>NC_090652.1:124053871-124379064 GCF_040937935.1 Hyperolius riggenbachi | reverse complement strand
TACCATTCATATTACTATACATTTTTGCTTCTTTTTTTCCCTTCAGGTTTGCTTTAAAAATGTACTCTAATATATGTTGATGTATCTTTATAACAGTGATAAAAATGTAAAATGTTACTATGCATCCCTTAAACAAAAACTGCTTTACAAAGATGCCACAAGGACCATTGCTACTGCCCCATTGTAAAACCCTGCCATGTTGTACTGAATAAAGTACTGAATAAGTCAAGCCTTTCCTACAGTGATTCTACAGTGATTCTTAAAGGACTGAAGTGAGAGGGCTATGGAGGCTGACATATTTATTTTCTTTTTTAACTGTACCTTTTGCCTGGCATCCTGCTGATATTGCAGAGCAGATATCAGTAGTGTCTGAATCACATACCTGAAACAGGCATGGGGCAAATGCTTGTTCAGGGTCTATGACTAAAAGTGTTAGAGACAAAGGATCAGCAGAACAGCCAGGCAATGTGCATTGTTTAAAAGGGATTAAATATGCCAGCTTCCATATCCCTCTCAGTTCAGGTGTTCTTTAAAGCGGGATTGTCACCATAAAAATCAAATTTCAACAGTAACTGGTCTCAGTGTATTAAAGGAGTACTATCGATTGAAACGACTTTTTTTTTTAATACTCTATATTAGTGTACACATTACCACTAGTGCTAGGGGCACTCTATTTATTCACCCAGGTCTCTCTCTTGCTATCCCTGCTTAAAAATTCATTTCTCACACAGCTCATAGTAGTTTGGGTCACCCTGAGCTGCTTGGTTACTCTGTCACACAGCTCACAAATATATTTCACTGTGTCACTCACAGCATGCAGGAGACATGAGGAGAAATAGGCTGATCTGAGGTGGTAACAGGTAACTAAATGAGATGGAATATTGCTGGAATATAACTAGCTATAAACAATAGTCTGTGTTTACACTCAGTCTGGCTGCCTGCTTGTGGTGATTCACTCCAGGCTGCATCCACTTTACAAGCTGCTGAGAGGGGCAGACCACTGTTTACAATTAGCATTATTAGTATCTTTATCAGTCAAGAGAAGCAAAGATAATAAACACACATTGCTAGAATCTTTAACCCCTTACCACCATATCAATAAGATTCTTTCAGCAAGGTGATAATTAAACTATAAACTGAGGAGTTGATAGCAACTCCCCTGTGCAGACATGGGCTTAGCCCTCTGGGAGCCCTCAGCATATAGATACATTTGTATCAAACACTGACGGCCAAAACTGACGGAGGATTTTACAGCTGAGAGGAACAGCTGTGTGAGGAATCAAATTGCTCCTAGTACTTGTCCTAATGTGTGCTACAACATACAGCATTTAAAAATAAATGCATACATCGATAGTATTCCTTTAAGTGATAAAGATGCTAATCATGCATTCAAAACTTGTTCTGCTTTTATGGTTTGTAGTTATCACATACTTAAGGAGCACTGGCCCTTTAGTAGTCAGTGCCAAACAGTTGCATGCTGGGGGTTCTTTTTATCTATAATACTACAGTGGATTGCAAAAGTATTTGGCCCCCTTGAAGTTTTCCACATTTTGTCACATTACTGCCACAAACATGCATCAATTTTATTGGAATTCCCCGTGAAAGACCAATACAACGTGGTGTACACGTGAGAAGTGGAACGAAAATCATACATGATTCCAAACATTTTTTACAAATCAATAACTGCAAAGTGGGGTGTGCGTATTTATTCGGCCCCCTGAGTCAATACTTTGTAGAACCACCTTTTTCTGCAATTACAGCTGCCAGTCTTTTAGGGTATGTCTCTACCAGCTTTGCACATCTAGAGACTGAAATCCTTGCCCATTCTCCAGCTCAGTCAGATTAGATGGACAACGTTTGTGAACAGCAGTTTTCAGTTCTTGCCACAGATTCTCGATTGCATTTAGATCTGGACTTTGACTGGGCCATTCTAACACATAGATATGTTTTGTTTTAAACCATTCCATTGTTGCCCTGGCTTTATGTTTAGGGTCATTGTCCTGCTGGAAGGTGAACCTCCGCCGCAGTCTCAAGTCTTTTGCAGTCTCCAAGAGGTTTTCTTCCAAGTTTGCCCTGTATTTGGCTCCATCCATCTTCCCATCAACTCTGAACAGCTTCCCTGTCCCTGCTGAAGAGATGCACTCCCCGAGCATGATGCTGCCACCACCACCATATTTGACAGTGGGGATGGTGTGTTCAGAGTGATGTGCAGTGCTAGTTTTCCGCCACACATAGCGTTTTGCATTTTGGCCAAAACGTTCCATTTTGGTCTCATCTGACCAGAGCACCTTCTTCCACATGGTTGCTGACTGTGTCCCCCACATGGCTTGTGGCAAACTGCAAACGGGACTTCTTATGCTTTCTGTTAACAATGCCTTTCTTTTTGCCACTCTTCCATAAAGGCCAACTTTGTACAGTGCATGACTAATAGTTGTCCGATGGACAGAGTCTCCCACCTGAGCTGTAGATCTCTGCAGCTTGTCCAGAGTCACCATGGGCCTCTTGACTGCATTTCTGATCAGCGCTCTCCTTGTTCGGCCTGTGAGTTTAGGTGGATGGCCTTGTCTTGGTAGGTTTACAGTTGTGCCATACTCCTTCCATTTCTGAATGATCGCTTGAACAGTGCTCCGTGGGATATTCAAGGCTTTGTAAATCTTTTTGTAGCCTAAGCTTGCTTTAAATTTCTCAATAACTTGATCCCTGACCTGTCTTGTGTGTTCTTTGGACTTCACGGTGTTGTTGCTCCCAATATTCTCTTAGATAACCTCTGAGGCCCTCACAGAGCAGCTGTATTTGTACTGACATTAAATTACACACAGGTGCACTCTATTTAGTCATTAGCACTCATCAGGCAATGTCTATAGGCAACTGGCTGCACTCAGATCAAAGGGGGCCGAATAATTATGCACACACCACTTTGCAGTTATTTATTTGTAAAAAAAATGTTTGGAATCGTGTATGATTTTCGTTCCACTTCTCATTTGTACACCACTTTGTGTTGGTCTTTCATGTGGAATTCCAATAAAATTGATTCATGTTTGTGGCAGTAATATGACAAAATGTGGAAAACTTTAAGGGGGCCGAATACTTTTGCAACCCACTGTATATTCCTCCTCTTCCGTTTATTTCCCTGCCTAGCTGCCTATCTGAAACATGATCCCCTGCTCACTTGTGTTTACAAGCAAGGCTGAGGTGACTCAGCAATTGGAGGAGAAAAGAAAAAATTGTAAAGGGCAGAAATGACATCAGGATTTAGCCTAAACTGTGGGCAAAAGACATGGTTCCCACCAGGAACAGAATTCTCTTTATTTACTATATAACATTCACTGAAAACAAAACGTGGACAGCACAATACATGTGTTATGTAAGTAGATCAAGTTTTTATCTACTTATATGTGTGTTTTTTCCCTGGCATAGTATGGCTAATCCTACTGCTTTAACCTTTAAGCAGTCTGAAAGGTGGCCTGTGAGTGTTCCAGGCCGATTTATTTTAGAAAATAAAATTTTATTTCTTATGCATATTTCTTTGCTACTAAGTAGCACACTTAGTGGTCCATACACTAATTAAAATTACATGCCTTTTGTCACATAGCGTGTAACCAGGTTGGGCACTTAGTATAACAGTCATTTCTAGAAAATATAGGGAAAAAGGTGAATCTGGAAATTCAGGTCCTACATGTAATATTTTCTTGCACTTTGTTTCTGGCTCCTGTTGTTACTGAATAAAGATGTTGCCAACTTGCCATGATCAGTGTTTGCTGTTTGTAAAAAAAAAGCGTAATGCCAACTATTGATGCCAATAAATGTATAATGCAGAGACAAGTGAACTTATCTGCCAAGTCCCACATTCAGACTGTAGGAAGCCAATTCAAGCGGAGCAGACATTAAAGAGACTCCGTAACAAAAATTGCATCCTGTTTTTTATCATCCTACAAGTTCCAAAAGCTATTCTAATGTGTTCTGGCTTACTGCAGCACGTTCTACTATCACCATCTCTGTAATAAATCAACTTATCTCTCTCTTGTCAGACTTGTCAGGCCTGTGTCTGGAAGGCTGCCAAGTTCTTCAGTGTTGTGGTTCTGCTATGAACTCCCCATCCAGGCCCCTCTCTGCACACTGCCTGTGTGACATTTAGATTAGTGCAGCTTCTCTCTGTTCTATTATCTTTTACAAGCTGGATAAATCCTCCTCTGAGCTGGCTGGGCTTTCACATAATGAGGAATTACATACAGGCACAATTACATACAGGCACAGCTGTCTGCACTCTGCAGGAAGAAATAGCCTGACACTTCAGTGGAAGATAGCTGCAGGGGGAAAGAAACACACAAATGATCTCTTGAGATTCAAAAGGATGGCTGTATACAGCCTGCTTTTGTATGGATGTATTTTCTATGTGTGGACATACTGTACATCAATCTACTTCCTGTTTTGGTGGCCATTTTGTTTGTTTATAAACAAACTTTTTAAAACTGTTTTTAACCACTTTTAATGCGGCGAGGAGCGGCAAAATTGTGACAGAGGGTAATAGGAGATGTCCCCTAACGCACTGGTATGTTTACTTTTGTGCGATTTTAACAATACAGATTCTCTTTAACAAATACAATGCAATCTGCTACTAATCCACCAGTTTGGGGGTTTGTTTTTTGGTAAACTAATTTTAATTCAAATTGAAATGTAACTTAATTTACTGCAAGAAAAAATGCATTGCTCAGAAGATCATCTATATACAATGCAAGTATTTTAATTAGCAGTTTTACACGGACATACCTGTTAAATTGTACCCAAGAGGACCTTGGGTTAAAAAAGATATACTTAAGAAACAGTAAGCCTCTGGATCATGTACAGGCTTCTCACACTGTCCTCTGGTCTCCTTTTGCCCTGATTCCCAAAGAAATTCAACAAGGGCTTGTCAGATTGAAGACTAGGTCTGCGCTCCTCTTCGGGCATGGTCTTGCTGGACAGTAAGCCATGCACAAATGGCTTTGAACTACTGTGGAGGTGCACTCGTGCAGCCGTGCTTGCACATGCATCATATGGCTATGCTTGTCCCTGAAAGGGAGCTTGGTTTGGATCTTTCATAGGGTCTAGGCGTGTGGCAGCAGCGGCGAGGAGGACAATAGAGTTGGGCCGAACGGTTCGCGCGAACTTAGGTGGTTCGCGTGCGGGTGCCGCACGCGAACGTTTTGCGGAAGTTCGGTTCGCCCCATAATGCACCTGAGGGTCAACTTTGACCCTCTACATCACAGTCAGCAGGCCCAGTGTAGCCAATAGGCTACACTAGCCCCTGGAGCCCCAACCCCCCTTATATAAGGCAGGCAGCGGCGGCCATTACGGCCACTCGTGTCCCTGCATTAGAGAGAGTAGGGCGAGCTGCTGTCTGTCTCTAGGGAAAGATTAGTTAGGCTTAGCTTTTCCTGGCTGCATACCTGTTCTGTTCAGTGAGCCCTCAGCCCACTGCATACCTGTACTGTGATCCTGCCACTGCATACCTGTTCAGTGATCCTGCCAGTGCATACCTGTTCAGTGATCCTGCCACTGCATACCTGTTCAGTGATCCTGCCACTGCATACCTGTTCAGTGATCCTGCCACTGCATACCTGTTCAGTGATCCTGCCAGTGCATACCTGTTCAGTGATCCTGCCACTGCATACCTGTTCAGTGATCCTGCCACTGCATACCTGTTCAGTGATCCTGCCACTGCATACCTGTTCAGTGATCCTGCCACTGTATACCTGTTCTGTGAACCCGCCACTGTATACCTGTTCTGTTCAGTGGACCCGCCACTGTATACCTGTTCTGTGAACCCGCCACTGTATACCTGTTCTGTTCAGTGGACCCGCCACTGTATACCTGTTCAGTGATCCTGCCACTGCATACCTGTTCAGTGATCCTTCCACTGTATACCTGTTCTGTGAACCCGCCACTGTATACCTGTTCTGTTCAGTGGACCCGCCACTGTATACCTGTTTAGTGAACACGCCACTGCATACCTGTTGTGTTCAGTGAACCTGCCACTACATACCTGTTCTGTGAACCCGCCACTGTATACCTGTTCTGTTCAGTGGACCCGCCACTGTATACCTGTTCTGTGAACCCGCCACTGTATACCTGTTCTGTTCAGTGGACCCGCCACTGTATACCTGTTCTGTGAACCCGCCACTGTATACCTGTTCTGTTCAGTGGACCCGCCACTGTATACCTGTTCAGTGATCCTGCCACTGTATACCTGTTCTGTGAACCCGCCACTGTATACCTGTTCTGTTCAGTGGACCCGCCACTGTATACCTGTTTAGTGAACACGCCACTGCATACCTGTTGTGTTCAGTGAACCTGCCACTGCATACCTGTTCTGTCAACCCGCCACTGTATACCTGTTCTGTTCAGTGGACCCGCCACTGTATACCTGTTCTGTGAACCCGCCACTGTATACCTGTTCTGTTCAGTGGACCCGCCACTGTATACCTGTTTAGTGAACACGCCACTGCATACCTGTTCTGTGAACCCGATACTGTATACCTGTTCTGTTCAGTGGACCCGCCACTGTATACCTGTTCAGTGAACCCGCCACTGCATACCTGTTCTGTGAACCCGCCACTGTATACCTGTTCTGTTCAGTGGACCCGCCACTGTATACCTGTTCTGTGAACCCGCCACTGTATACCTGTTCTGTTCAGTTGACCCGCCACCGTATACCTGTTCAGTTAACCCGCCACTGCATACCTGTTCTGTGAACCCGCCACTGTATACCTGTTCTGTTCAGTGGACCCGCCACTGTATACCTGTTCAGTGAACCCGCCACTGCATACCTGTTCTGTTAACCCGCCACTGTATACCTGTTCTGTTCAGTGAACCCGCCACTGTATACCTGTACTGTTCAGTGAACCCACCGCATCAGTGCGCATACCTGTGCAGTTAAGTGAACCCACCTACCTACGTGAGTGCACGCAGTCTGATATACCACTCCGTGCATACCCAATATGGACAAAACAGGTAGAGGAAGAGGTAGTGCCAGAGGCAGAGGAAGGCCACCCGGCAGGTCTGCGCGAGGTCGTGTAAATGTAATTTCGTGTGGACCTGGCCCACAGTACAGTGCTCGGAAGAAGGCACGTCCCATCACCTCCCAAGATTGTCAGGACGTGGTTGAGTATTTAGCGACACAGAACACCTCATCTTGCTCAGCCACCAGCGCTACTACTAGCACCACTTCCGCTGCATTTGACACTTCGCAAGAATTATTTAGTGGTGGTGAAATCACTGATGCACAGCCATTGTTGTTACAGCCAGATGAATTTTCGCCAGCTCATATGTCTGCGTTACGCGGCAACACTATGGATGTAACGTGTAAGGAGGATGAAGGACCTACACGTTTGGATTTTTCTGAGGCAAGCGAAGCTGGGCAGGATGATTACGATGATGACGATGATAGGGATCCTCTGTATGTTCCCAATAGAGGAGATGAAGAGGGGGACAGTTCAGAGGGGGAGTCAGAGTAGTAGGAGGAGAGAAGTTGCTGAAAGAAGCTGGGGCAGCTCTTCATCAGAAACAGCTGGTGGCAGTGTCCGGCACCATGTATCGCCACCTATGTACAGCCAGCCAACTTGCCCTTCAGCATCAGCTGCTGAGGTCCCCATAGTGCCCACATCCCAGGGTGGCTCAGCGGTGTGGAAATTTTTTTATGTGTGTGCCTCAGATCGGACCAAAGCCATCTGTTCGCTCTGCCAACAAAAATTGAGCCGTGGAAAGGCCAACACTCACGTAGGGACAAGTGCCTTACGAAGGCACCTGCAGAAAAGGCACAAACAGCAATGGGATGGCCACCTGAGCAAAAGCAGCAGCAGCACACAAAAGAAAAGTCACCCTCCTTCTCCTCTTCCTCCTTCAGGTGCATCATCTGCTTATGCCGCTTTCTCCCTTGCACCTTCACAGGCACCCTCCTCCACTCCGCCTCTGCCCTTGAGCGGTTCCTGCTCCTCTGCCCACAGCAGCAGTCAGGTGTCCGTGAAGGAAATGTTTGAGCGGAAGAAGCCACTTTTGGCCAGTCACCCCCTTGCCCGGCGTCTGACAGCTGGCGTGGCGGAACTGTTATCTCGCCAGCTGTTACCATACCAGCTGGCCTTCCGTAAATTTGTGGCCATCGGAACACCGCAGTGGAAGATGCCAGGCCGCACTTATTTTTCGAGAAAGGCCATACCCCAACTGCACCGTGAAGTTGAGAGGCAAGTGGTGTCATCTCTTGCGAAGAGCGTTGGGTCAAGGGTACACCTGACCACGGATGCCTGGTCTGCCAAGCACGGGCAGGGCCAAACGATGGCAAGCAGGGCGCAGCGGACCAAATTGTGACACCTCCACGGCTTGCAGGCAGGCCTCCTGCCACCTCCTCTCCTCCTGCTACATGCTCTTCGCTGTCCTCCTCCTCCTTGGCTGAGTGGCAGTTCTCCTCTCCAGCTACACAGCCCCAGCTCCGCAGGGCCTATGCTGCATGCCAGGTACGACGGTGTCACGCCATCTTAAACATGGCTTGTCTCAAAGCGGAGAGTCACACTGGAGCAGCTCTCCTGGCTGCTCTTAAGAAACAGGTGGATGAGTGGCTGACCCCGCACCACCTGGAGATAGGCAACGTGGTGTGCGACAACGGCAGCAATCTGCTTGCCGCTTTGCATATGGGGAAGCTGACACACATACCCTGCATGGCACATGTCATGAATCTAGTGGTTCAAAGATTTGTGGCAAAGTACCCTGGCTTAGCGGATGTCCAGAAGCAGGCCAGGAAGTTCTGTGGGCATTTGAGGCGGTCTTACACAGCCATGGCACGATTTGCAGAAATTCAGCGGAAAAACAACATGCCGGTGAGACGCCTCATTTGCGATAGCCCCACTCGCTGGAATTCGACCCTGCTCATGTTCTCCCGCCTGCTAGAACAGAAGAAAGCCGTCACCCAGTACCTCTACAACTGGAGTAGAACGAAACAGTCTGGGAAGATGGGGATGTTCTGGCCCGACAACTGGACACTGATGAAAAATGCATGCAGGCTCATGCGGCCGTTTGAGGAGGTGACCAACCTGGTGAGCCGCAGTGAGGGCACCATCAGCGACTTAATTCCCTACGCTTACTTCTTGGAGCGTGCTGTGCGTAGAGTGGCGGATGAAGCTGCAAATGAGCGTGACCAGGAACCGTTATGGCAGGAACAGGCATGGGACCAATTTTCATCAGACCCAGCTGTTTCCTCAACACCTGCGGCAGCACAGAGGGGGGAGGAGGAGGAAGAAGAGAGGTCGTGTGCAGAAGACGAGTCAGACTCAGAGGATGATGAGCAAGGTGTTTCTTTGGGGGAGGAGGAGGAGGAGGAGGAGGGGACGGCGGCAGGAGAACAACCGCAGCAGGCGTCGCAGGGGGCTTGTGCTGCTCAACCTTCCCGTGGTATTGTTCGCGGCTGGGGGGAGGAGGTTGACTTACGTGACGTCACTGAGGAAGAGCAAGAGGAGATGGAGGGTACTGGATCCGACTTTGTGCAGATGTCGTCTTTTATGCTGTCCTGCCTGTTGAGGGACCCCCGTATAAAAAACCTCAAGGGGAATGAGCTGTACTGGGTGGCTACACTACTAGACCCTCGGTACAGGCACAAAGTGGCGGACCTGTTACCAACTCACCGGAAGGTGGAAAGGATGCAGCACATGCAGAACCAGCTGTCAACTATGCTTTACAATGCCTTTAACCTCTTGAGGACTGCAGGGCTAAACCCCCCTAGTGACCAGGCAATTTTTAGTTTAAAAGGCCACTGCAGCTTTAAGGCCAAGCTGCAGGGCCGCACAACATAGCACACGAGTGATTCCCCCCCCCCTTTTCTCCCCACCAACAGAGCTCTCTGTTGGTGGGGTCTGATCGCTCCCCCCCTGTTTATTTTTTTTTTAATAAATATTTATGTTGCTGCTTTTTTTTCAAAAAACCCTCTTCCTTTAAATCCCCTCCCTCCCTCCGTCCCTCCCTCCCCCCCAGCCGGCCAATCACGCAATCGGCTGTCATAGGCTTCTGCCTATGAGAGCCGATCGCTCTCTTGTCCCCCATGGGGACAGCCGTGTCACACGGCTGTCCCCAGTGCAGCGCTGCTGCTCATCGCAGCGCTGCACGTAGTATATAGACGGCGTGATCGCCGTCTAACAGTCTCCCGAGCGGCAGTAGCCGCTCGGAGACTGAAGGCGGAGCTCCGCTCCGCCCACCAAGCAGGAGATGCGCGCGCATCCTGCGCGCGATCTCCTGCAAATGCAAGCCCCAGGACTTTCCGCCAATCGGCGTTAGGCGGTCCTGGGGCTGCCGCCGCGGCCACGCCTACTGGCGTGTAGCCGTCGGCAAGTGTTTAAGGGTGATGTGACAGCACAACGCCAGCAAGGTACCACTGCCACTAATCCTCCTCCCGTGTCCACGCAGTCAAAGACAGGACGCTCCAGCGATCTCATGGTGATGTCGGACATGCGGACGTTCTTTAGTCCAACGCCTCACCGTAGCCCTTCCGGATCCACCCTCCACCAACGCCTGGAACAGCAGGTAGCCGACTACCTGGCCTTAAGTGTGGATGTAGACACTGCTGTGAACAGCGATGAGGAACCCTTGAACTACTGGGTGCGCAGGCTTGACCTGTGGCCAGAGCTGTCCCAATTTGCCATCCAACTTCTCTCCTGCCCTGCCGCAAGCGTCCTCTCAGAAAGGACCTTCAGCGCAGCTGGAGGCATTGTCACAGAGAAGAGAAGTCGCCTAAATCACAAAAGTGTTAAGTACCTCACCTTTATCAAAATGAATGAGGCATGGATCCCGGAGGGCTGCTGCCCGCCCCAAGACTAAGTCAGTCCCCGCACACACAGCATCTCTGCCTGCACGCCGTGTGACTGGCTGCCTGGCCTGCCCCAAGAAGACTAAGTCGCTCCCAGTCCCTCCACACAGCATGTCTGCCTGCAGGCCGCTTCACTACCTTCCCTGCCACCACCAACAGGGTCCGGGACTCCAGGCGGATTGCTGAATTTTTTAGGCCGCTGCTAGCAGCGGCCGCTGTAATAATTTTTCGGGTGCGTGTACATGACTGCCTAATTTTTCTGGCTGCACTGCGGGCAGCTGCAACAACAAAAGAAAAGGCATGTACATGCACCCATTCCCCTTTGTGATCATTACCTTGCCGTGGTGAAGGGGCTTGCGTATCACAATGAAGCAATGACCGGCGCCTAGATGAGTGTCTCGGGGGGCACACAAAAGATAATAAGGTTGTTGCTTCATTGTGGTCAGACCAAATTTGATCAGCTGGACAGTCACTGTTCTGTCATTCAGCTACATCAGCCAGGCCGACCATATGGGCTGTAAAGCCACCAAAACCTGCACTCTCGCCATGGTGCCAGTCCAGCACGGCCGTCACTACACAAACAGCTGTTTGCGGTGCGTTACACGGTGAGTTTGGTGTGTCAGTGTGAAGCAGTACCTTAATTACACTACCTGATTGATGTATACACATGCAAGATGTTTTAAAGCACTTTAGGCCTGTCATTTAGCATTCAATGTGATTTCTGCCATTAAAACGCTGCTTTGCGTCAAATCCAGATTTTTCCCGGGGACTTTTGGCATCTATCCCACTCCGCCATGCCCCCCTCCAGGTGTTAGACCCCTTGAAACATCTTTTCCATCACTTTTGTGGCCAGCATAATTTTTTTTTTTTTCAAAGTTCGCATCCCCATTGAAGTCTATTGCGGTTCGCGAACTTTAACGCGAACCGAACGTTCCGCGAAAGTTCGCGAACCCGGTTCGCGAACCTAAAATCGGAGGTTCGGCCCAACTCTAGAGGACAAAGAAAGCCTCTACAACATTCAGAGGCTTCCCTCTTCTTTGGTGATTATGTATATTTTTTTTTTACCTAAGATTCACCTTAGGTTCCTGTCACAGGAGCCCTAGTGGCTGACCGCACTTAGCCTTCTAAACGGTGCCAGCGCACAGATCGTGCGAACTCTGGTCGCAGTCAATGCGCAGGAACCGTTAAGAATTAGCCGCAGACAACTCAGAAGGGAGCCTGTGAGACACGGATGATTACAACTTCACCCACTGGTTCAGAGTAAACTGCCACCACCGCGGTTATCATGGGACCGTGGAGCCCACTAACTGACTGACTAATCCTGCGAATAAAACGGTTAAACACACGATATTCTGTCTAGCCAACAACAAACAAACAGTAGCGTATCTTCAGAGACCCGGGATCAGTTCTGTGTGTGCTGATAAGCAGGGTAGCGGACAGTGAATGACTTGGAGAAAGTCGTTTATTCACGCAATATAAATAATTAATATATACAGACAATTATTAAAATCAACAATTATTAAAACAGTAATAGCCAGTATAAAAAATAAAAGAAGGGAGAAAAATACTTAGTTCCTGGAAAGATGTCCTTTTTGTGGGAAAAATCAGAGTTCTGGGTTTCAATCAGAGTTCAGAGTTCAGACCAGGTGGATGCCAGCATATCCTCAAGCTGGCACCTGATGAGTTCAAGATGTTTTCAGGGTGGAGGACACTGAGTTTGGGTCCTCTGCCATTCTTATGCCCCTGCTTCAGTAGGAGGGAGTGAGGGCGGGGAGCCATACACCCCCTTAGAAGATGAGATGAGCCCTCCCCTTGTCCTGGGGGCTAGAAATCATATCTACCCATATATGGGCTCTATCTCACAGAACCGTACAGGTCAGGGTGGATTTATTAACATTTTCAGGTCTGTCTCGATTTACCCAGCGCCCTGATACCAGACATGAGGGGTCGGACCCCTGTGGTATCATCAGGGCATTTTCAAACTGCCTAACTGGCAGTCCTTACCTCAGAATGTTCTGAAACTTCCTCAGAACCAGCACCGGGGCTCATGCTACACTTCCCCCACGTTTGGCGAAGCTGCCATCTCAGGAACCCCAGAAATATGACAGATCTGGGAAGTTATGGATATGCTATGAGACTCAGGTTATTCCCAGGCAAAGGCTCTTTGAAGTTTGGAGCAGCCAGCTAGGTGTCACCTCCCCTGCTGGGAGGGAGCCAGTGGGTCTGGCTTCCCCCCAACTAGATTGCTTCTGCCATGGTGCTTGTCACCTTATACCTGATGGATGGGCCATCAGCACAGCTTGAAGCCAGGGACTCTCCGGGGCAGATTAGGCTCAGGCTCATTAGCATATCAAAAGAGCCATCCAGCCTTTAGGATGGTGCTCTCTCTGCTAAGAAAAGGACTTCAGCTGCCGCTACACACTCAACCCAGATTGTATCGATTTGAAGCGCAATCGATGCAGGGAATCGAGTGCGATCGCTTTTTCTTCATGGGCGGTTCCAGGACGCGTCTGCGGCCCCGCAACCGTCCGTGACAGCACCCCCTGGGGAGAAGGCAGATAGACATGCATCAGCAAGATGTGTGGCGGCGCCGCTAACCTGGCTGACGGGCCTCGAGTTGCCGGTACGGCGGGAAAACCTATTGGAGCCTGTGGCTCGGTTCCCCTGGACCGGTCGCGGTCTGCTACCCTCAGGGTTGACCCGACATGGACCGTTTTGGACAGGGCGTTTGCGCCACTGCAGTCGGACGTGGTGTCTGCCGGGACTGCTGACAACGGGCAGTGCGTTGGTTAGGTCAACAGCCAACCCACGCAGGGTTCCCCTGCTAAGTGGCTGTGGACCTAAGGGAACCCCGCGGGAATCCCTGGACCTTCCCAGCTCCTGACAGACGGCACATGCCCTGCAGTAGTTTGCTACATCCCTGTTCATCCGTGGCCAATAAAACTGGTTCCGAATACCGGCAAGTGTCTTGCGGACACCCGAGTGCCCTGTCAGAGGATTACCATGTGCGGATTTCAGCACATGTCCCCTGAACGCACTCGGGACCACAAGCCATTTGGTATTCGCGTGGGATCTACCTGTAGGGGGCTGTACAGACTCACTGTACAGTCTCCCACCTTCCCAGTACACCTTGAAAGCGGCCCCGTCTGCGAGGGGCTCAGCGGCTTGCTGCCTGAGCACCTCCAGGCTTGGGTCACGTTGTAGTGCGGCTGAGAATACGGCGCTGTCAGTTTCAGCCAACTGGCTCATGTCACACGAGGCCAGCGGCTGAAAGGTCTCATCCCTGCGGTCAGAGGAGGGGGAGGAGGCCGGAACCCCCTCCACCTGTTCTGAGCTCGGGTTCTGAGCAGTGCAGCTGCGCGGTACTGCTAGCACAGGTACACTGTCAGAATGGCACAGACGGACATTACTCAAGTCATCATTGCATGCAGTAATGACATTGACAGGTATAGACATTTTTTCATTACAGACAGGTTGTACAGTAAACTCAGGTACAGTTACAGCATCATCACAACAGACAGTCTGTACATCAAACTCAGGTGCCTTTGAAGCAGGCACTATTGAACCTGGTACCCTTGAACTGGGCACATTCAACCCGCCTCCCCCTGGTGCTCCCCCAAGTGTATAAAGTACCTGGTGGTGGGTGGAGAGTCCGTCTCCTTCCGTGAGCGACAAGGCGGTCGTGGCAGGTTCATAGTAGGACACAAGCTTGCCCAAATCAGTCCCCAGCAACACAGGGACTGGGAGATCCTTCATAACCCCCACAACCCTTTCGTGGATCCCTAATCCCCAATCCAGCTTCACTGTCGCGTGGGCTATGCGAAAAAGGGTGCCCTCTACTCCAGTAAGGGCAAGGGATCGGCTGGAGCTGATGCTCTCCTTTGGCACAAGGTGTGAGTGAACTAACGTGATGTCAGCTCCGGTGTCTCGAAATCCGGTGACAACTTTGCCGTTCACTCTAACAAGTTGCTGCTGATCGGTTCGGTCGCGGATTTCCTTTCCGCGGGCAAACAGGACAAAATCTGATGATCCAGGCTGTGGTTCGCTGGCGGGTTGCCTCTGCTGTGGGTGAGGTGCAGGTGATGCAGATAATCCAGGTGCTGGTGGTGTCTGTCTCCGCTCCGGACAGTCGAATTTCATGTGTCCGGGCTGGCGGCAGTAGTGACAGGTGACCTCTCCAGGCGCTGCAGACCTGGGTGCAGCAGCTGCGCTGGGTGGCCTCTGTGGCGGACGGCTCACAGGGGCAGGAGGGTCTGCCGAGGTATTGGGCTGACCTCCTCTCCAGCTGGATGGGACAGTTCTGCGGGTATCAGCCACCCGGGTAGTTGCAAAAGTCTCAGCAAGGTCTGCAGCGACAGTGGCTGAAGCCGGCCTGCGTTCTAACACAAACTGTCGTACATCAGCAGGGCAAATGTTCAGAAATTGTTCGAGGACTATCAAGTCCTCCAGGACGCCATAAGACCCTTTGGTGAGGCCTAGAGTCCACTGGCGTAGTGTGGTGAGCAAGCTGCTGACCACATCTCGGTACGAATCAGAAGGCTTTTTCTGCCAGGCCCTGAACTTTTTCCGATAGGCTTCTGGCGTCAGCTGGTACTTAGTAATGATAGCGTCTTTTATAGCAGCATAATCATTATCCTTCTCCGCAGGCAATTCTGCGAAGGCATCAAGCGCTTTGTAGCGCAGCAAAGGTGTCAGATGTCTGGCCCACTGGTCTTGGGACAGACGATACTGACGGCATGCTTTTTCAAAAGACCGCAAAAACAAGTCAATGTCTGTGTCTTTTTCAATATTAGCAAATTTAAATTTTGCACTTACGGGTGGTGCAGCTCCTTCAGCAGGGAGGCTGGGCGGTGAACTCCGGCTGGCCTGTTGAACCTTTGCCATGTTGAGCTCATGCTGTCGTCTCTCCCGCGCTTTGCGGCATCCCTCTCCGCGTGGCGTTCAGCAGCAGCAGCAGCAGCTTTGCGTTCTGCAGATTGGCGCTCCCGTTCCTCTCGTGCCTCTCGCTTTTGCTCCGCCATGTACTGCAGGTACTTGTCCAGGTCAGTCTCCATCAGCTTTTGTAATGCCTGCTGCATTACCGGGTCAGCACCCATGGACAGTCCAGTACTGGCCGGTTCCAGGCGAGTACTTTCAGAAACTCTGGGATTGGGGTCCATACTGACAGTCTCTGGCGTAACTGTTGCAACAGGGCCCGCAGGATGCTCAACCTCTGTACGCCTAGGATCTTCAGCCTCTGGTTCCCCTCGATTGTCAGATGGGCTGGTATCCACCTCAGCGGACACTCCCGGCTCCTGCAGTTGCTGGGTATCCCATCTGGACAAGTCTGCTATCAGGTCCTGTTGTTTCCTGCGGCCGACGGCAATGCCTCTCGCTTGGCAAAGATTTTGCAGGTCCGACAGGCACATGTTCTGGTAATTCCCGGACATTTCCATGCCAAATAAAATAAAACTTTTGGGGAGGGGTACTGGCTACACAGTCTCTCTGTATATATAAAAAATATATTGCCTTCCAGCTACACCAACGAATTAGTTCGTTTCTTGATAGCGCTAGCGCTATCTTAGATACTTTCAGCACAACACAGATCCCAACCGCTGCCTAACACTGTCACAGGAGCCCTAGTGGCTGACCGCACTTAGCCTTCTAAACGGTGCCAGCGCACAGATCGTGCGAACTCTGGTCGCAGTCAATGCACAGGAACCGTTAAGAATTAGCCGCAGACAACTCAGAAGGGAGCCTGTGAGACACGGATGATTACAACTTCACCCACTGGTTCAGAGTAAACTGCCACCACCGCGGTTATCATGGGACCGTGGAGCCCACTAACTGACTGACTAATCCTGCGAATAAAACGGTTAAACACACGATATTCTGTCTAGCCAACA
Source organism: Hyperolius riggenbachi (assembly GCF_040937935.1). NCBI lineage: Eukaryota > Metazoa > Chordata > Amphibia > Anura > Hyperoliidae > Hyperolius > Hyperolius riggenbachi. The sequence continues at coordinate 124,362,357 of NC_090652.1, read as the reverse complement.
ACAAACAAACAGTAGCGTATCTTCAGAGACCCGGGATCAGTTCTGTGTGTGCTGATAAGCAGGATAGCGGACAGTGAATGACTTGGAGAAAGTCGTTTATTCACGCAATATAAATAATTAATATATACAGACAATTATTAAAATCAACAATTATTAAAACAGTAATAGCCAGTATAAAAAATAAAAGAAGGGAGAAAAATACTTAGTTCCTGGAAAGATGTCCTTTTTGTGGGAAAAATCAGAGTTCTGGGTTTCAATCAGAGTTCAGAGTTCAGACCAGGTGGATGCCAGCATATCCTCAAGCTGGCACCTGATGAGTTCAAGATGTTTTCAGGGTGGAGGACACTGAGTTTGGGTCTTCTGCCATTCTTATGCCCCTGCTTCAGTAGGAGGGAGTGAGGGCGGGGAGCCATACACCCCCTTAGAAGATGAGATGAGCCCTCCCCTTGTCCTGGGGGCTAGAAATCATATCTACCCATATATGGGCTCTATCTCACAGAACCGTACAGGTCAGGGCGGATTTATTAACATTTTCAGGTCTGTCTCGATTTACCCAGCGCCCTGATACCAGACATGAGGGGTGGGACCCCTGTGGTATCATCAGGGCATTTTCAAACTGCCTAACTGGCAGTCCTTACCTCAGAATGTTCTGAAACTTCCTCAGAACCAGCACCGGGGCTCATGCTACACTTCCCCCACGTTTGGCGAAGCTGCCATCTCAGGAACCCCAGAAATATGACAGATCTGGGAAGTTATGGATATGCTATGAGACTCAGGTTATTCCCAGGCAAAGGCTCTTTGAAGTTTGGAGCAGCCAGCTAGGTGTCACCTCCCCTGCTGGGAGGGAGCCAGTGGGTCTGGCTTCCCCCCAACTAGATTGCTTCTGCCATGGTGCTTGTCACCTTATACCTGATGGATGGGCCATCAGCACAGCTTGAAGCCAGGCACTCTCCGGGGCAGATTAGGCTCAGGCTCATTAGCATATCAAAAGAGCCATCCAGCCTTTAGGATGGTGCTCTCTCTGCTAAGAAAAGGACTTCAGCTGCCCCTACACACTCAACCCAGATTGTATCGATTTGAAGCGCAATCGATGCAGGGAATCGAGTGCGATCGCTTTTTCTTCATGGGCGGTTCCAGGACGCGTCTGCGGCCCCGCAACCGTCCGTGACAGTTCCCCTTAAGCCTCATACACAGAGGGAGTAAAATTCATTAAAGAATAATGAAAAACTCACCTTGCCATTTGAAAATGAAAAACAGAAACAATGGTTCAAGAAAACAATAAATGAACGATTCATTATGTAGCTCAGACATTTAACGTGCATGATGATGACACTACTTGCTAGTGTGATGCTCGCTAACCATGTAGCACAATGTGTGTCACCCCAGCAATGTGCGCATTACCTAGGCAATGCAGGTTGCGGTACCTTCACAATGCATGCTATGTAACTGTTTGGAGTACCAGTAAAATTGCCATGCAATTTTACCGATCTTATGAGAATCAATCACATGGTTTCTACTTTAATACAAGGATGCTAGGCAATGTAGTCTGGTATCTGATTTACTCACAAGCCTGTAAGCTGAATCTTTAAGGACATTTAGAAAGCTGTACTGCAGTGGCAATTACATTTGACCCAAATTGACTCATTTTACCAGTTTAGTTCTCTAAATTGTTTATATTCACTTATTGTACTGATTGCTATTAAAATTCTGGGCTTAGGTGAGCATTAAAAACTGAACATCTGTACAAGGTCGTGCATACATATATACACAAGTGTATAATTTGCATGTCTTCTGCATTACAGAAATGTTATTATTTGCTGCTCTAGAACATTAGTTTTATAGAAACCATTTTATTCTCAAGGATCAAGCCAGAGATTGTGAAATATTTGCAGAAAAGAACTTAGTCCCAAGTTTTCTAAATTGCCCCCCTGAGGTCTAATAATGTATAAATTATACCATTCTGCTGGCAAGTAAACATTTTCTGCACACTCTCATCAGTGTAATGGTGGTTTTTATGTTAACATATATTATGAAACGTTGGATTCCTGCAGTTGGCATTGAATGTATATTTCTAATATTCAAGTGAGCAATTGTATGTCCACATAGCAATTATGTGAAAACATTTCGAGTTATTAAGTTATTGTGTAACAACCAGAGCTGTATTGATTCCTCCCTCTTTGATCCATTGACTGTTTTCTTTGAGAACCTGGTACCATATTTGCTGCTAGCTAAATAATGGAGTTCTGTTCACTAAAAAAAATAAATAAAATAAAGGCTCTACTAAAAATAACTGCATCGAACTGTTGAACAGCAAAAACTCAATCTGAAGACATTCTGGCAGCAGGAAGCAAAACATAAAATCATCACTACAGCCTTATTCTGGTGGTTCATCAAACACTGTTTTCTAACACACCCCACACCAACAGGGCTAGAGACAAATATTAGGTGAGTGTTGCTCTAACTAAAGTATGGTAAAACCCCCGTTATCCAGAACTCAGTTAACCAGAAGTCTCAAGCAACCAGAAAACAAATCTTAGCCCTGCAGGATGCATACATCTACTTTTACACTTCTTTATACAGTAATAATCCTCTGTTACATTAGGTTAAGTCTACCCTTTGCCTGGATTTGTTTTTAATTACTGTGTTTCAACAATTATACAGAGTTTATAGTAAGTATACATTGTAGGGTATAATACCGTTTTTTAACATTAACTCTCAAGCAACAAGAAGTTACACTTATTCAGCATCAGCCAATTCCCGTTGATGTTGGGGGGGGGGGGGGGGTTATTCTATCAGGGATGCAACGGGCAGACACATTATGTTTGTTTCGGGCTCATCAGTCTTCTGGGGGCATGGTTAATCGCACTTCAGTAAGACGCCCCAGCCAATTGCTATCGTATTCTACTACAATGGGAGGCTCTCTGTGATCAATATTTTTCCGATATTCTACTATTTCAGTTTGGGATTTTTCGTGATTGACTACATCAAAACCTAACCATATTCTCACACAGAACCCTCCCTCTACGTTACCTAACCTTACCCATCCCTCCCACCACTAAACATAACCCCCCACCTAACCTTAACTGACCCCTGCCGCACAAATGCATGCAAAACGATAATTTTTGGGTGCTGCCAGAGGTGCCATTATAAATTGCGGTGACACCGTGAAATCTGCAATGCACAATATGATTAATTTTGTATTGTGCATACTACAGTAAACACCATGTTGAGCATTTTGGGTGGCCCCAGGGCCCGCTATTTAACTGGCGCTGTGGGTACTCAAATTTCACTGTGTGACCACTATTTACAATGGCCCCTATGGTTGTGCCCAGGTTTCAGCCTCTATTGGGCTCACAAATTTCCTGGAGAACTTTATTAAATAAGTCCCAATATGTCTTATGGGTTGCGCAACAAGCATCTACATAGGGAAGGAGAGAGAGAGGCGCTCGGAGAGGTAAGTGAGCCTCCTTTCCATCATCAGGCGCCAGTAGGCATGTGCCTACACTGCTTTATGATAAATCTGGCCCTGTTTGCAGCGTTATAATTAAACCTGCAGTGGGAAATCAGAATCTGCTCAAATCAATGTGAAATTTTTGATTAATCTCATGTTTTGTGCAAAACTAAATTTAGCATTATAACATGACGAATGATTCCCTCATAGTCAATAGCAATCCCACAACCTTTTAGGACTACTATTTTTTTTATTATTCAAAGTGGATCTGATCTAGGAAGGTCCTCTCTGCTCTAAGGCAGGGAACACACTAAGCAGAAACTTTGGCACTGCGGAAAATGCAGCATTTATGCATGTACTGTTAGTCAAAGGGCCGCATCAAAAAATGCATGTGTATGCGTTTTGATATTTGTGTTTTTAAAAATGCTGGCATTGTTGCATATTTTTTAAAAATGCATCAAAAAAGCACATAATGAAAGTCGATGGTGACGCAATGTAATGCATTTTGTATGCGTTTTTCATGCATTTTTATATGCATTTTTTAAATCAAACTATGTTTTCTAATGTATTTCCACTTCCTGTTGACTTCCTAGTGATTTGCATAAAACGCAATAGAAAAATGGATGCAAAACGCATACAAATGCATATATGTTTTGTATATGCAAAGCGCAAATGCATTAAGACGGCCGCAAAATGAGAAAAAAAACTCATGTGCAAGAACGAAAAAACGCAACATGCAAACGCATAGAAAACACATGGAAAAAACAATACAAAAGCACAAACACATATGCATAAAAACGTGACATTCCCCACACTGCTAAGTGTGCACCCAGCCTAAAAGAAAGTGCACAACAGCACAATAACCTTCAGGCTGGGTGCACACTTGTTAGTGCGTGGAAGGTCGCTTTTTCTGCCTTGTGCATAAGTGCGTTATTATTGTGTTTTAAGTACATTTTCCATGCATTTGCGGTTTGCATTTTGTGTACGTTTTAATGCGTTTGCAGTAGGCATATACAAAATGTATATGCATTTTGTATGCGTTTTTACATGCATTTTTCTATTGCGTTTTCTGAAAAGCACTAGGAAGACAACAGGAAGTGGAAATACATCAGAAAACATTGCTTAAAAAAAAGCATATAAAAACGCATACAGAACGCATTACATTGCATCACCATTGACTTTCATTATATGCGTTTTTGAAAAATACCAGCATTTTTAAAAACGCATATTACAAAACACATACCCATGCGTTTTTTTATGCGGCCCATTGAGTAACATTATACACATAAACGCTGCTATTTACGCAGTGCTCGCTTCCAGGGCAAAAATAAAAAAATTTGACTGTGGCCGAATAATAAAACTACATCTACATACATTTTTTTTATTAAATAAACACATATTATTACATTTAAAATTAACTGTTTACCTCCCACACCAAGCATTACCCAAATAAAATGTTTAAAGAAAAAAAATTACAATTAAAAATAAGTAAATAGCTACCTAAGGCCAGGGTCTGAACTTTTTTAATATGCATGTGAAGAGGCTATATTACTAATATTTTTTAAATTGTAAGCTTGTAAATAGTGATGGACGCAAAACTGAAAAAATGCACCTTTATTTTCAAATAAAATATTGGCACCATACATTGTTATAAGGACATAATTTAAATGGTGTATTAACTAGGACAAATGGCCAAATAAAATACATAGGTTTTAATTATGGTAGCATGTATTCTTTTAAAGCTATTATGGCCAAAAACTGAGAAATAATGATTTTTTTTCAATTTTTTTCTTAATATTCCCGCATTTAGAAAAAAATATTTCTTAGCAAAATGTACCACCCAAAAAAACCTAATTGGTGGCTGAAAAAAAACAAGATATAGATCAATTACTTGTGATAAGTAGTGATAAAGTTATTGATGAATGAATGGGAGGTGAAAATTGCTCAGATGCATAAGGTGAAAAACGACTGAAGGCTGAAGTGGTTAAGTTATATTTTTGTCTGGGACAAATTTACATCCTGTGTTTGTATGCATGCAAGTTGTTCAGATGACTGACAAGGGTAGTAGAAGTATACTTATCATCTAGGTAGCATGCAAGAAGTATCCAATAACAAGCAATGGTCGGTCCAGGCTGCAGGTAAGAGTATCCAGTAGCTATCAGAGGTCAGTCAAGGCGGAAGGCAGGGATATCCGGTAACTAGCAGAGGTCAGTCCAGGCAGCAAGCAAGAGTGTCCAGTAGCAGGCAAGGTCGGTCCAAGCAGCAGACAAGGATTTCCAGGAATCAAGCAGAGGTTAGTCACAACAAAGGATAGTCAAATACAAGCCAAGGTCAATATCCAGCAATCTTAACAAGTGAGTGTGCACCCAGCAACTAGCCAAAGCTATGCTTATCACGGGCGATGACTGGGAGCACTCTGCAGATTTAAATACAATTCATCATCCAATCAGTGGCCGGCAACACTCCGCACATCCAATCACACAGCAAGGCCCTGCCTAGGTGTAAGCTGTAAAGTCAGCTGACACCGCACTGTCAGCTGACCGGACACATCTGACTATTGTTTACCTTTGCGGAGGGCATACTAGGAATGTGCCCTTCACCTATCAGAATGTGCAGCCTGTGAGTCAGTGACGGCATCATCAGCGGGGAACAAGCCCCGAGACCCGAAAGCGGCGGATTCTGCACTGGTCTAAGCGGAGTTTTAAACTGACAAAGGCAGGTTCCTTACAGGCAATAAACTGCATTAAAGAGAACCTGAACTGAAAATAAAAAGTCAAAATAACCATACCCAGGTCATACTTACCTCCTGTGTAGTCTACTACTCAATCTCTTTCTCCTCTCCTGCGTCCCGTTTGTCCACTGTGATCAATGGATTTCTCCATCCTCCATTTTGAAAATGGCCATTACCCCATAACAGCTTCCTGGTCAGCACACTGTTAAACTGTAATATCATCCATTTGAACCATAGGGAAATATGGACATTACCTGGCACATTCAGTTGTAACAGACAGCTGCTGATATATAACTGACAGCAACTGGCATATTTCAGTTCTGACAAAATATTGTCATAACTGGTAGGGATCACTGTAAGAAGAAAATGGTGAGCTTCTAAGATGAACTGATGGTGAGGTAAATACGTAATATTAATTTGCAGCTACGTCACATGTTTATTTTAAATACTTTTCCTCACTTCAGGTTCCCTTTAAGCAGAATTACTGTACATGCGGAAAGCCTTACTGCATGAGGAGCAGAGCAGAACGCAATACATTACATGCAATGCATTTTGCTCTACTCATCATACGTAAAACATTATGCATGTAATACTGCTTAATGCAATTTACGGCATACACACCAATTAACCTTAATTCACCTGATGTTTAGCACCTTGGTCTGCAGCTATATATAAAAATGCAATAGTGTTAATAGTTCATCTATTTCACAGTCAAAGAAAATTAGGTTAATTTGAAAGAATCCATTAGCAAATTATAGAAATTATTAGCAAATTATAGAAATGTCATTTTCTAAAGTGAAGTAATATTTTGCCATCTTTAAAAAAAGAACATATTGGAATTAATTCTTTATATCTAATTTATGGATTTGAGGACGCTGAATAGTATTCATTGTCTATAGAGAACGGAGGGGCAACCACCCTGTAGTGTAATGCAGCTCACGCCTCTGTGCCTCCGCCCACTTGCCGTTGTTTCTTCTTTTTGAATGGGGTGAATTATACTTGATTAACTGTGTACGTAAAGGAGCAAATTATTTTAGGGCTTACTGTGATTTTTGCAGATACTCCTCATTTTTCAGCTACTGCTGCAATGTCAACTTAACTAAGATATCTTATTGTAAGCGAACTTACCTATTAAGGCTCCCTGTATGGGCAGTTCACCTGCAGTACCGCATGACTCCAGTTAATGAATCCAGCCCTGCGTGGTATATTGTTCTTTGATGTCGCTGCCTGACAATGTGGCTGCTGTTTTTATAGCTGCAGGTAAATAGCAGACAACTGCTTCTTTGAAGGAAGGTCATTTCCTTGTTCGCAGCTATCAATGAATCATTCTGTGTCAGTGTCTATGAGCCCAGATAGGTAGTCCAAATATAGATCTCTCTGTCTCTGCTTTTGTTATGGTGGTGTATAAACGGCCTTCTTTATTGCACATTCTAAATTTCTAACAAACAGGTCCTGGTAAAATGCAATGGGTTCCTCTAATTTTATTCTATCACGGTTGACCTTGTGCTATTGTGTATGTTAAGGCATTCCTTGTTAATCACTATGCTGCTGACCATATATTTTCTACCCCCAATAGTGACATCACTTTATTTTAGGTCTTAAGCAGGGAGAATTATGCAAGGTCACCAGTTAATAGGAGACTAATGTAACAGTTTACATAATGGGATCTAATGTGATCGTTAACTAAGCATTGAACTGTCCATTAACTATGCATTAACCTGTTTCTTGCAATGCTGAAGGAGCTTAGAAGGAGAAATTGAAAGCCTATTGCATTGCAAGACAAGAATGAACAAGCTAGCTACAGCTCCATAGAAGCCACTTATCTGCCCGCTGAGCATTATGGGAAATGTATTCTGTTCTTAGATATTTCCTGTCTGTCTAGCATAGAAATGTATTTGTGTAAGGAGGAAATGAGTAATTAACCTATCTCATATTTATGCAAGCACTTGCTTTTCATTGGTCAACACTGATACTGTAATCGTAATGAGATAAATTTGCTTACACAAAATTTCACGTAAAAATTTGCAATTACAATTTTACATAATTACGAATAATTTTGAAATTGAATTGATTTTGTGTAGTCCATTTATAAATACTGTATTACATGTTATGTGAAATTACGAATGCGGCAGTCATAAATGATTTTTGTTGTGAATAGCGAAAAAACATTAATCAAACCAGAATGGTTAGGAGGAATAGGGGGAACATATAAAAAAGGCCTTGTAGTTTTGGCCTTAGGAAAATCAATTTAAAAAAAATTCAAATAATTTAAAAAAAAACATGTTGCTGCGCTACACTTTGATATATACAGAGTTCCAAGTTCTATATGCTTATTTTACGAAAATGGTCAACCCGGGGTCCCCCCTCCCAAGCCTCTTTAACCCTTTGTCACCCATGCAGGCTGGTATAGCCATGATTCAGAGCCCGGACTGCGCAGGGCTCGGCACCCTGAGCTATACCAACCCACATAGTCCAAAATGGGAGGGGCTTCTGGAGACCCTTGTCCTTAACATGGGCTATATTGAGTTTGAAACACATTTTTTTGCATGATTATAGTTATGCAGGATATAGATTATGAAGATGCAGGAAATTTCACATTACTATTTTGACATGAGCAGAATCACCGAGATTAGTTTTAAGGCTCTTTGATTGCTCCAATCATTGCTACTGAGTCCTTGAATTACTTACCCCCAAGGTGCAAAGATTGCAGCCTATAGCACAGACTGTCTGTGGTACAGGAAGTGGTACAGTGTCTCGGCTCCTAACTCCTAGTCATCTTACATGCAATTTATTTGATAACAACAATTTAAAGAGCCTATAGACAGAAAAAAAAAGCTCTGAAACTCACGCAGAAAGTGTTTAGAGTAGTCTAAGCCTGATCTGGAATCAGAAGAGGAAGCTTGAAGAAATAAGTATTAGGACTCTAAATTTACTTATATCCAGAACTCCTAATTGCTACAGATGACAATTTTCCAACATGATCTGGTCACTCTGGTGAATGGAAAGTACTCCTACATCACTATTATCTGCTCTTTTCAGCTGTTGCACAGAGGAGCTGGTTACGTTGAAACCAAATTATTATTGAAAGCCAGGTGGAAGATTTATAGCTTTTAGACTCAAGCCTGATTTGTTACTTTTGGGCAACACATTAATCTAGACAGAAACAGAATTTGCAATGTACTATATTTCCATTAGCTGCAGAAGCTCAGTGGTACATGGATGGAAGCCGCACACAGAAATAGAGGCTGCCACCTGCATTTCTGGCCCATGCCAGGAATTATAAACAGCAGCCTGTGCTGGGGGCAGAAAATCCATCTCCCAGACTCTGAATTACACGAGATCCACGGCAAAGGAGGCAATTGCCCCAGGGCCCCAGAGCTTGTAGGGGCCCCCAGTGGCTACAAGAGGAAAAAAAATTCAAATCGACCTTATAGTTTTTGAGAAAAATCGATTTTAAAGTTTCAAAGGGAAAAAAAATACACATTTAAAAACCAGCTGACTTTAATGGTTAATAGCAAATTCACCTTAAATTCTTGAAACCCTAAATTTGCAGGATATGTTAAGGAGATCATTGGGAAAAAAAACAATTTTTCAAAAAGACCTTATAGTTTTTGAGAAAATCGATTTTAAAGTTTCTAAGGAAAAAAGTATACTTTTAAATGCGGTAAATGTCACTTTTAGTACCTAACGGTAGTGTAATTTTACATTTATCAAAAGAAAGAGCAATAAATTTACTGAAGGGGTTTCCAGGGGGTCCATACGCAGCCGCAGCGCTTTGGCCAGGGATCGCTATACAGCCGCAATATGGCTGTATGAAGATCCCTGGCATTTTTTTCCTATTTTCCCAATTTTGTTTTTTATGTTTAGAGTGTGGGAATTTTTTTTTTAAATTATGTGGGGTCCCCCCTCCTGAAACTTTTTAACCCCTTGCAGGCTGGGGTAGCCAGAATGTGGAGCTCCGACCGATTGGGGCTTCAAACCCTGACTATACCAGCTGCAAAAAAGGTCCCTTAATGCCAATTTTTGCTCCGGGGTATCTGTTGGGGGGACCCCCCAGGTTTATTTTGCCCTGGGGCCCCATTTATTGCTTAAACCGGCCCTGACGGGATCACATCACATAGTGGCAGCAGCTCTAGCCACGAAGGGTTACAGTGGGGTGCATACAGAGTTAAAGTTCAAGTCACAATTAGAGGCTATTATAGCTCCAGAATTTTACATTTGCTGCCTGAAGTAAACTGTGATGCTCAGAACCTCAGTGTGTATATATAATCTGCTCAAAAAAAATAAAGAGAACACTTAAACAACACCGGGCTCTATTCACAAAACTTTTCATACATGACTTATTTATCCCCTAATTGATAAAAATAACCTTTCAGCACATTTACAAGCAAAATAAACACTCAAAGTAAGTTGCTCCTGATTAACTTCATTTCAATATTACTTTTCATACCTTAACCTCTCTGGCGGTAAGCCTGACCTACGCTCAGGCTAGCCGCCGGAGAGGATCACATGGCCCCCAGAATTTTTTTTTATTTGATTTATATGCTTAAGCTAGCACTTGGCTAGCTAACCATGCCCCCCGAGTCCCTCTGCTCTCCCCCCCCCCCCTGATCGCCGCTGTTATACATACCTCCCAGTGATCCTGCCAGGGATCCTGCCTTCCAATCAGCTCCAGGCTTCGCTATAGGGAGGATAGTGACTGCGTCCGTTTGTCACCATAGCGAAGACTGAAATGAGTAAATGGTGAAGCCGCGGCTCTCGCGGGATTACGGATGGGTAAATATTGCCGGCGGCGAGCGGGGTGATCAGAGCAGTGTCGGGGGACTTGGGGGGGGGGGGGGGAAGTTAGCTAGTGAAGTGCTAGCTTAAACATTTAAATCAAATTTTATTTCAAAAAATTCTCCTGCGGATGCAGCCTCTGAAACTGTGTACCGCCAGGGAGGTTAATACATTTTATTTTTGCTCTTTGGGAGCTTAAAAAAGTAACATAGATAAAGTGAAAACAGAGGGAAGCAGGAGAAAAAGCTTTGTGAATCATGCCCAAGGTATCTCCAAGTCCTGTGCTCTACACAGATGAAAGCAGGTTCACACTGAACACATGTGACAGACGTGGCAGAGTCTGGAGATGTCGTGGAGAATGTTCTGCTGTCTGCAACCTTCCTCCAGCATGACTGGTTTGGCAGTGGGTCAGTGATGGTGTGGGGTGGCATTTCTTTGGGGGGGGCCACAGAGCCCTCCATTTGCTTGCCAGAGGTAGCCTGACTGCCATTAGGTACCGAGATTAGATCCTCAGATCCCTTATAAGACCATATGCTGGTGTGGTTGGCACTGGGTTCCTCCTAATGCAAGACAATGCTAGACCTCATGTGGCTGGAGTGTGTCAGCAGTTCCAGCAAGACAAAAGGCATTGATGCTATGGACTGGCCCGCCCGTTCCCCAGACCTGAATCAAATTGAGCACATCTGGGACATCATGTCTCACTCTATCCACCAACGCCATGTTGCACCACAGACTGTCCAGGAGTTGGTGAATGCTTTAGTCCAGGTCTAGAAGGAGATCCCTTAGGAGACCATCCACCACCTAATCAGGAGCATTCCCAGGCATTGTAGGGAGGTCCCATGGGCAAGTGGAGACCACACACAACAGCCTTAATGTTATAATGACATTACATCAAAGTTGGATCAGCCTGTAGTGTTTTTTCCATTCTACTTTTGAGTGTGACTCCAAATCCCGACCTCCATGGGCTGATAAATTTGATTTCCATTGATAATTTGTGTGTGCTTTTTTGCTAGCACATTTAACTATGAAAAGAACATATCAAATATTTAATAAGAATATTTCATTCATTCAGACCTAGGATGTCTTATTTTTGTGTTCAAATTACTTTTTTTTAAGCAGTATATTATATATATATATATATTTATTCTTCCCTTCTATGAAAGAGCACATGACATTGAGCATTAAAGAAAACCCATTGTTTACATAAACCTACACCAGGGTGTATTCTCTGTGCTACTTTCTGTGTGCTCCATCAGCCCTTTACTTTGCTGGCAACTGGCCTCAGTACACAGGCTGCATTTTTCTATGCCAAGATGTTCATTCTTAATCATCTCAATTGAAACTCTAGCTGTAATCCTGATTAGGGATGGCATTTCCTGGGAAAACTTATGGAGAAGCATGTGATCACTTCCTGGTGTTCCTTGCCTCTGTTTATGGCATTTAGTGAACTATTATATATTTTGATATTCTATAATAGTTCCCAGTTTGTTTTCCCCCTCTGCTCTCCATTGAACAGGATAGGCTGTGTGTACCTAATGCAAGTGCTTAGGGTAACCAGCTCTTCCAGACTTCATCCCTATAAAAATGTAAAGGGTACCTGAACTGAAAATAGAATCTTGAGGTGGTGGTTAGAGATGGCCCGAACGGTTCGCCGGCTAACGGTTCCCGGCGAACTTCCGGTGGTTCGCGTTCGCGTTCACGGAGAACCGCAAACTTTTCAGGCTACACTCCCTCCTGGACCCACTCCCCCCTCATAAAAGGCAGGGACCGCCGGCCATTTTACTCACTTATGTGCCTGCAGTAAATAGAGAAGGGACAGCTGCTGCTGCTGCAGGCTCTCATATGGAAAGATTAGTTAGGCTCTTGAAGGCTTGTTAGCTTGCTCCTTGCTGATTCTTATTGCTAAAATAGCACTCCACAACAGCTCTTTTGAGAGCTAATCTTGTTCTTGTGATTTTTTTTTTCTGTGTGTCCCACTGATTCTTGTGTTGCATAGACAGCCTTGATAATTCATACTGTGTGTATGCCACTGCCAGGCCCAGCACATTCAGCGACTACCTGTGTGTGTGACAGGTGCACATTGTAATACCCATCACTGCATATACCTTCCTGTTGTTCACAGTGCACCCACCCACCTACCTACGAGAGTTGAACGCACGCAGTGTCACTGTGCCTGTCCGCTACCTGTCTGTGTGTGACAGGTGCACATTGTAATACCCATTACTGCATATAACTACCTAACTTTTGTTCACAGTGCACCCACCTACCTACGTGAGTTGAGCGCATGCAGTGTCACTGTGCCTGTCCGCTACCTGTCTGTGTGTGACAGGTGCACATTGTAATACCCATCACTGCATATACCTACCTGTTGTGTTCAGTGCACCCACCTACCTACGTGAGTGCACGCAGTGTGATATACCACTCTGTGCATACCTGTTAAATGCACCTGTGTGACTGCACATTGTATTAGTCAGGTCAGTGCATACCTTTCACTTCATCCCCCCGATATGGACACAATGGACAAAACAGGCAGAGGTAGAGGCAGACCCAGAGGAAGGCCACCCGGCAGGTCTGTGCGAGGTCGTGTTGATGTGATTTCATGCGGCCCTGGCCCAAAGTACAGTGCTCAGAAGAAGGCACGTCCCATCAACTCCCCAAGATTGTCAAGATGTGGTTGACTATTTAACACAGAACACCTCATCTTCCGCAGCCACCAGAGCTACTACAAGCACCACGTTCATTGCATTTGACACTTTGCCAGAGTTAATTGGTGGGGAATTAACTGATTCCCAGCCATTATTGTTACAACCAGATGAAGGCGCTAAGCAAGTTACACCACCTCATATGTCTGAATTAGGCGGCGACACTATGGACGTAATGTGTGAGGAGGAGGATGATGAAGTACCTGCTGTTGGTGCAGTTTTGGAAGTGTCTGAGGAAAGCAAAGCTGGACAGGATGATTATGATGATACGGATCCCACATGGGTTCCTAATAGACAAGCTGACCAGGGGGACAGTTCAGAGGGGGGAGTCAGAAAGGAGTAGGAGGAGACAAGTTCCTGAAAGAAGCAGGGGGAGCTTGTCATCAGAAACAGCTGGTAGCAGTGTCTGGCGCCATGTATCGCCACCTATGTACAGCCAGCCAACATTCCCTTCAACGTCAGCTGCTGATGCCACCATAGGGCCATCACCCCAGGGGTGCTCAGCAGTTTGGGAATTTTTTTATGTATCTGCCTCAGATCGGAGCAATGCCATCTGTACCCTCTGCCTGCAAAAATTGAGCCGTGGAAAGGCCAACACTCACTTAGGGACAAGTGCCTTACAAAGGCACATGGAGAAAAGGCACAAACTGCAATGGGAAGAGCACCTGAGCAAAAGCAGCACACAAAAGAAAAGCCACCCTCCTTCTCCTCTTCCTCCTTCAGGTGCAGCATCTTCAGACGCTTTCTCCCTTGCACCTTCACAGCCACCCTCTTCCACTCTGCCTCTGCCCTTGAGCGGTTCCTGCTCCTCTGCCCACAGCAGCCAGGTGTCCGTGAAGGAAATCTTTGAGCAGAAGAAGCCAATTTCTGCCAGTCACCCCCTTGCCCGGCGTATTGACAGCTGGTGTGGCGGAACTGTTAGCTCGCCAGCTGTTACCATACAAGCTGGTGGACTCTGAGGCCTTCCATAATTTGTGGCCATTGGGACACCTCAGTGGAAGATACCAGGCCGCAATTATTTTTCTAAAAAGGTGATACCCAAACTGTACCGTGAAGTTAAGAGGCAAGTGGTGTCATCTCTGGCACACAGCATTGGGTCAAGGGTCCACCTGACCACGGATGCCTGGTCTGCCAAGCACGGTCAGGGCCGCTACATTACTTACACAGCCCATTGGGTCAACCCGGTGACCGATGGCAAGCAGGGAGTACGTGGATGTGCAGCGGACCAACTTGTGACACCTCCACGGCTTGCAGGCAGGCCTCCTGCCACCTCCTCTCCTCCTGCTACATCCTCTTCGCTGTCGTTCTCCTCCACCTCCTTGGCTGAGTGGCCCTTCAACTCTAGGTGTGCTGCGATCTCCTCTCCAGCTACACAGCCCTATCTCCCCAGGGCCTTTGCTGCATGCCAGGTACAACGGTGTCACGCCATATTAGACATGTCTTGCCTCAAAGCGAAGAGTCACACTGGACCAGCTCTCCTGGCTGCTCTTAACAAACAGGTGGATCAGTGGCTGACCCCGCACGGCAACGTAGTGTGTGACAACGGCAGCAATCTCATTTCCCCGTTGAATTTGGGAAAGCTGACACATGTACCCTGCATGGTACATGTGCTGAATCTAGTCATTCAAAGATGTGTGTCAAAGTACCCAGGCTTAGAGGACGTCCTGAAGCAGGCCAGGAAGTTGTGTGTGCATTTCAGGCAGTCTTACACGGCCATGTCATGCTTTGCGGACATTCAGCGGAGAAACAACTTGCCGGTGAGATGCTTGATATGTGATAGCCGGGCTAGTTGGAATTTGACCCTGGCCATGTTCTCTCGCCTGCTAGAACAGGAGAAAGCCGTCACCCAGTACCTGTACAATTACAGTAGAAGGACACAATCTGGGGAGATGGGGATGTTCTGGCCCCCGAACTGGACACTGATGCAAAATGCATGCAGGCTCATGCGGCCATTTGAGGAGGTGGCCAGTCGCAGTGAAGGCACCATCAGCAACTTGATCCCATACTCTTACTTCCTGGAACGTGCCATGCGTAGAGTGGTGGATCAAGCTGTGGAGGAGCATGAAGACTTGAAGAGGAACAGGTTTGGCAACAGTTGTGGGAGCAATTTACATCATAATCAGATGTTTCCTCAACACCTGCAGCAGCACAAAGGGGGAAGGAGGAGGAAGCGTCATGTGGGGAAGAGGAGTCAGACTCGGATGATGAGGAAGGTGTTTCTTTGAAGGAGGAGGAGGAGGTGGCGGCTCGACGTTCCCGTGGTATTGTTCGTGGCTGACGGGAGGAGGAGGACTTACCTGACGTCACCGAGGAAGAGCAAGAGGAGATGGATAGTACTTCTGCATCCAACTTTCAGCCTGTTGAGGGACCCCCGTATAAAAAAACTCAAGGGGAGTGAGCTGTACTGGGTGGCCATGCTACAAGACCCTCGGTATAGGCACAAAGTGCTGGACATGTTACCAATGCACCAGAAGGCAGAAAGGATGCTGCACATGCAGAATAAGCTGCCAACTATGCTTTACAATGCATTTAAGGGTGATGTTACAGCACAACGCAATAAAGGTACCACTGCCAGTAATCCTTCTCCCATGTCCACGCAGGCAAGGACAGGACGCTACAGCAATCTCATGGTGATGTCAGACATGCAGACATTCTTTAGTCCAATGCCTCGCCTTAGCCCTTCCGGATCCACCCTTCACTAATGCCTGGACCGGCAGGTAGCCGACTACCTGGCCTTAAGTGTGGCTGTAGACACTGTGAGCAGCGATGAACCCTTGGACTACTGGGTGCGCAGGCTTGACCTGTGGCCAGAGCTGTCCCAATTTGCCATCCAACTTCTGTCTTGCCCTGTCTCAAGCGTACTGTCAGAAAGGACCTTCAGCACAGCTGGAGACATTGTCACTGAGAAGAAAAGACACCTAAGTCACAAAAGTGTTCAGTACTTGACCTTTATCAAAATGAATGACGCATGGATCCCGGAGGGCTACAGCCAGCCCGAAGACTAAGTCAGTCCCCACACACAGCATCTCTGCCTGCACGCCGTGTGACTGGCTGCCTGCCCCAAGACTAAGTCGCTCCCCACACAGCATCTCTGCCTGTAGGCCGCTTGACTGCCTTCTCCGCCACCACCAACAGGGTCCAGGACTCCAGGCGGATTCCTGAATTTTCAAGGCTAGCAGCGGCCGCTATACTATTTTTTCTGGTGCATGTACATGCCTACCTAATTTTTCTGCCTGCACTGCAGCTGCAACAACAAAACAAAAGGCATGAACATGTGCCCATTCCCCTTCGTGATCATTACCTTGCTGCTGTGAAGGGGCTTACGTATCACAATGAAGCAATGACCGCCGGCTATATGAGTGTCTCGGGGGGTGGCACATCAAAGATAAAAAGGTCATTGCTTCATTGTACACAGACCAAATTTGATCAGCTGGACAGTCACTGTTGTTCTTTCATAGAGCTACCACAGCCCGGTGACCATATGGGCTTGAAAACCGCCACAGCCTGCACTCTGGCCATGATGCGCACCAGTCCAGCACGGCCGTCACTACGCAAGCAGCTGTTTGTGGTGTGTTACACAGTTTTGTGTGTCAGTGTGAAGCAGTACTCTAATTACACTCCCTGATTGATGTATACACATGCAAGATGTTTTAAAGCACTTTAAGCCTGAAATTTAGCATTTAATTTGATTTCTGCATTTAAAACGCTGGTTTGCGTCCAATCCGGATTTTTCCAGGGGACTTTTGGCATGTATCCCACTTCGCCATGCCCCCCTCCAGGTGTTAGACCCCTTGAAACATCTTTTTCTATCACAATTGTGGCCAGCATACATTTTTCTAGTTTTCAAAGTTCGCCTCCCCATTGAAGTCTGTTACGGTTCGTTACAAACTTTTGTGGGAGGTGCGCGAACCCGGTTTGCAAACCGAAAATCGGAGGTTCGGGCCATCTCTAGTGGTGGTGACACTTCGCACTCACACTGTAAAGATAGGCTGTAACATGAGCAAGCCAGACTGTCAAGGAGTGAGCTCAATTACAGGAAATATTATACACCATTTGACTGCTCCTTCATTCCTTCCATTTAGCATAGAGGAGGAACTTTGTCCAATCTTTATTGCCCAGCTGCAGAGAGGAGAAAAGGGAGCCACTTACTGTGTGGACAGGCCGTGAAAATCACAGAAGTGGCTGGACAGAATTACACACATTTTTGACAGGTTAGAGATGTCCGATGTACTATTTACCAGTTGCCTATTTAGCTGTCTGCCCAGAGTGCAAAGTACAGAAGAATTAAGCAGATGAAATATTTTGTCACAGCACAACTCATTCGTAGAACAAATAACAATCATGTGCTTGAAACAGGAGCTCAGCCTCGTGCTCCAGTGCCACGTTTGTCTCTGACATTAATTGCCTGCAAAGAAGTGATTTCCATTGTTCGTTTTCTCAGAGATTTTGAATTGGTTCTTTTAGACACTAAAAAACAAATTTAATGCATTATCCCAGTCATCTGCATCACTCCTTCTTTGTTCATTATTCCAGAACAAAGTGAAACACAGTCTATTAACCTTTTTAATAATAATAATAAAAAAAAAATATATCCCTGAAGGTTATCATGGTGTGGCTATTCTTTGAAACAGAGTGAAAGAGTTGACAATAGTTGCCTGGCGCTCTTATATAGTCCGCTGGCTGGTATTTCTATCTCCATGTCCTTGATGAGGGTGTTCCCACAGCAAATTTGTATTTTTTTTAATTGCAAACGTGCTGCATGTAGCCTTTTTTGGAGCGATTCAGCTTGAATAAATGTGCAAAAATGCTCATTGATGCAAAAGTCACTCTGAAAATCACTTCACAAAATCGCAATAGCAAATCACTAAGCGCTAGTGATTCCAATTGTGATTTAGGTTGGCACTAGCCCTTAGTTGTACCCAGGGGCATAGCTAGAAATGACTGGGCCCCATAGCAAAAAAAAATTATGTGCCCCCCCACGACCTTCCAACCCCACGGACCTCGGACCTCCCACCCAAACATTTTGTGGAGAAATCAAATTTCCCCACAAAATGCAACCAGATTGTCGGCAGATTTCCCTACAATATGCAACCAGATTGTCGGCAGATTTCCACACAATATGCAACGAGATTGCCGGCAGATTTCCACACAAAATGCAACCAGATTGTTGTCAGATTTCCCCACAAATTGCAACCAGATTGTTGGCAGATTTCCCAATATAATGCAACCAGATTGGCGGCAGATTTCCCCACAAATTGCAACCAGATTGTCGGCAGATTTCCCCACAAAATGCAACTAGATTGGCGGCAGATTTCCCCGCAAATTTCAACCAGATTGTCGGCAGATTTCCAAAAAAATGCAACCAGATTGTCGGCAGATTTCCCCACAAATTGCAACCAGATTGGCGGCAGATTTCCCCACAAAATGCAACCAGATTGTCGTCAGATTTCCCAAAAAAATGCAACCATATTGGCGGCAGATTTCCCCACAAATTGCAACCAGGTTGTTGGCAGATTTCCCCACAAAATGCAACCAGATTGTCGGCAGATTTCCCCTAGCCCTTAGTTGTACCCAGGGGCATAGCTAGAAATGACTGGGCCCCATAGCAAAAAAAAATTATAGCGCCCCCCCCCCCCTCCCCAACGACCTTCCAACCCCTACGGACCTCGGATCTTCCACCCAAACATTTTGTGGAAAAATCAGATTTCCCCACAAAATGCAACCAGATTGTCGGCAGATTTCCCTACAATATGCAACCAGATTGTCGGCAGATTTCCACACAATATGCAACCAGATTGCCGGCAGATTTCCACACAAAATGCAACCAGATTGTTGGCATATTTCCCCGCAAATTGCAACCAGATTGTTGGCAGATTTCCCAATAAAATGCAACCAAATTGGTGGCAGATTTCCCCACAAATTGCAACGAGATTGGCAGCAGATTTTCCCACAAAATGCAACCAGATTGTCGGCAGATTTCCCCACAAATTGCAACCAGATTGTTGGCAGATTTCCCCACAAATTGCAACCAGATTGTGGGCAGATTTCCCAATAAAATGCAACCAGATTGGCAGCAGATTTCCCCACAAATTGCAACCAGGTTGTCGGCAGATTTCCCCACAAAATGCAACCAGATTGTCGGCAGATTTCCCCACAAAATGCAACCAGATTGGCGGCAGATTTCCCCACAAAATGCAACCAGATTGGCGGCAGATTTCCCCACAAATTGCAACCTGATTGTCGGCAGATTTCCCAAAAAAATGCAACCAGATTGGCGGCAGATTTCCCCACAAAATTCAGAATATGTAGCCAG
Source organism: Hyperolius riggenbachi (assembly GCF_040937935.1). Lineage (NCBI taxonomy): Eukaryota > Metazoa > Chordata > Amphibia > Anura > Hyperoliidae > Hyperolius > Hyperolius riggenbachi. The sequence continues at coordinate 124,342,381 of NC_090652.1, read as the reverse complement.
GTCTATAGTGGGCTAATATTAATTACCTGGAGGGAGGGTGGTTGGGCAGGCTGGTACGCGATTTGTGGTGCAGGCACTGCACTGGGTAGGCAGTTAGGTAGCCAGGTGGGAGGGTAGGCAGATAGGTAGCTGGGTGGGCAGTTAGGTAGGCAGGTGGGAGGGTAGGCAGATAGGTAGATGGGTGGGAGGGTAGGCAGATAGGTATACAGGTGGGCAATTAGGTAGCTGGGTGGCAGGGTAGGCAGATAGGTAGATGGGTGGGAGGGTAGGCAGATAGGTAGCCAGGTGGGCAGTTAGGTAGCCGGGTGGGAGGGTGGGCAGTTAGGTAGCCGGGTGGGCAGGTAGGCAGTTAGGTAGCTGGGTGGGCAGTTAGGTAACCGGGTGGGCAGTTAGGTAGCCATGTGGGAGGGTAGGCAGTTAGGTAGCCAGGTGGGAGGGTAGGCAGTTAGGTAGCCGGGTGGGCAGTTAGGTAGCCGGATGGACGGGTGGGCAGTTAGGTAGCCTGGTGGGCAGTTAGGTAGCCAGGTGGGAGGGTGGGCAGAGGGTTAGTTTAGTGGGGTAGGGGCCTGACTCCTATCCTCCCTGCCTCACCTTGGGGGCCCCCTCCTATTATGAGTGGTGCGCGAGAGCGGCATATACAGCAGGCTCCGGCGGGGTAATCAGACTCTAGAGGTCCAGCTTCCCCCGGGCTACGGTGTCTCCTCTGTATGCTGCTCGCAATGCAAGCAGCATACAGAGGAGACACTGTAGCGCGGGGGCAGCTGGACCTCTAGTGTCTGAGCCTGCTGGACCTCCCACCGGAGCCTGCTCTATATGCTGCTCTCCCGCACTGCTCATAATAGGAGGAGGGGGGCCCCCGAGGTGAGGGGGGGCCGGGCCGGCGCGCCGGCATTATTATAATAAAAAAAAAGTCCTCTCTCAGTTGAGGGTGGCGGGCCCCCTGTGACGTAGGGCTGCTGCGTGCCCTATAGCAACGATATGGTTGCTATAACGATTGCTACGCCACTGGTTGTACCTCTGATGAGTGAGTGGTATTAGTCAATAGATGTAGGCCCATATGCAGTTAACTTTTTCTCCCGAGTTGTCTCCCGGGAGGTAATTTTCACATTTTCTTTAAAATAACTTTTAAGCATTTTACAGTTGAAAAAGAACACAAAAGCAGGTGAAAAAATACTGTCAACATTATTTTTTGTATTTTTTGGCTTGCTGGTGGTTTAAAAGGCCTTTTATGACACATAGGGATGGTAAGAAATGCAGATTTCCAATTCTGCAGAAATTCAGATTTTCGTTAATGCTGATTGATACCGCAGATTTCCGATTTCTATTTTACGATTCCGATTTCCAAGTAGTCTTTTTTGGGGGGTCAGTTTGTGCATTCTCTGGTTAGTCTGTGATCTTGGTTCTGAATCTGATTGGGCTGATATACCGAGTTGCAGTACTACGGTATTTCCACAGAAATCGGATTTTCATTTTCCGATTTCTGAGGAGTCTTTTTTTGGTCATATTTTGCATTCCCTGATGCTCATTAGTTGACACTGCATTCTCTGCTTGGTCCAATGCTTCCGAGTTCTGCAATTGGGCTAAAATTGCTGAGTTGCGGTAATGTGGTATTCCCACAGAAATACGATTTCTGATTTCCATTTTCAGAGTTCCGATCAGGAAAGCTGAAATTGAACCTCTTGCCGACCGCGTCACGCCGATGGGCGTGGCCGCGGCGGCAGCCCCAGGATCGCCTAACGTAAAGTCCTGGGGCCAGCTAATGCAGGAGATCGCGCGCAGACTGCACGCACATCTCCTGCTTGGGGGGAGAAATTCCGCCCCGGCTTCAGTCTCCGAGCGGCTGTTGCAGCTCGGGAGTAGTGTTGGGCGAACAGTGTTCGCCACTGTTCGGGTTCTGCAGAACATCACCCTGTTCGGGTGATGTTCGAGTTCGGCCGAACACCTGGTGGTGTTCGGCCAAACTGTTCGGGGTTCGCCGAACTGCTGAATGCATGGCCGAACAGGGCCCCTGTTCGGCCGAACAGGGCCCTGTTCGGCCGAATACTGCCCCCCATGGGGTCGCAGGCATAAGGGGGGAGCATGCCCCGATCGCGGGGGGGGTCGGAAATTCCCCGCACCCCCTCCGCTAGCGCTCCCCCCTCTGCCCGCTTCCCCATACAAAAAGTTTAAAGCAAGTTCAATAGTACCTGGTGGCACTGGCTGGCAGTGGAGTGAGGAGGAGGAGGAGTCCGAGTAGCAGAGTGACGTTGAGGCCGGGCAGCGGGCGGTTCAGCGCTAGTACCCTTGTGGTACTTCCGCCCTTTCTCTGACCTCACGTCCTCGTATGCGTCATCACCATTAATGTCAATGGAGTACACTGCTAACATTCAATTCGCAAACTTTCGCAGAAACATTTGCAGACTTCATCTATCACTACAAAAAATAGACTGCCAACTCCGTATAACACTAAGCATAGTGTCCTGATTTTCTTACCTGTCCTTTAGGCAAATTAATTGTATTTCCAACTGAGATGAATCAACAGGTCAAACAGCCACTCCACTTATAGGTGAAATCAATGGCAAATCAAAACTGAATGTGTGCATGCACCCTATAAACAATTTGATCTTGCACTTGTCCAGTCTGTCAACCAAAATGTTCTTTAGGCATCATTTTGAGAGGGGTTTTTGGGATGATTGTTGTAGAGAGATTGTGTACAGACACTGTGCTTGGTTTCTAGTCAATTGCTCTTCATAAACAGAATAAAGGAGAGGTGAGTGACACTTCACTGTGAGAACTTTATTAGCAGTTCCTGCCGGGAACAGCGGGCATTAGGAGGGGGAGATCAGCCGACACTAAGCACCAGGTTGAACACCCAATATGATCTGTGGGGAGGAGTCAAAAAGGGGTCACCTAAGGCTGCTTCAGGTGGAAGTGGATGAACGGGGGTTCAGCCAGATGGCTCTGGGTCAGTGAGGGTACACCTAATACTATCTGTGTCAGGGCCATGTAATGCTGCTTCTGGCAGGGGTTGGTACATTTTAAATAGACTTTATGTAAGGCTAATCTAAAGGAATACTGCCCACAGAATAACAATTTACACCGCTCATCAAGGTGTGTGAATCTAAGAAAGTTGAGGATAAGAAAGCAACTTTGGCACTGTTCACACAAGATAGATTTACTCACTCTTTGATAGACTGAGGGGAGGAACCAGCCAAAATAATTGTGCTAAGTGGAGGTCTCTTGGTGTGCTGTGTGGGGGTGGTGCTGAGTGGAGTACTGGTGGTGGTGCCAGCCAGAGCAACAAGATATTGGCAGCATGATGTGTGTGCAGATCAGAGCACACGGTGATGTGTTGCGTAGGCTAGGGACCAGTCACATCTAGTAATTGGGAAAGGAGGGTGATTATTATTATTTAGTATTTAAATATCACCAACATCTTCCACAGTGCTGTATTTTGTCTTGTCACTTCACTTAACTGTCGTGCAGAGGGGCTCACAATCTAATCCCTACCATAGTCATTTGTGTATGTACGAAGCAGGAAAAAAGGGTGCAGGAACCCTTTCGGTAACAACGGCACCGCCATAGGCCACAAAAGCCACATTTTGCGGCATAATAGGTACATTTGAGCGCACTGAGGTGGCCACTAGCGTACGCTAAATCTTACATTCTTTGCTGCACACTGCTGTATCATGTAGTGTATGTATCCTAGACTAGGGCCAATTTATGGGGGAAGATATTTTACTGATCTCTATGTTTTTAGGATGTGGTAGGAAACCCACGGAGGCAGAGGGAAACTCCATGCAGATGGTGCCCTGGCTGGGACCAAGGCGAGAGCACTTACCACTACACCACCATGCTGCCAGGGTGAGTAAAATGCACACATGGGCCCCCTCCAGTACGTGGTCCTGGTTGTGACCACGGACCCTATGCCATTGTGGGTTGGGTTTTGTTTCTATCCAGATTGTTTCAAATTAATTGTAGAAATTGTTTAGTACTACTTTAGCCAATGCAAATGGTTCCGGGGCAGCAAATCCAACCTGCTTTTAGTAGTATTGTAGTATTGTTTAGCTTCAGAATAATCAGTCAATTCTGAGGTTGGGTGCACACATAACATAATGTGAAAGGCTGCGTTTTATGTCATGTTTTATGTTAATGTTGTGTGCGGTTTTTGGTGTGTTTTGGGTGCGTTTGCGTTTTTTTAATGCAGATGCATTTTTCAAGCTCTTTGCATGCGTTTTAATGCAGTTGCGGGTCGCATATTTTATGGGTTTTTATATTTAAATTTATACAAATCACTAGGAAGACAACAGGAAGCGGAAATACATCACAGATCTTTATTTTTTAAAAAAGCATCAAAATCGCAAACAAAACGCAGTACATTGTGTTTCCATAAACTTTCATTATGTTTTTGATGCCGTTATGCATAATATGCACGCCAAAGTACTAACGCATACACCCGTGCATTTTTTTCTGCGTCCCATTGACTAACATTGCTGCATAAAATGCAATGTTTTACGCAACGCTCGTGTTTCTGCTATGTCTGCACCCAGCCTCATGGATTGTTTCATATATCACTCAGATACTGACCCACATGCCATACACTTTTTCTCCTGAGTTTTCTCACAGGTGATATTTTCAAGCCTTGGCATAAAATTTGAAATTTTAAACCATCAGAAAGCCACAAAATACTCAAAATAATTTTGATAATTCTTTTTCACCAACATTTAGGTACTTTTTCAATTGTAAAATGCTGAAAAGTTATTTTGAATAGAAGATGAAATTATCTCCGAGGAGATAACTCGGGAGAAAAAGTTAATTGCATATGGGCCAGTAAGTCAGTGTGGGTAAAAAGTACAATTCTATGCACACAATTTTTCAGACACTATGGGCATTCTTCTAATCGAATGATTGTCCATGAAAAAAGATTTTTTTTTTTCCCTCGTGAAATTTGCATTTAAGCAAGAAGACTACCATTGGCTTACTATGATTTTAAAATGTAATGTGAATTCCTATGTGGGAAAACGCATGCAATTTTGACAAGTGTGAACCCTGCCTAAGACTATAAATAAATAAATCAAACAGACTATCTCGACCTCTAGTACAGCCACAGGGGACTCATGCCACAAAAAATATGACGTCTTACTTATTTTATCGGCAGCTGAATTTTCAGCTAAACTCACCATTTAGCTTTTAGACATACATATCCATAGACACCAAAATGATGAAATCAAACAGTCTGTTCTGTTTTACATAACAATACATCTAGATGGATTTTATGTCTTTCTGCATAGTTTCTTTCTGCTTTTCATACTTTATTAGAGATGAAATGACAAAGGCTGGTATAAATGACAATGTAATCATGATATCTTGATGAATCAGATCTTCAGCAATCGGAGTTCATTATGATACGCTACAACCTATGTAATACTTGAGCTGTTTGTTGAAATTCTCAAGCTGCAAATTACAGGGAGAATTTTTTTCCATGGCATGTTGGCTGAATTTAAGCCACATTTAGGCCTTGTTCCCATTATAAATCGCCAGCGCAATCGCAAATACTGAGCATTTGTGTAAGTGCTTTTCCCAGGGCTTTCTGAGCGATTAGAGATTTTTAGAAGCGCTTTTCTAAGCGCTTTTGTAGTGTGATTTGAGCTTTTCTTACTGCAGACAAACAGGAAGTGAATTATTTGACCTGGAACTAAATAGCTGTAATTAACTTTGTAAAGAAAAGTGCTCAGAAAATCGTTTTTCAAATAACTTTTTCAAGCACTTAACGATTTTCTTATACCTTGTATCAAAGCGCAAACACTCAGGAAATGGTGCAGGACCCACATTTGCATTTAGAAAGAAAGCTCATTGCTCATGTGAGAATACTCACATTGAGGCATTGAGGTTCACATTATAAATCGCCAGCCACAGCTCAAATTTGAACACTGTCATAGGAAATCCTTACACAAGCGCTTTTAGGGCCCATTCACACTTGAGCGATTTGCCGGCGATTTTGGCAAAATGCTCAATTGCTAGCGCTTTTGAAAGTGCTAGAGTAATAAAAGTCTATGGGCTCGTTCTTACTTGGGCGATTTGTGCTAATCGCCGCAAATCGCCCAAAATCGCAAAAAGCAAATGCGTCGCCTGCACCATTTTCAGACGATTTCCCGGCAATCACGTTTCAGTGCTACAGAAGTGCTAAACGTGATCGTGGAAAAATCGCCGTAGTGTTCAGTGATTTTTCCGCTGAAAGTGTGATTGGGCCCTTAGAGCTTAGAGATTTGCAAAATTGACAGCGCTTAAAGAAATCAGCAAATGCTTATAGTGTAAACAAGCTCTGAGAAACATTGCTCAAGGGCTTTTAAAGCTCTTAAAAGCTTTTGAAAATCGACAGCACTTAAAAAAATCAAAAAGCGCTAATAGTGTGAACAAGCTCTAAGGGCTAGTGCACACCAAAATCTTAATGAGTGATTTTGTAAAGGGATTTTCAGAGATTTTTTTAATGAATGAGCATTTTTGCACATTCGTTCAAGATGAATCGCTCCCAAAAATGCTACGTGCAGCACGTTTGAGATTTTTTGCTGTGGGAACACCCTCATAGGGTTACATTAGCCAAACGCTTTTCAAAGCACTGGCAGTTTGAAAAGAGCTCAGAAGCGCTCTTGATGTGCACCAGCCCTTACACAAATAGGACTTGCCAAAATGTAGTATTTTTTAAAAATCAGCCTTTAACCACCCTGGTGGTATTGACGAGCTCAGCTCGTCCAGGAAAAACTTGCTGAAAGCGGTATTGACGAGCTGAGGTCGTCAATACTGCCAGGGAGATTTCTTGTTTCTCTGCCCCGCCGGCTGCACTTTTTTCCTCATCAGAGGGATTCCCCAGGATGGCTGGATGCCTGTCAGCACGCTGTGGGTAGCGATCTGTGCTACCCACAGCGTGCAGAACTAGCATCCAGCCACCCTGGGGAATCCCTGTGCAGCCATCGGAGCAGAGAATGTGCTCAGCAGCATGCGGGATTCCCATTCTGTGCTGCGGGTGGCTGGTGCAGGGATCCCCTCTGTGGGGGGGGGGTGTCCCCTGCTGTGCTGCGGGTGGCTGGTGCGGGGATCCCCTCTGTGGGGGGGGTCCCCTGCTGTGCTGCGGGTGGCTGGTGCGGGGATCCCCTCTGTGCGGGGAGGAGGGTGTCCCCTTCTGTGCTGGCTGGTAGTGGCCGGTACCGGCGGGGATCCTCTCTGTGGGGAGGGGGCATCCCCGTAATGTGACCCTGTAGTGTGTGTGGGGGGGGGGCGGGTATCCCCCCTATGGTGCTGGTCTTGGCCGGTCGGGGACACCCCCTTCTGTGCGGGGGGGGAGGTGGGTGTCCCCTTCTATGAGAGCTGTGGGTGGCCTCTCCCCCCTCCCTCTCTGTCCCCCGTGCCCCCCTCACCCCCGATCCTGTGTCCCCATCCACCCCCCCGATCCCGTGTCTCCCCCCTGTGAGTCAGAAGCCCTGCTTTACTCACCTGAGGGCTTTCTCCTGCGCTGGCCGAGATGGACACCCTCCATCTCCATCGCCGAAGTCCCGGTCTCTCTGTAATTACAGTACGCGGCTTGGTGACGTCACCAAGCCGCGTAAGGTAATTACAGAGAACACGAGACTTAGCGATGGAGGAGGAAGTGCGCCGCTTCCGCCGCAGGAGCAAGCCCTCAGGTGAGTAGATCAGGGCTTCTGACAGGGGGGAGACACGGGATTGGGGGGGGGGCCACGGGGGATCGGAAGGGATGGGGGGAAGAGGAGGGAGAGGCCACCCACAGCCCTCATAGATGGAAAACACCCACCTCCCCCCCCACCACAGAAGGGGGTGTCCCCGACCGACCATGACTAGCCCCCATAGAAGGGGATACCCCCCCTACACACAGAAGGGCCACCCAGCCACCTGCACGCACAGTATGGGGATCCCCCCCCCCACAGAGGGGATCCCCACCGGCCACTACCAGCCAGCACAGAAGGGGAGCCCCCCCACAGAAGGGACACCCGGCCAGAGTCAGGGGGCATCGGGGGCAATGGGGGGGGGGGCAGAGGCACCCGCAAACCTGGCTCCCTGTACATATGACTCCCTACACCTGGCTGCACATCTGTCTCCTATACACCTGGCTGCACATCTGTCTCCTATACACCTGGCTGCACATCTGTCTTCTATACACCTGGCAAACATCTTGCTCCCTATATACCTGGCAAAACATCTGGCTAAACTATTCCTGGCTAATACATCTGGCTAATTACACCTGGCTGCACATCTGGCTAACTATACCTGGCTATACATCTGGCTAACTACACCTGGCTGCACATCTGGCTAACTATACCTGGCTATTCATCTGGCTAACTATACCTGGCTATACATCTGGCTAACTATACCTGGCTATACATCTGGCTAACTACACCTGGCTGCACATCTGGCTAACTATACCTGGCTATACATCTGGCTAACTATACCTGGCTATACATCTGGCTAACTATACCTGGCTATACATCTGGCTAACTATACCTGGCTATACATTTGGCTAACTATACCTGGCTATACATCTGGCTAACTATACCTGGCTATACATCTGGCTAACTATACCTGGCTATACATCTGGCTATACATCTGGGTCTTATACTCACCATTGGCATGCTGATCCCTCTTCGCGTACCTCTGATAGCTTCCCCAGTGCCTTCTTCCATGTCCCTTGGCGGAATTTGCTTCTCCCTTGGAGATCACATGTCCCCCGTCGATCGGCGTTGATGGAACCAGTGTCACACAGCATCATCAAAATCTCACAGAAAACACTTTTTTTTTTAAATTTAATTCAATACAATAACCTGTATTGAATTCAATATAAAAAAAAAAAAGATTGCAAAAAAAAAAATTGGTTGAAAATTATGGGAAATTAATTGAACCACTTTTTGCACGGAAATCCTGGGGAAATAGAACGCCAGGGTGGCTACAGCATTAAAGGAACAATTTAACACAGTTTAAACAACGTTTAACACAATCCAAAATACAGCAGCAAAACGGTACCCCACCATTGGGGAAAAACAGGATGCCTTGCAGCAGAACAACCATGCATTTCCATCTATAACCAAGGAGTATGTTTATCAAATCTTAGTTATATAGCTTTCATTACATAACATAATCCAGTCCAACCCACATAGAATACTTATACCCACTATTTAGGCCTTTAACACACACCTCCAAACAACCTGTCTTGTATCATGGAAAATTCAGCAAGACCAGGGGTGTCCAACCATCCAGCCCAAATTTTTTCAAATTCAAGTGAGGCCCCTCTATGTATATTTTAATTTTTCTAACTTCAAATATACATTTACTGTGATGATCTCCCCTGTGGTGTAGGTTCTGCTTTCAGACACTGCTGCAGCCAGGCAATGCTGACTGCTGTTTGCATGGCTTTTCTGGCATTAACAGTGAGGAGTACATTTGAAATCGGCGCCGGTAGACTTGGGTGCAGGATACAGCGATATATGGCTGATCCTGCTTCTGCACAAGTCCGGGATGATTTAATTACCATTCCCCCTCCAGGCCGCCATGGATAGTGGGGAAATGAAATAATTCGGCTTACAGCGATTGCTGGAGGCCGAATTATTATGTTTTTAAGCAACCTCGGCTCCGTCTTCTGACGGAGCTGACGTTACTCACTAAGCGCTGCAATAGGAATTATTCCTATTGTAGTCTATGGAGGCGCCGGCTGCGCCCAAATCTAGCAGCGCTGAAAAGCACTGCTCCGACAGTGAGTGTTCTGTCCATTTGCAATTCCTCCGCATTCCATTATAGTTTGGCCTGCTATTCTGAATCCAAATGTTATGCCGGTTACATAATTATGCATGAGTTTATGAGATGCAGTTCTTGCTCTTAGACTGCAGTCGGCGGGCTGAGTGAATGCAGATTGCTTCTTTTGCTTTTTGCATGTTTGTTTCAGATTGGTGCTTGCATGCATAAATGTCACTTCCTGAGTCTGCTTTGTTGCCCGACATACTGCCAGTCCAGCTTGGATTGTAGTCCCGGGTCCTTGACACCCAGAATACTTATATATTGGTAAGGCCAATATATAAGTACTGGAGAATATTGTATTTCTTTGTCTTGTCTTGTCTTGTACTCTGCGATTGCACTGGTCTCCTGCGTTGGGTGACAGTGAATCTTCTAGTCGAGTTCCTTGTGGATCGCATTCGCCCTAGCGTTAGAGGCGGTGGATCATGCTGGCCTGTGTTCTTGGAGTGTAAGCCATAGCAGCGGTTGCTACTGGTTACCTCACCTGTCTGTCTTGTCTTGTATGGACGCTAGCTGTCGCTGTGGTATTGCGACTGATTAGCAAGCGTTCCGTCAGTCAGTCTATGTTTATCTCAGTTAGTTTTCCTTGTATGCTCGAACTGGCAAGACCCCAGGGACTCGTACACAATAGTTAGGACCTACAGCACACATTTGTTATTTTGCTAGTACTTGCGTCATATATTGGTTCTTCGTCGATATATGCGCATGCTAGGGCCTTTTGTTATTTTCTTGTATTCGAATTGTGGAGATATATCAATACGTTAGTATACGCACATTCAGACTGTTGCATTTCTGTGTATCTTCTTACTCACTCCTGCTCTGCCAGTTTTGTCTATTGGATGTCGATCTTCCAGCGCTGGGCAGGCGAATCCATAATGTCTTGCTATGCGAAGTGAGCATCACTGCGGTTGGGATTTGCTACATCGCTCTATCTGCTCTGTATATGAAAGTCTGTCCTTGCAAGGCCTACAATCAGATTGACAGACATTCATTTAATCTGTTTCCATTCTACTCTGTTTCTATGCCGCTTTAGTATCGCTCATTACTGCACTCGCACTGAGCGATTTCTATCTGATTTCTGTGGGACATTCAGAGGTATTGACCCTCTGTGCTCCACAGCTCCTCCTGCTGGTTGGTCTGCGCCTCCACAGGTGCATTTGCCCCATAACTGGGGTCTTCTGTCTGAGCGCTTGTGGGAGATTTCCTCAGTGTCAACGTACACGTTGTGCGCTGACCGTGGAGAATATCCCCCAATTGTTACATTTACTTGTTTTATCCACATATCAACTGTGGGCAGATTAGGGTCTTTCCACATAACCAATATGCGTATAACAGCCGTTGTAACATTAATTGAGTCTGTTCTTGAGCCCCTACCAAAATGTAGTACTTTATTATTAATATTAATGGATTTGATTAGCTAAACTGGGGATTTACATATCTGGGTACATCGAAAACTGCCCAACTATAGATACATTGTTAATAAGAGTCAAAAATGCAAATTTCATGTAAATTGTATGCAGCATGAAATTAAGCCATTCAAATTCAACAAGAAATGCAGACGATTGGTCCAATTCCAAACGGCATACACTTTGCAAGACATTTGAATACAAGCCAGAACTGTTTGCATTTACAGTGAGATGCAAAAGTTTGGGCAGCCTTGTTAATCGTCATGCTTTTTCTGATTATGTGGTGATCTGCAGAATCACCAATAATGCTAGTATAGCCAGACACAGGACAACCAATGTGAGATAGTGTTTGGTGCAACAGTAATGAGGAAGAGGAGATCTCCCGAGGAGCGGGTGACTCAGAAAGTACTGCAGCCAACGATCACCTGAGGAGCAGGCGATTAAGACTATACTGCAGCCAGTGGACACGTGAGGAGCAGGGACCACTGACTGTGCTACAAAGGATGATCACCTGAGGAGCAGGTGACTAAGACTATACTGCAGCTGGTGGACACCAGAGGAGCAGGTGTTTCAGACAGTGCTGCAAAGGCTGGTCACCTGAGGAGCAGGTGATTAAGACTATACTGCAGCTGGCGGACACCTGAGGAGCAGGTGTTACAGACAGTGCTGCAGCTGAGCTTCACCTGAGGAGTAGGTGAAGGCTATTACAGATCCCTCACCAGTGGCTAGGCCCACTGGCAAGGACAGGAAGGTCAGACAAGCAGAGTAGGCAACGTACGGACAGATAAAGTACAAAGACAGAAAGCTGATTCAGTGTTAAGTTCAGGCAGAGTCGACAGCCGGAATCAGATGGGCAGAGGTACAGAATCAATAAGCAGGAGAGTAGTCAAAGGAAGCAAAAAGTCATAAAAGATAATACAATGCAATTAGTAATTTAAGCTATCAACAGAATCTGGCTAAGTGTTGATCCCCAGCTCCAGCTGGTTCTAGCACACTTTGGGATCTGACTAGGGTCTGAGCACTAACACGTTAGCATGCGCAACAGCAGACACGGGGCAACTGACAGACTAGTACTATATATACAGAGATGCCCCGCAGCGCCGCCCCCATCACTCAGCCAATCCAAAGTACCGTTGGAGTCAGCTGACTTGGCAGATCAGCTGACTCCCCTTCTATTCGCATAAAGGTCCTGTCGCCTGGCGCGCGCACGCGTAGCCCTCAATCTATGTGCAATAGAAGGACCAGGCAGAGCAGCAGCATGTAACTGTGCTGCAGAGGCCACCGGCTGATACGCGGAGATAGCCGCCATGCCGCTTGCCTCTGTGGCGGTATCTCCGCTATCTATTACAGTACCCACCCTGAGGAGTGGACCCCAGACACTTCCTACCCAGCTTCTCAGGGTGTAACTCATGAAACTCTTTCTTTAAATCCTCAGCATGCATGCGACAATCCGGAACCCAAGTTCTCTCCTCTAGACCATACCCCTTCGAGTGGACCAGATATTGTACAGAATTCTGTACCAATCGAGAATCCAATATCTTCTCAATCTCATACTCAGGTTGGTCGTCAACCATCACAGGGGGCGGGAGCGGAATCCACGTGCACCGCAGGCTTCAACAGAGAAACATGGAATGATCTCACACCTCTCATACTGGCTGGGAGATCAATCGCGTATGTGACCTACAAATCTGGGTCCTAACTTAGGTGACGCCAAATGCCGAGTAGATACCCACACCATGTCCCCTGGGGAAAACTTCCACTCTACAGACCGTCTCTTATCCACCTGTTTCTTGTGAGTCTGGAAAGCCTTTCCCAAATTCCTCTTAATTAACACCCAAATCTCCTTTAACGCCCTTTGCCAATCCTCCAGGGCCGGGAACGGAGTAGATGCCGCAGGTAATGGAGAAAACTTGGGAGATTTTCGCAATACTACCTGAAAAGGGGAAAATCCTGAAGAGGCACTCTTCAGATTATTATGTGCAAATTCCGCGAATGGCAGGAACTTTACCCAATCTGCCTGTGCATCTGCTACATAACACCTGAGTAATTGTTCAAGGGACTGGTTAACTCTTTCGGTCTGACCATTGGTCTGTGGGTGGTAGCCTGATGAAAACAAAATTTCCATACCTAACTGATGGCAAAAGGCTCTCCAGAATTTCGACACAAACTGGACTCCCCTATCTGACACCACATTCTCCGGAATGCCATGCAGCCGGAAAACGTGCTGAATGAAGAGATCAGCTACCTCCTGGGCCGAGGGGAGTCCTTTCAGAGGGACGAAATGAGCCATCTTACTGAACCTATCAACTACCACCCAAATGACCGTCTTGCCCTCAGACCTGGGGAGTTCTCCTACAAAGTCCATAGACAAATGAGTCCAGGGTTCATTTGGCACTGGTAGGGGTTGTAATGTACCCACTGATGCCTGGCGAAAGGGCTTACTTCTAGCACAAACTGAGCACTCTCTCACAAACTCTTTACAATCAAGTGCCAGCGAAGGCCACCATACACATCTGGCCAATAGATCCTGAGTTGAGGCAGCCCCGGTATGCCCAGCATTCTTATGGGAATGGAATAGTTGTAAGAGTTGTAGGCGAAAAGGACGTGGCACAAACACAACCCCCTCAGGCTTTCCTTCTGGAATGTCCTGTTGGTAAGGCCCCAGAGTAGCCGCCCAGTCCTCCCAGGTTTCAGTAGCTGCCAGCACCACTTTCTGAGGTACGATGGTCTCAGGGGTTGAAGGCTGAACTGTCTCTGGCTCAAAACACCTAGATAGAGCGTCTGCTTTGACATTCTTACTACCTGGTGTATACGTTATGATAAATCTGAACCTTGAGAAGAATAGGGACCAGCGGGCCTGTCGGGGACTAAGTCTTTTGGCCCCTTCTATGTACTCCAAGTTTTTATGATCGGTATAGACTGTGATGGTATGTTCTGCCCCTTCCAGCCAATGGCGCCATTCCTCAAAGGCTAACTTAATGGCCAAGAGCTCTCGATTGCCAATATCGTAGTTCCTCTCGGCAGGAGAGAACCTATGAGAAAAGAAGGCACATGGGTGTAGTTTGCCTTGCAGACCGGAGCGCTGAGACAGTACAGCCCCAACCCCAATTTCTGATGCATCAACCTCAACAATGAAGGGGAAGGTGACATCCACGTGTCTCAGAATGGGAGCAGAACAGAACAATTTTTTCAATGTGGCAAAGGCGGACTGTGCCTCTGACGACCAGTAGTAGGCGTCAGCCCCCTTTCTGGTAAAATTGGTGAGGGGGGTGACAGTACCGAGGAGAACCCCTTGATGAATTTTCTGTTGTAATTGGCGAAGCCAAGAAATCTTTGGAGTGCCTTCAATCCTACAGGTTGGGGCCACTCCAAAACAGCAGAGACTTTTTCTGGATCCATGGAGAGACCAGAAGTGGAGATAATGTATCCCAAAAAAGGAACTGTAGTGACCTCGAAGAGGCACTTTTCTAGCTTTGCGTACAGCGAATTCTGTCTTAATTTTCTTAAAACAAACTTGACGTGCTTACGATGTTCTGTTAAATTAGGAGAGAAAATCAGTATGTCGTCTAGATACACTAGCACAAATTTTCCCAGCACCTCCCTGAAAACCTCATTGATTAACTCCTGGAAGACGGCAGGAGCATTACACAACCCAAAGGGCATAACCAGATACTCATAATGCCCATCGGGAGTGTTGAACGCCGTCTTCCATTCGTCACCATCCCTAATGCGTACCAGGTTGTATGCCCCTCGCAGGTCTAATTTGGAAAAGATACTGGCATTGGTCACCTGAGCAAACAAATCGTCAATCAGAGGCAACGGATAACGATTTTTTACAGTGATCTTATTTAAACCTCGATAGTCAATACAAGGTCTAAGCCCACCGTCCTTTTTCTGTACAAAAAAGAAGCCAGCCCCAGCTGGTGGCCGGGAAGGATGGATGAAGCCCTTGGCCAAGTTTTCTTTAATGTATTCCTGCATCGTCAGTTTTTCGGGCCCTGACAGATTATAAAGATGACCTCTAGGGGGGCACACAACCAGATCTTAATTCTTTGGGACAATCAAAACTCCGGTGGGGCGGGAGTTAATCTGCAGACTTTGGACAGAACACGTCAGCGAATTCTGTGTACTGTACTGGCACCCCTTTGACCTATATCTTGGTGGCGCAAACAGCAACTCTCTCCAAACAATGATGATGACAATGGGTTGACCAGCTCTGTAGCTGACCTGAAGCCTAGTCAATCTGAGGGGAGTGGAGTTGCAACAAGGGCATACCAAAAATAATAGTAGAGGTTGCCATTTGCAGGACAAAGAACTGTAATTTCTCTTTATGTAACACCCCTATATTACACCATAATAAGGGGGTCTGGGAAAGAGGCTGTCTACACTGTAACGGAGAGTCATCAACCGCTGTGACCAAAAAGGGAGTAAGGGAATCCCCAATTTTTTTACAAAGTCATAGTCTATAAAATTGGCTGCAGAGCCGGAGACCACAAAGGCTTCTGTGGGTGTGGTCTGACCTTCCCAGGTAATGGAACAAGGAAGGAGCAAACGATTATTGTTTAGAGGTAAAGACTGCTCTCCTAGGGTATTACCTCTGACTTCACCTAGGCGACAGCGTTTCCCGACTTCTTAGGGCAATTCTGGACAATGTGACCCTCCTCAGCACAGTATAGACAGTCTTTCTGGCCTTCTGCGATTCTTTTCCACTTGCGTCAACCTAGAGTGTCCGATTTGCATCGGCTCGTGCAGAAGTGACGAGGGTGGAGAGGAGGCGTAGGAGACAGATCTTACAGCATTTCTGCCACGGGTCTGTTTCTGATAGCGTACGCGGCGATCTACCCGTACTGCCAAAGAAATTGCGTTGTCTGTGGATTTGGGCTCAGGATGTCCTAACATCAAATCAGAGACTGCATCAGACAATCCTGACAGAAAACAGTCTAGCAATGCATATGTTCCCCATCTAGCTGACACAGCCCACTTCCTAAACTCCGCAGCATAAACCTCCACTGGATTACGACCCTGCCTGAGGGTCTTTAGTTTCCTTTCAGCAGTGGTTGCAATATCCGGATCATCATATATAACGGCCATGGCCTTAAAAAATTTGTGAACTGAGGATAACGCCTCATGCTCTGAATGAAGACTATATGCCCATGTTTGTGAATCTCCTGACAAGAGGGTCTTCATAAATGTTACCCTCTGGTGCTCTGTTCCTGACAAGTTAGGCCTTAACTCAAAATAAGATAGCACACGATTCCTAAAGTTCTGAAAGTCAGATCTATGCCTAGAAAGCTTCTCGGGTACGGACATGCGAAGGTCCGTGACTGGAGGGGATCGCACTGTATCAACAGCCATTTGAAGTACCCGTACTGTCCCAGACAGTTGTGTGATCTGAGTCTGTTGGGTATTAATCACCCCAATGAGATTATTCACCGAGGTGGTCAGGACTTTAACTTGGCTGCACAGTGCATCCATAATGTTTGGTCTGCTGTTCTGTAATGATTGGTGTCAGCAAAACAGATTTTCTGATTATTGGTGATCTGCAGTATCATCAATAATACAGATGCTATACCTGATTATGTGGTGATCTGCAGAATCACCAATAATGCTAGTATAGCCAGACACAGGACAACCAATGTGAGATAGTGTTTGGTGCAACAGTAATGAGGAAGAGGAGATCTCCCGAGGAGCGGGTGACTCAGACAGTACTGCAGCCAATGATCACCTGAGGAGCAGGTGATTCAGACTGTACTGCAACCAGTGGTCCCTGAGGGGCAGGGACCACTGAGTGTGCTGCAAGGATGATCACCTGAGGAGCAGGCGATTAAGACTATACTGCAGCCAGTGGACACCTGAGGAGCAGGGACCACTGACTGTGCTGCAAAGGATGATCATCTGAGGAGCAGGCGATTAAGACTATACTGTAGCCAGTGGACACCTGAGGAGCAGGGACCACTGACTGTGCTGCAAAGGATGATCACCTGAGGAGCAGGTGACTAAGGCTATACTGCAGCCGGTGGACACCTGAGGAGCAGGTGTTACAGACAGTGCTGCAAAGGCTGGTCACCTGAGGAGCAGGTGATTAAGACTATACTGCAGTTGGTGGACACCTGAGGAGCAGGTGTTACAGACAGTGCTGCAAAGGCTGGTCACCTGAGGAGCAGGTGATTAAGACTATACTGCAGCTAGCGGACACCTGAGGAGCAGGTGTTACAGACAGTGCTGCAGCTGAGCTTCACCTGAGGAGTAGGTGAAGGCTATTACAGATCCCTCACCAGTGGCTAGGCCCACTGGTGAGGACAGGAAGGTCAGACAAGCAGAGTAGGCAACGTACGGACAGATAAAGTACAAAGCGCATTACTGTGAATCACAAAGTACAGTTCCCCACACGTGCATAAGTGCTCAATTGTGCATCACTCGTGGTCTCTACAGCCCCTCCACACAAGCAGCTCACCAGATTGACACCACCTCACAGTCCAGGTGGGTCTAGCGCTTAGCCTATAGAGCGGCCAACTCCAATGACACTTCCACGATAGTTTAGTTCACAATTAGATGATCCATATTTAATGACAAGTTCCACATGAAAAACATATAAGAACACACATAGCATAAAACCGTTGGGCTAAAAGTTATGGCCTGCGCAATATCAGCGCACTCACTTGTGTAGGAAGATAACAGGCATTTCAGGCATTGCAGCCTAGCAATAAAGCTTCTCTGCTGGCGGTGTCGGCGTCCCGAACTTCCCCGCTCCTCGTGGCAGCCTGTCTCCTGACCTTTCAGATCCCAGTGACGTCAGCGCTCCTGGTCACGCCCCATGTTTAAATTGTAGAAAAGAAGAGGAGCGCTGTCACAGCACTATAGACTGAGATTCAAGGACTTGTGATAGCGAATACTCGATTGAAGCATATGCTATTGCACCCGTTTGTACTTTGGCAGGCGCAGTTTGTGTTTATTATAGATAAAGTACAAAGACAGAAGGCTGATTCAGTGTTAAGTTCAGGCAAAGTCGACAACCGGAATCAGATGGGCAGAGGTACAGAATCAATAAGCAAGAGAGTAGTCAAAGGAAGCAGAAGGTCATAACAGATAATACAATGCAATTAGTACTTTAAGCTATCAACAGCATCTAGCTAAGTGTGGATCCCCAGCTCCAGCTGGTTCTAGCACACTTTGGGATCTGACTAGAGTCTGAGTGCTAACACGTTAGCATTCGCAACAGCAGACATGGGGCAACTGACAGACTAGTACTATATATACAGAGATGCCCCGCAGCGCCGCCCCATCACTCAGCCAATCCAAAGTACCGTTGGAGTCAGCTGACTTGGCAGATCAGCTGACTCCCCTTCTATTCGCATAAAGGTCCTGTCGCCTGGCGTGCGCGTGCGTGGCCCTCAATCTATGTGCAATAGAAGGACCAGGCAGAGCAGCAGCATGTAACTGTGCTGCAGAGGCCGCCGGCTGATACGCGGAGATAGCCGCCATGCCGCTTGCCCCTGCGGCGGTATCTCCGCTATCTATTACACATATCCTTTAAAATTATTGGAACTCAAACTGGCTTGGGAAGCACAGTGACCCCTGACCTACATACACAGGTGACTCCAAGTATGAGAAAGAGTAAGAGGGGGTCAATTGTAAGTTTCCCTCTTCTTAATTTTCTCTGAAGAGTAGCAACATGGGGGTCTCAAAACAACTCTCAAATGACCTGAAGACAAAGATTTCTGTCAAAGAGTTCAGTTCATCGAAGACAAAGATTGTTCACCATCATGGTTTAGGGGAAGTAAACAGAAAGCAGTCTCAGAGATTTCAGCTGTCTGTTTCCACAGTTAGGAACATATTGAGGAAATGGTAGACCAAAGGCTCAGTTCAAGTTAAGGCTCGATGTGGCAGATGAAGAAAAATCTCAGATAAACAAAAGCGACGAATGGTGAGAACAGTCAGAGTGAACCCACAGACCAGCACCAAAGACCTACATCATCATCTTGCTGCAGATGGAGTCACTGTGCATCGTTTAACCGTTTGGCACACTTTACACAAGGCAATGCTGTATGCGAGAGTAATGCAGAGAAAGCCGAAAGTCTTTTCTCCACCCACAGCACAAACAGAGCTGCTTGAGGTATGCTAAAGCACATTTGGACAAGCCAGCTTCATTTTGGAATAAGGTGCTGTGGACTGATGAAACTAAAATTGAGTTATTTGGGCATAACAAGGGACGTTATGCATGGAGGAAAAAGAACACTGAAATCCGAGAAAAAAAACCTGCTACCTACAGTAAAATTTGGTGGTGGTTCCATCATGCTGTGGGGCTGTGTGGCCAGTGCAGGGATTGGGAATCTTGTCAAAGTTGAGGGATGCATGGATGCCACTCAGCATCAGCAGATTCTGGAGACCAATGTCCAGGAATCAGTGTCAAAGCTGAAGCTGCACAGGGGCTGGATCTTTCAACAAGACAACAGCCCTAAACACTGCTCAAAATCCACTAAGGCATTCATGCAGAGGAACAAGTACAACGTTCTGGAATGGCCATCTCCGTACCCAGACCTGAATATAAATGAAAATCTGTGGTGTGAGTTAAAGAGAGCTGTCCATGCTTGGAAGCCATCAAACCTGAATGCACTAGAGATGCTTTGTAAAGAGGAATGGTCCAAAATACCTTGAACCAGAATTGAGAGTTTCATTGGAACTTACAGAAAGCATATACAGGCTGTATTTTCTGCAAAAGGAGGATCTACTAAATATCGATTTCATTTCTTTTTTGTGGTGCCCAAATTTATGCACCTGCCTAATTTTGTTTAAACAATTATTGCACACTTTCTGTAAATCCAATAAACGTAATTTCACTTCTCACATATCACTGTTTGCGTATCCTATATGATATATTTAACTGACTTTTTTTTATCGTAACAACCAACGATTTATACAGGAAAATCATGACGATTGTCCAAACTTTCACATCTTACTGTAATTGACTCTCTACCCAACAACATGGTACAGTAAACCCCACCTTTCTTCCTCTGCATGAGAGCAGCATAGCTCATCCACCAAGCTACTGAATAAATAGTACTGCTATACAGCATATATAAGTATTACTCAATGCAGCAAAGTGTGATTGGCTCACAGTATTCCACGTTCCAACCATTAACTATGGAGTTGTGCACTAACCAGCGGTAATAATGCCGTGTGGAGGTAATGCATGGCAATGTTACAGCTACAAATGCCAGCAGTATACCGTGCAGTACGTTATTA
This sequence comes from Hyperolius riggenbachi, assembly GCF_040937935.1. NCBI lineage: Eukaryota > Metazoa > Chordata > Amphibia > Anura > Hyperoliidae > Hyperolius > Hyperolius riggenbachi. The sequence goes on along the minus strand of NC_090652.1, from coordinate 124,321,961 downwards.
GCAATTAGGAATTCAGTTTGCAGCACCCTCCCCCCCCAAAAAAAAAATAAAAAATTATATATATATAATTTTTTGTATTCATATAATATAATAATTTTTTGGGGGGTGCCCAGGCTGCATGCGTAATTCCATAAGGCCCTTTATTGAGCTGAAGAATCAGGCAGAGAACCGAGAAATGTATTGTCTTTTTTAATTGTGCTTGAATAAACCTTAACTGATCTAAACTCTGTTTTTTGGAGGGTTGTTTTATCTGGAGAGGTAAGATACCTCATGTGTTTACGTATGTCTTTATAACATATACTCTAAGATGGACCCATCCATCAGCGGCAGCTAGAAAGGACAGCAAGCAAATGATACTCCAGGTCTAAACATTTTACTTTTCCTCTAAACACTGTTTCCAATCCCCGTTAGAATTTACTCAGTTATGGGTTTAGTTGGGCTTCAACTATTGAAGAAGCAGCTTCATAGATCAGATGATATGCTTGATTTGTCCCTTAGCGAGTTATGATTATTGAATATGTCAACGAGCAGTTTCAGTCACTGTACATTGGCTGTGCGGAATGAGGTACTCCAAGTAAAATGTATTTTCTGCATGAGCTGTCACCTTAAAACGATTCTTAATTTCATAATTGATATGGACAGACACTTCCATCTAGTTGAAATATTTTATTAGCTGCCTTAACCAACAACTTGCTTGCAAATGTCAAGAGATTCAGAAAGACCATCTGGGGCTGATTCAGATTCATTCATTTTCAGCTACAAGATACATAATGTGATTACAAATATGATTGGGTGCTGACCTTACCAACGGGAATCTAATCTCATCACATGCTCAGTGACCTTGTGCAGTATGGAGTAAGGGTAGGTGAATATGTACTAAGGACTCTCTTTTTGCAAAAGTTCTTAGGTCTCCCTGTAACCCAGGGGGAGCAATAGAAACAGGGAATACGAGGAACTCCATTATAATGTTCTGCAGTGAGGGATTGTTACTATGTCGAGCCTTTAGGTGAATATTTCCATAAAAAGAGTTTAGATAATTTAGATAAACCTTGCCTGAAAGAGGAACTGTAGTGAAATTAGCATAATGAAAAAAAAAGCTTATTTATTTTTTTAAATATTCATTTATAGTTTTACTTAGTCAGTGTGTATCCATTGTAAAATGTTTCCTCTTCAATTAACATTCTGAAATTTATCGTCCTGCCAGGTGATCTGTACAGAATGTTCGTTAGTGAGAGTTCTATGTGCAGTGGGAGATATTGTTTGCTTGGCAGTAGAGATGGCCCGAACGGTTCGACAGCGAACAGTTCCCGGGAATCTTTCGGTGGTTCGCGTTCGCGATCGAACGCGAACGTTATGGTAGTTCGACCCGCCTCCTATACTACATCATTAGGGTCAACTTTGACCCTGTACATCACAGTCAGCAGCCACATTGTAGCCAATCAGGCTACACCCCCCCCCCCCCTTATAAAAGGCAGGCAGCATCAGGCATTGGACTCAGTTGTGTGCCTGCAGTAATTAGAGAAGGGAGAGCTGCTGCAGACTCACATAGGGAAAGCTTAGTTAGGCTCTTGTAGGCTTGTTGGCTGATTGCTAAAAAAGCACCCATCAACAGCTCTTTTGAGAGCTAATCTTGTTCTTGTGATCTATTTTTTTTTGTTTGGCCCACTTGCATTATATACAGCCCTGTCAGTCAGTCGCAGCTGGCCTTTGGCCCCTTAATTCCTACTGTGCCACTGCCAGGCCCAGCACATTCAGTGAATACCTGTGTGCTGCACATTTGTAATCTCATCCCAATCACTGCACCTGTTCACTGTTCAGTGCACCTACCTACCTACCTACGTGAGCGCACGCATTGTTAATACCACCAGTCATTGCACCTGTTCACGGTACATGTGTGTGACAGGTGCACATTTGTAATACCCATCACTGCATATACCTACCTGTTGTTCAGTGCACCCACCTACCTACGTGAGTGCACGCAGTGTGATATTTAATACCATCAGTCACTGTACCTGTACACGGTATGTGTGTGTGTGACAGCTGCACATTTGTAATACCCAGCAGCACTGCATATACCTACCTGTTGTTCAGTGCACCCACCTACCTACGTGAGCGCATGCAGTGTGATATACCACTCCATGCATACCTGTTAACTGCACCTGTGTGACTGCACATTGTATTAGTCAAGTCAGTGCATACCTTTCACTTCATCCACCCCACCTCCCCGATATGGACAAAACAGGTAGAGGCAGAGGCAGACCCAGAGGAAGGCTATCCGGCAGGTCTGTTCGAGGTTGTGCTGATGTGATTTCGTGTGGCCCTAGACCAAAGTACAGTGTTCAGAAGAAGGCACGTGCCATCAACCCCCAATATTGTCAGGACGTAGTAGACTATTTAACAAAGAACACTTCATCTTTCTCAGCTTCCGCTGAGTGAAATATCTTCCTCCTCCTGCTCTGATTCTGGCACCCCACTTAACACTCAGTCGGCTGCCACCACCAAAGTGCCATCACCCCAGGGTTCAGTCAGCCATGTGGAAATATTTTTGTGTGTCTGCCTCAGATGAGAGCAATGCCATCTGTACTCTCTGCCACCAAAAATTGAGTCATGGAAAGACAAAGACCCGCGTAGGGACAACTACCTTACGAAAGCACATGATTACAAAGCACAAACTGCAAAGGAATGACCACCTGAGGAAAATCAGCACACAAAAGCAAAGCTACACACCGCAGTGTAAGATACCATCACACAATTATTTCTCAAAAAAGGCGATACCCAAACTGTACCGTGATGTTGAAAGGCAAGTAGTGTCATCTCTGGCACACAGCGTTGGGTCAAGGCTTCATCTGACCACAGATGCCTGGTCTGCAAAGCACAGTCAGGCCTGCCCGAAGACTAAGTCAGTCCCCACACACAGCATCTCTGCCTGCACGTTGTGTGACTGCCTTCTCCGCCACCAGGCGCCACCACTCTAAGTGGATTCCTGAATTTTTAGTGGGCGCTATAATAATTTTTCTGGTTTGTGAACATGCCTTCCTAATTTTTCTGGCTGCACTGCGGCTGCAACAACAAAACAAAAGGCATGTACATGTGTCAAATTCCCCTTCGTGATCGTTACCTTGCTGTGGTGAAGGGGCTTGCGTATCACGATCAAGCAATGACCAGCTACATTAGTGTGTTGGGGTTGGGGGGCACACCTGACCCAAGAAGATAGATAATAAGGTCGTTGCTTCATTGTGGACAGACCAAATTCGATCAGCTGGACAGTCACTGTTGTTCTGTCATTCAGCTACCTCAGCCTGACCATATTGACTTGAAAACTGCCATTGCCTGCACTCTGGCCATGGTGCGCACCAGTCCAGCACGGCCATCAATACACAAACACCTGTTTGTGGTGCGTTACAGAGTGAGTTTGGTGTGCCAGTGTGAAGCAGTACTCTAATTACACTCCCTGATTGATTTATACACATGCAAGATGTTTTAAAGCACATTAAGCCTCCAATTTAGCATGCAATCTGATTTCTGCCCTTAAAACGCTGCTTTGCGTCAAATCCAGATTTTTCCCCGGGACTTTTGGTGTCTATCCCACTCATCCATGCAAAAACGCAGATGTTAGACCCCTTGAAACACCTTTTCCATCACTTTTGTGGGCAGCATAAATTTTTCTAGTTTTCAAAATTTGCCTCCCCATTGAAGTCTATTGCGGTTCGCGTAAGTTTGCGCGAACCGAATTTTTGCGGAAGTTCGCGTTCGATGTTCACGAACCGAAAATTGGAGGTTCGAGGCATCTCTACTTGGCAGTTGGAAAAAAAAGCTGTTATTTGCCATAATGTAATGTGGCTCCCAGACAACAGACTGTCAATACCATGTTCATGACATCACACTGTGGGAGGGGTTTCACCACAATATCAACCATACAAACCCCCTGATGATCTATTCGAGAAAAAGTAAATATTTCTTGTGGGAATGGGCATATCAGCTACTGATTGCAATGAAGTTCAATCTTTGGATAAAGTTCCTCTTTAAACAACCTATTTGGGCCATCTCACATAAGTATTTGTATAGCTGCAGCTGTTCCACTACGTCATTTGAAGGGTACTGACATATGACATTTGGCTATATTCTCTAAAAACCAGTAAAATTGCTGTGTGAAATTAGAGTGTTAACAGACTGTGGCTGATATGCTATTCACTTTATCTCCTGATATTTTCACACCTTATCATTAAAATACCATTTAAGCTACCAGCAAGCAAGAAAATACTTAAAATAATTTTCATAGGACTTTGTCACCTATGTTTTTGTGCTGATTGCAAAGTGCAGAAAACTTAGGAGACAAGTTAGTTGTGGATGGGCCTAGCTTGTCATAAAATGCCTTTTAAATCACTAGCAGGCAAGACAATACTCAAAGTACTTATGTTAGTACCTGTTCACAAACTTTTGGGTACTATTTCAATTAGCTCAAGGCAACTTTCGCACTTACCGAATCGCATCCTAGCTCTCGCCCTTGCCATTGCTTGTGGCGAGGACAATGTAAGTCTATGGAGACTTAAATGTTGTGGCGGTATCACGGAAGTAGCAAAATCGCTGCAAGCCCTCCGCAAACTCTGCAGTGCGTTGCTGCATGATCCTTGCCTACCGCACAGATTAGGCAGCAATGCAAGTCTATGGCGATGCATGACGATGCAGCAAGTCTGCATGAGTGATCGCATGTGCAGAGCGACGGTAATCGAGTGACCTACTTCCTGCCTAAAGTGGGGGGCAGTGATACACATACTTTCCCTTGTACCATGGGAGTGATTTAGAAACCAGTATAGACAGATAATTAGAATTATAGATGGAAAGAAGTCATAATAGAAGTCTCTCTAAGGGCTCGTTCACACTAGAGGCGATTTTTCATTTTTTTTAAGCGCTGTCGGTTTTTCAAAATTGTCTTTGAAAGCGCTTACACCATGCTGTCCTATGGGCTAGTTCAGATTGGGGTGTTCCTTGTCGCTTTCCAATCTGAAAAGCGATGCATGGACCATTTTAGGGGTGATTTTGTGATAATGGGAGGTATAGGAAAAGTGCAAAGCGCTAGAAAAACTGTCAATTTAAATGCAAAGTGTTTCCTGGATTTTTAGGTCCTTTCCTCTTTAAAAATAAGGCCTCGGACAAATCGCAAAACGCCCAAAAACGCTCTTATTAAAAAAGCCTACCAAAAATGCTTAATGCACAGAAATCGCTGGAAATCGCTAAAAAAAAAGGTAAAATAAAATTCTATATTAACCTCTCCTCCTCCAGCACCAAGCTTAATTCTTTTATCAAAAATGTGTCCTTTGTAGTCCCAGTTCAGGCAAGTTGTCTATTTAATGACAATTCAATCATGGGAATATTCCATTTTGCCATTATGCTACCCTGTGGAGTGTGCTGGTGACTTACAACAAAAGTAAATGGTAACTACAGCTAAAAATAAACACGCTATTGACTGGTGCCCCTAATCTATCCCCAGCTAATCTCTGTAATCCTAGAGCACATAAAGCTGTCTGTGCCAGGAAAATGCTGGACTTTGTAGCACAAGGCTTGTTGTATGTAAAGCCTCAGCCCTAGCCTTGTGTTTTAATGAGTTTTCTATTTCTGAAATGTTCACCCTGTAATTTTTCTCAAACTCCTCACTTTGAGGATAATGACTTGGAAAGTTGTTTGTATAAAACTTTCACAGTCGAACTGAAAAGGCATTTAATGTTTCTTCTTATTTTAACAAGCTGATATTGTGGCCCTGCTACTTTCTTTCAAGCACTAGGTCACTCTCCATGCCAATGCATTAATTTCATGTATAGTTTAAACAAAAATATATGCATATAGAAATTTTGCAGCAAAAAGAGATTCCTGTTTGCATCATGTTATATATGTCATTTACCTGTTAGGGCTGGTACTCACTTGGGTATTTTTGGCAGCGTTTTGGCAATGCCGACAATTGCTAGTGATTCCAAAAAATGCTTTGCCAATGAAATTGAGTGGTAAGGAACCCACTAGTGCGATTGTGATTAGGGCTAATCGCAATCGCAGGACATGCAGCATTTTGAGCGTGTTTGCGCTCAATGCTAATTATAGAAGCTTTGCTTTGAAAAGCAACTTCGCAGTGATTTAGGGGTCGAGCGATTGCAATTTTAAATAAACTTTATTATACTCACCAGGTGTCTGGATTTCTGGCTTCTGTCCTTAGCCCCGGCCCCTTAAGGTAGAGGTCACAGGTGCTTCTCTTATTGGTCCTAGAGAAGCACCTATGACCTCTTCTTCCTTTAGGGGGTGGAGCTACAGACAGAAGCCGGACATTCGGACACCTGGTCAGTATAATAAAGTTTATTTTTAAAAAAAATACACAAATCACTAATCGGAAGTGCTGTACAGTTTACTGTACAGTGGTTCTAAGTGACAGAAATTGTGAGTACAATCATCCTAGGAATTGCTGCACACAGCAGCTATTTTAAAGTGCTGCAATGGATTCTAGTATGTTCTAGGCCTAAGTGCAAATTACTGAGCCCTAAGTCATCAACACTGACAACCTGTTTTCCAAGAACTCTCTCCCTTCCCTAGTGGCGTAGCAAGAGAGTTCAGAGGTTGTAACTGCACCGGGGCTTGTGGGCCTGAGGGGCCCTGAGGAGCCCTGAGGAGCCCTCCCTCAATGGCAGTATTAGCTCTTTATTGGTCCTGTGCTGATAATTATTACTTCTACAGATGCTTTAAATAGTGGTACTCATTAACAAACTGTTCTCCATACTCTGCTTGGGCCTCTAATGTCCTTGGCAGCTGTTGCTCCATATCAGTTATTATGTATGGAATGCTTGTAGGGCCCAATGTAAAACTTGCCCTGGGGCCCATAGCTCCTTAGCTACGCTACTGCCCTTCCCTATTGCTCTCAATGGCACAGTCCATTTAACAAGGGGCGGATCTAATTGCAATATCATTACAGAGGCCTCTTCTCAGTGAATGTCTATGGATGGACTGTCAGCCGCTAAAAAGAAGTGGATGTGACGGAGAGAGCAGGCAGACCTTCCCCTCTGTTACATGGACTAAGCCACTGTGGTTACTGTGACTGAAGTGGTTTTTTAAAGGACACCTAAAGCGAGAGGTTTATGGGGGCTGCTAGATTTGTTTCCTTGTAAACAATACCAGTTGCCTGGCATCCTGCTGATATTTCATGCAACAGTAGTGTCTGAATCGCCCACCTGACACAAGCATGCAGTAAATCCAAGTCAAGCTTTAGTAAAACATCTGATATGCATGCTTGTTTAGGACCCTTCCACACCGTCCACGTTCCGTGTTGTTTTTGAAAAGGCTTGTGATTTTCTAAAAGCAAGTACAATAAGGCTACTTGCACACCAAGACGTTGCGTTAGGTGCTACGTTAAGGTCGCATAACGTGCACCTAACGCAAGGCCTGGTGCTCTTTGATGTGGACGTCAGAGTGAGCCGCGTTGTGCAGCTCACTCTGGCGTCCGTGATGCCGTGATGCGTACTCTTGGACGCATGCAGCATCACGTGGTCCCGCCGGCCAATCGCCGCACAGAGCGGCCGCACCAGGAAGTAAACACTGCACGTCACAACGTGCAGTGAATATTAATTAGCCATGTGCCTGGCCACTCTCCGCTCCTCCCCAACATGACTGAGCATGTGCAAATAGTCTAACGCGGCTTAAGCCGCTGTAACGCCGTAGCATGCTGCACTTTCGGAAGAACGTGCAGTGTTACATGTAACGCAACGTGGGCAGTGTGAACAGCCCACTTGTGTTACATTGCTGTACGTTGGGGGAGCGTTACAGGCTGCACTAACGTGCGCCTGTAACGTCCCTGTGTGTAAGCAGCCTAAAGTTACAATTGGAAATGTGGGAATGCATTCATACTCAATCCGTTCCCAATTTTCTAAAAAGGCAATTGTAGTTCTGCTACATTTTTCTGGCATTCCCATTGAGACCAACACAGTGAAAACTGCAAAATGAAGAGTGCGAAATGCAAAACACGTTTGCATTTTGTGATAGCTTTTTTGCGATTTATGGTTGGAAAGAGTCCTTTGTGGCAGATGTTCAGCAGGACATTCAGGCAATTGGTGTTGATTAAAAAGAAACAAAAATATCAGTCTCCATATCTCTTTCACTTAAAGAGACACTGAAGCAAAAAAAAAAAAGATGATATTATGATTTGTATGTGTAGCACAGCTAAGAAATAAAACATTAAGATCAGATACATCAGTGTAATTGTTTCCAGTACAGGAAGAGTTGAGAAACTCCAGTTGTTATCTCTATGCAAACAAGCCATTAAGCTCTCCGACTAAGTTAGTGTGGAGAGGGCTGTTATCTGACTTTTATTATCTCAACTGTTCCTGGACTATTTACTTTTCCTCTGCTAGAGAAGAGGTCATTACTTCACAGACTGCTCTGAAAGACTCATTTTGAATGTTGAGTGTTGTGTAATCTGCACATATTATAGAATGATGCAATGTTAGAAAAAACACTATATACCTGAAAATAAAAGTATGAGAATATTTTCTTTGCTGCTAATCTTCTAGTAATTATTCATAGTACACAACCAATTCACTATATCATATTTCTTTTTTCGCTTCAGTGTCTCTTTAAGGTGTGCTTTAAGCAATGGGGACATTGGGCTCTGCACCTACAGAAAGTAAATTCATATTAATAAAGTAAAAAAATATTTTTTATGCTACAAAATTTTAAATGTATTATTTTTTTTTCTTAAATATACATTATACACTAGTGATGGTCAATGAGATGCAAATACTTCCAAGTTGATACAAATCACCATTTGCATAAACAATTTGCATAATTCTGCATCAGCTCCAAATTATTTATATCTTGCTGACCATCCCTAACATATACAATAAATGCATTTATAAGCAAGGTGCTTTAAAATAGTCAAAAATAGTCAAAAAAAAAATAGTCAAATTTGACTTTTCATTCTGGAGACCATTTAGGAAGTGGTTCCACTTATGTACATTTTGTTTTGGTTAAATCCTCTCTATGGTCACAGACATCAATAGGACAATATTCTTTTTTCTTTCTTTTTTTCTTTTTTTGTTGCCAGACTATAATCCAAAAACCTGTTTTTATTAGAATATGTTTCAGCACTATCCATAAATGTTGATACTTACAGTAAATGTTCCTTTTGTTTGCATAATTTTTGGTCTTTAGTCCTAATGACATATGTGATCAGAGGAATAGCGATGAGCACAAATTTTGCATAGATGTAATTTCGCATTGAAAACCGCAATGACGATGTAAAATTGTAACGCAAAATTTCAGGGAGAGTTGTAATTAATTTTGTGTGTAATTGGAATCATTTGCAATTTTGCATAATTTTAGTGGTGATGTGAATAGCAAAGCCCCCATACATGCTATTGTCATAAACATTGCTACATGTGTTAATCATTTTAGCCCCCGGGTATTTTTCACCTTATGCCTCCAAGCAATTTTCACCTCCCATTCATTTGCCAATAACTTTATCACTAATTATCATAATGAATTGATCAATATCAGATCAGCTGATCCCGCGTGGACTTCTGATTGGCTGAGTGGCTGGGGCGGCGCTGCGGAGCGCCGTGAGTATATATAGTACTTGGTTGGCAGTTGCCGGTTGTCTGTCATTGCGAATACTAACGTGTGAGCACTCAGACCTCAGTCAGATCCTACAGTGTGTTAGAACCAATTGGAACTGGGAATTCACACTTTTCCAGATTCCGCTCTTGAAGTTTACTGTGTTATACTTTAGACCAGTATCGGGGTGTTGAGACCAAGGACCTCACACCCAAGTATAGGATTACTGTGTCATTACTGTGTTATACTTTAGATCAGTTTCCCGGGTGTTGAGACCAAGGACCTCACACCCTAGCATAGGATTCTGTGCTATACTTCAGACTAGTTCCCGGGTGTCGAGACCAAGGACCTCACACCTCAGACTAGGATTGTGCTTATTGATATCTGTTATGACCTCTGGCTCTGTTGATCTCTCTCTTGCTTTCTGATTCTGTACCTCCGCCCATCTGTCTATCAGTTGCCAACCTTACCTGTACCCGGTTACCGAATGAGCCTTCTGTCTCTGTACCTTATCTGCTCATGTGTTGCCAACCTGGCCTGTCTGACCCTTCTGGCTGTCACTAATCCCTCGTGTGATCAGTCTTACTATACTACTAGTGAAACTAACCCTCCAGGTGTCAAGTAGCTGCAAGGGCTACCTGCTCCTCAGGAAGTCCTTCTTGCAGTTCAGTCAGGGGGCTCTACCCCATAGGAGTCCACTGGCTGAAGTACAGTCTGATTCCCAATCCATCAGGGAATCCTTGGCTGCAGTAGTGTCTGTATCTCCCGCTCCTCGGGAGATAACCTTTCTTACTGTTGCACCAAACACTTTACCACATTAGGTGTCCTGTGTGAAGCTATACTGGTATTATTGGTGATTCTGCAGATCACACATAATCGGGTATAGCGTCTGTATTATTGGTGATACTGCAGATCACCAATAATCAGAGATCCTCTGTGTGCTGACACCAATCGTTACAAATATTAAGGGAAAAAAATGGAAAAAAACTTCATTATTCCTCAGTTTATTATAGCTTTAAAACAATACATGCTACCATAATTAAAACCTATGTATTTTATTTGCCCATTGGTCCCCGTTATTACACCATTTAAATGATGTCCCTATCACAATGTATGGCGCCAATATTTTATTTGGAAATAAAGGTGCATTTTTTCAGTTTTGCATCCATCACTATTTGCAAGCTTATAATTTAAAAAATGTTCACAATATACCTTCTTCACATGCATATTAAAAAAAGATAAGACCCTTAGGTAACTATTTATGTTTTTTTTTTCTAATTGTAATGTTTAAAATTTTATTTGGGTAATATTTGGTGTGGGAGGTAAACAGTTAATGTTAAATGTAATAATGTGGGTTTATTTTATTTCAAAACGTATGTAGATGTAGTTTTACTATTTAGCCACAGTGATTTTTTTTTTTTAGCCCTGGAAGCGAAGTGCTTGCTTCCAGGAAGCATAAGGAGGACGGGAAAGTTTTTTTTGTCAGAAAGACCGAGCCCTCTGATAAGAAGACGTCGTTATTTCTGCTGGGGACTTAGATCAATGAAAGGGAAGTATGTTCACATTCATTGATCTCTGGGCTACTGGGGGGCAGTACAGGGGTGCACGCATTATCGGGCGCGAGAGTGTTCAGAAGCACAGCAGCAGCCTGGACGTGACAACCACGTCCAGGCGGCTTGAATGGTTAAGGAGAATAGTGGGTACAAGTAAAAAAAAAGGATGTTTCAAAAGCCTTGTAGTTTTTGAAGAAAATAGATTTTAAAAATGCAAAGGAAAGATGGTTTTTAAACTTCTTTTTTGAGTTAAAAAAAAAATATTGACTTGTATCCTTCCCACTCTAAGAGACTAGTTGTAAGCCAAGTGAGCAGACAGGAGCATGACTTTGTGGGGTGTGGCCATGCACTTTTCACATGAATATATGTCAGACCCAGCTCCAATTCAAAGCTGGTCTGTGATTGAAAGCAAGGCTATAATCCCCCTCTAGCAAGATAACGGAAAGGCATGGTGGCCCCCCTTCCCAGCCCTATTTTTCCAGAAAAGCACCATAGGGCAGATTTTATGGATGTATACCAAATAAAAGTATTTAGGAGCATTTTTTAATAATTTTATAATAATAATTTAATATTACAAACTTATATTAATAATTTAATATTACAACAATATTACAATTGATAGTTTCAAGGGTAAGCCAATTCTTAAATTGTTAAAATATTTTATATTCTATTAGTCAATGTTTTTTTATCAATATTTATTTTTCATTGCTTTCTTGGTTATAAGGTTATTATAAATTATTTTAAGGTTATACCTGACATACTCTTGTTTTTTCCTGCTTTTCAATTGGCTGATATGTTCGAAACTGCTTTTTTAATGTATTTCTTTGCACTCAGTTGGCATATTTGTGTTATTTTTTTGGTGTGTGTAGTGATGTGGGGTAGTGACGAGCACAAATTTTGTATAATCATAAAATTGCAATTATGATACAAAATTGTAATGTGAGATTTCAGGAAAAATTGTAATTAATTTTGTATGTAAACATAATCAGCCACCATAATTTCGAATTTTCGTATAATTTGGTCCTGACTTTATGGGTTAAATAGCAAACCCCCATACATGCTTTCACCACCAAAAGGAAAAATGTTTTTTTAAACTGTAATTTTAATTTTTTTGAGATTTTTTTGAGTTTAAAAATTTTTTAATTCATTTTCTCACAAAATGCAAGGTGTTTTTTTTATTTATTTAAATTTTGGTGTCAGCATGAAATTATGTGAAAATTATGCAAAATTACAAATGTACTACATAAAATCAATTGAAAATCAAAGCATATTGAGAGCCCCAATAGTGCAGTATGTCAAACCAATTAGTCATAATAGTAAATATATGAGAATATACTCAGTAGGCAGGTGGGGAGATTAGACCCGACCCCACTTGGGTTAAAAATATTGCTCTCTGTAGAAGTAGAAGAAAAGGGGGTAACACCCCTCCCCCAAGGGTTGACACTCAGAATAAACAATTGTTCAAAAGGGAGGTGCCAGATAAGGATAAAATAGTTAAAACCCATTTAAAAAGTGGTGGACTTACCTCCCACAAGGAGACACACGATCAGTTATTCAGTGAAAAATATCTTTATTCAAATAAACTCCAGAGTGATAGCAATGCATTTCATGGGTTACATCTCGCTTCATCATCAGGCAGTATATGGAGCTTGTAAAGATCCAGACCAGGTATGAGTACCTCCGTCCACAGAGTTGGCTGAGGTGTTTGGGCGATCGGAAATGGATGCTCTGTTATATTATAGGCATGCGCTGGAGTTTAGTTTAGGTGCTGGGATTCGGCTACAGTGGGCTCATAGCAGAGGGGATTTGGCTATAGTATGGGCCATGTCAGTACTAGTGTTGGGTGAACATCTAGATGTTCGGGTTCGGGCCGAACAGGCCGAACATGGCCGCGATGTTCGGGTGTTCGACCCGAACTCCGAACATAATGGAAGTCAATGGGGACCCGAACTTTTGTGGTTTGTAAAGCCTCCTTACATGCTACATACCCCAAATTTACAGGGTATGTGCACCTTGGGAGTGGGTACAAGAGGAAAAAATTTTTTAGCAAAAAGAGCTTATAGTTTTTGAGAAAATCGATTTTAAAGTTTCAAAGGGAAAACTGTCTTTTAAATGCGGGAAATGTCTGTTTTCTTTGCACAGGTAACATGCTTTTTGTCGGCATGCAGTCATAAATGTAATACATATAAGAGGTTCCAGGAAAAGGGACCGGTAATGCTAACCCAGCAGCAGCACACGTGATGGAATAGGAGGAGGGTGGCGCAGGAGGAGAAGGCCACGCTTTGAGACACAACAACCCAGGCCTTGCATGAGGACAAGAAGCGTGCGGATAGCATGCTTTGTACCACCATGCAGTCATAAATTTAATAAAGATAAGTGGTTCAATAAACAGGGACCACGCGGCAACGCTAACCCAGCAGCAGCACACGTGATGGAACAGGAGGAGGCGCAGGAGAGGAAGGCCACGCTTTGTGAGACACAACAACCCAGGCCTTGCATGAGGACAAAAAGCGTGCGGATAGCATGCTTTGTACCGCCATGTAGTCATAAATGTAATAAAGATAAGAGGTTCCATAAACAGGGACCGGCAACGGTAACCCAGCAGCAGCAGCAGCAGCAGCAGCACACGTGATGGAACAGGAGGAGGCGCAGGAGGAGAAGGCCACGCTTTGTGAGACACAACAACCCAGGCCTTGCATGAGGACAAAAAGCGTGCGGATAGCATGCTTTGTACCGCCATGTAGTCATAAATGTAATAAAGATAAGAGGTTCCATAAACAGGGACCGGCAACAGTAACCCAGCAGCAGCAGCAGCAGCAGCAGCACACGTGATGGAACAGGAGGAGGCGCAGGAGGAGAAGGCCACGCTTTGTGAGACACAACAACCCAGGCCTTGCATGAGGACAAAAAGCGTGCGGATATAGCAGCAATGCTTTTTGCCGCCATGCAGTCATAAATGTAATACAGATGAGAGGTTCAATAAACAGGGACCGGAAACGCTAAACCATCCCAGATGTTCATCGGTCATGTTACTTGGTTGGGGTCCAGGAGTGTTGCGTAGTCGTTTCCAATCCAGGATTGATTCATTTTAATTTGAGTCAGACGGTCTGCATTTTCTGTGGAGAGGCGGATACGCCGATCTGTGATGATGCCTCCGGCAGCACTGAAACAGCGTTCCGACATAACGCTGGCTGCCGGGCAAGCCAGCACCTCTATTGTGTACATTGCCAGTTCGTGCCAGGTGTCTAGCTTCATGCCCGGTTTCAGGTCCAGCGGTGCCAGCCACAAATCCGTCTGTTCCTTTATTCCCCTCCAAATTTCCTCCCCTGTGTGCTGCTTATCCCCAAGGCAGATCAGCTTCAGCAACGCTTGCTGACGCATGCCAACAGCTGTGCTGCACTGCTTCCACGATCCTACTGCTGCTGGTGCTGGGTTAGCATTTCCGGATGAGGTACAGCTTTGAGATGCGTTGGAGGAGAAGGAGTCAGAGAGGTAGGTGCTGCTGTTGTTATCCAGCTGTTTGCGGCGTGGGCAACACCCGCGCCGTAGCAGGTGAGGAATCGCTGCCAGGCTCCACAAGGTTCACCCAGTGCGCGGTAAGGGAGATGTATCGACCCTGGCCGAACGCACTCGTCCAGGTGTCAGTGGTGAGGTGAACCTTGCAGGCAACGGCATTCTTCAAGCTTCGGGTTATTTAGCTGACCACGTGCTCATGCAACTCAGGCACTGCAGAGCGCGCAAAGTGGTAGCGGCTGGGAACCACGTAACGTGGGATGGCCACTGACATCATGCCCTTGAAGCTGTTTGTCTCCACCACTCGATATGGCAGCATTTCGCAGGCCAGAAGCTTGGCTATGCTGGCTGGCTGTTACTGCCACGGCCCGGGGGTCATTTGCTGGCAATTTCCTCTTGTGCTCAAACATCTCAGAGACAGACAACTCAACCGTAGCGCTGCACACCGAAGGGCTGTTGGTTGTTGTGTTTGATGAACACTGGGAGACCTCAAGAGCACTAGTCCGGAAAGTGACAGTGTCAGCATCGTCTGATGTTTGTGAATGTTGTGAACCACGCAATGGCTGGGCTACTGCTGCTGCTGAGGCGGGTCTGGTGGTGAGTCTGGTGAACCCAAGGGAGGCAGTGTTGCTGGTGGTACCCTGTCCTGCCGCGTTTGCCCACAGAGTGGGATGTTTGGATAGAATGTGGCGGCTCATGCTGGTGGTGGAGAGGTTGTTAATACTTTTCCCCCTGCTCAGGCGGGTCTTGCACACCTTGCAAATCGCCATGGTAACATCCTCAGTGCAGTCTTCAAAGAAAGCCCAGACTTTAACTGGCTGAGGACTCGGACCTCGTGCGTGATGTGCTGGTGCTGCTTAACCCACTGCTGGACGCTTGAGAGGTCATCCAAGTAATTATCTGGTCCTGTTCTTTTGGATCTGTGAGGGTTGTTGTCCTGGACAACATGGGCAGTATTGAGTGGGTTTTCTTGGGTGCTCCCCTGTGGCCTGTACGTGAACCGTCAGGGGAAACACCTCTTCCCTTGCCCCTCCCTCTTTCACCGGATTTCTTCCTCATTTCACTTATCCTTAAAGTACACGCTGACTGGCAGCAGTACAGTGGCAGTACAGAAATGCTATACAGTGGTGGGTGAGCGGTGTACCACTATTGTCAGCAGTGACACAGAGCACAATGCTATACAGTGGCGGGTGAGCGGTGTACTACTGTTCCCAGCAGACACAGAGTGGAAGTAAACACAATGCTATATAGTGTGGCTGAGCCGTGTACACAGAGTGGCATTAAACACAATGCTATATAGTCTGCTATATAGTCACCCCGAACAGGGTGATGTTCTGCAGAACCCGAACAGTGGCAAACACTGTTCGCCCAACACTACTGGGAGGGAACGCAGATTTTAGTACCTAAACACACGATACAACATGTTTTCCGGGGTCGGACTCTGAGGCACATACAGATGGTCCCGATCATCATCCTCATCATACAACTCTTCTCCTGAGTCTGACCCACCCACCACCTCTGCCACCCCAACATCCCCAGACACAGACCCCTCATCGTCCTCAACATTAACTTGGGATGCTGGCCTGAGCCAGACCTCCTCCTCCACATCAGGCCCCATCATCTCCTCAATGGCAGCCCTCATTAATCGCTCTGGCGACGGACTGATGGACACAACGTTCTCCTCCGGGGAGGGCTGCTGCTGACCACTGGCTGCTGGGGTGGATGTTATAGCTTGCGTGGGGCGTTGGCTGTTGCTGTTGTTGGGAGTGCTGCTCACAGCGGAGGTCTCTGGGGAACTCATGTTGAGCTCATATAGTGGTTGACGGTGAGTGGAGTATTACTGATCCCAGCAATATACACACTGACTGGCAGAGTACGCAATGCTATATAGTGTGGCTGAGCGGTGTACACAGAGTGGCAGTAAACACAATGCTATATAGTCTGGCTGAGCGAGCGGTGTACTACTGTTCCCAGCAGAATCAGAGTGGCAGTAAACAATGGTATATAGTCTGGCTGAGCGGTGTACACAGAGTGTCAGTAAACAATGGTATATAGTCTGGCTGAGCGAGCGGTGTACTACTGTTCCCAGCAGAATCAGAGTGGCAGTAAACAATGGTATATAGTCTGGCTGAGCGGTGTACACAGAGTGTCAGTAAACAATGGTATATAGTCTGGCTGAGCGGTGTACACACAATGCTATATAGTCTGCTATATAGTGTCAGTAAACAATGGTATATAGTCTGGCTGAGCGAGCGGTGTACTACTGTTCCCAGCAGAATCAGAGTGGCAGTAAACAATGGTATATAGTCTGGCTGAGCGGTGTACACAGAGTGTCAGTAAACAATGGTATATAGTCTGGCTGAGCGGTGTACACAGAGTGTCAGTAAACAATGGTATATAGTCTGGCTGAGCGGTGTACACAGAGTGGCAGTAAACACAATGCTATATACTCTGGCTGAGCGAGCGGTGTACTACTGTTCCCAGCAGAATCAGAGTGGCAGTAAACAATGGTATATAGTCTGGCTGAGCGGTGTACACAGAGTGTCAGTAAACAATGGTATATAGTCTGGCTGAGCGGTGTACACACAATGCTATATAGTCTGCTATATAGTGTCAGTAAACAATGGTATATAGTCTGGCTGAGCGAGCGGTGTACTACTGTTCCCAGCAGAATCAGAGTGGCAGTAAACAATGGTATATAGTCTGGCTGAGCGGTGTACACAGAGTGTCAGTAAACAATGGTATATAGTCTGGCTGAGCGAGCGGTGTACTACTGTTCCCAGCAGAATCAGAGTGGCAGTAAACAATGGTATATAGTCTGGCTGAGCGGTGTACACAGAGTGTCAGTAAACAATGGTATATAGTCTGGCTGAGCGGTGTACACAGAGTGTCAGTAAACAATGGTATATAGTCTGGCTGAGCGGTGTACACAGAGTGGCAGTAAACACAATGCTATATACTCTGGCTGAGCGAGCGGTGTACTACTGTTCCCAGCAGACACAGAACAGTAAACAGAATGCTATATAGTGTGGCTGAGCGAGCGGTGTACCACTATTCCCAGCAGACACAGAACAGTAAACAGAATGCTATATAGTGTGGCTGAGCGAGCGGTGTACCACTATTCCCAGCAGACACAGAACAGTGAACAGAATGCTATATAGTGTGGCTGAGCGAGCGGTGTACCACTATTCCCAGCAGACACAGAACAGTGAACAGAATGCTATATAGTGTGGCTGAGCGAGCGGTGTACCACTATTCCCAGCAGACACAGAACAGTAAACAGAATGCTATATAGTGTGGCTGAGCGAGCGGTGTACCACTATTCCCAGCAGACACAGAACAGTAAACAGAATGCTATATAGTGTGGCTGAGCGAGCGGTGTACCACTATTCCAAGCAGACACAGAACAGTGAACAGAATGCTATATAGTGTGGCTGAGCGAGCGGTGTACCACTATTCCCAGCAGACACAGAGTGGCAGTAAACAGAATGCTATATAGTGTGGCTGAGCGAGGTACACAGAGTGGCAGTAAACAGAATGCTATATAGTGTGGCTGAGCAAGCGGTGTACTACTATTCCCAGCAGACACAGAGTGGCAGTAAACAGAATGCTATATAGTGTGGCTGAGCGAGGTACACAGAGTGGCAGTAAACAGAATGCTATATAGTGTGGCTGAACGAGCGGTGTACTACTGTTCCCAGCAGTGACACACAATGACTGGGGGGGACCCTGGCTAGCGTGGCTGGAGCGTGAACTACCCTGCCTGCCTACCCAAAGCTAAACCCACAGACAAATGGCGGAGATATGACGTGGTTCGGGTATTTATTTACCCGAACCACGTGACAGTTCGGCCAATCAGAGCGCGTTCGGGTCCGAACCACGTGACCCGTTCGGCCAATCACAGCGCTAGCCGAACGTTCGGGGAACGTTCGGCCATGCGCTCTTAGTTCGGCCATATGGCCGAACGGTTTGGCCGAGCACCGTCAGGTGTTCGGCCGAACTCGAACATCACCCGAACAGGGTGATGTTCTGCAGAACCCGAACAGTGGCGAACACTGTTCGCCCAACACTAGTCAGTACTAGAGTTACTACTTGGTGTTATGTGTAAGTACTAGGGACCTTATTATTAAGCATAGTTTTGTGTGTGTGTGTGTGGGGGGGGGGGGGGGGTGCTAGGCATACATAGCAGAGGGTTAGCATGAGAAATAGGTTATGGAAGGCAATACTAGAATATTTGCAACATAACAGATATTCTAGTGTCAGCATTACCCGGCACCCAAATCTAAGTCGCCCTGATAAATCCTCAGCGCCTCTTTAAATATAATTTATTTAGGGCATTTAACACTTGCAGCAAGCAAGCATGTGATTGCATGCACAATTCTGCATTTGGGATTTCTGCATTCCTTTTTTGATTTAACATTCTGCAATTTTTTTGCAATTTTTATGTGCATTTGGATGCAAAAATGTGCATTGTTAATTTTCCATTAATATATGTGAAGCTAATTTACAAAAATAAATATATCTAATTGACTTCAAAGTTTAATGCAAATTTTCCTGGAAAATTCAAATTTTTAGGCAAAGTTTACTGCATTCCTTTTGGCATTGAAACACAAATCAAACATTCAACATGTAAATAAGAAGACCTGTCCTGTGGATTTTGAAGGCAGAAATTAGCAATTGCAAATTCAATGTGATGCTATTGAGATGCATTACATCTGTGGCAAACACGGTTTTTGCAATTTTGCAAATCATACGCAGAGCTTGAACTTTGCCTTACAGCAACCAAGCAATGGGGAAGGAAAGAAACCACTGGTCACACTCAGTTTCAGAGTTGCACTGAGTTTTGTTAAATGATGAAATGGTGATTTAGAGTAAGAGAACTTTTTTCTTTTTTTTTAGAGTTATTTTATATATATATATATATATATATATATATATATATATATATATATATATATATATATATATATATATATATATATGTGTATTTTTTATATATCAAAATGTTCTGTTTTTACCTATTGTGGGATTGAGGGAAACAGTGGTAGAAAACAAATGGAAACTGTCAGCACACTTTACCTTGAAGGCAACATTATTAAATTACTATAGTCCACCTGTTCTCCAACAGTATGTGTTGTAAATTGAAGATATTGGTGATAACCTGCCAAGTGGGTATATTGCTTACCTCTGTGTGTAACGTTCTGAAATCCACTAAACGAATCAGAAATAATCTTCTATATTCTAAGAGGTTAGCAGTAGCACTCCCATTTCAGCGATACATTCCAAGTCTCTGGATCACTCTGTAGTAGTCTAGTGTGCGAACAATTGTTTGCACACAGAATAGTTGTGATTTATTTTCTTTCTAACTTAAAAATTAGTATTAGGCTAGGTTCACAGAGGGAGTAGTGTTGCGTTCCCTGTAACAGCAGGAACACAACGGAATGGGAAAGTGATGCTGCATGTTATCTGCATACAGTGACGCATACAGCCAATTAAATGTATGCTTCACTGTCACCTTTAACTGTTTTGCAGTAATGCAGTGCATTGGGATTCCGCACACTGTTATACTGCACCCGCTGCACTGTGTGCGTTGCATAAGTGGTGCATTGCAGAGCCATGTCTAAAGAGGGAGACCACAGAAATACAAAAATAGAGGTGCCATTTCCCAATGCATACTGTAAGCATTGGGAAGTCTGGTCAAGCTGAGTTGGAGGTAGTAGCTTATGTGCCAACACAGATTGATGGTATGGACTAGCAGTGTATGAGACAACATAGATTGATGATATGGACTAGCAGTGTATGAGACAACATAGATTGATGATATGGACTAGCAGTGTATGAGACAACATATATTGATGATGTTGACCAGCAATGCATGAGATAACACAGATTGATGGTATGGACCAGCAGTGCATGAGAAAACATAGAATGATGGTATGGACCAGCAGAGGGTAGGGCATGGAAGAAGTTGCCCGGCAGCAATTTCCTGGGCAAAGGAGTAGGGAACCTTTTATCCACAGGGTGCTAGCAAAGATTATGTAAATTAGTAGGTGCATCAGGCTATTATCATCTGCCAGTAGAGGTACAGTCAGTACAGTTGCTGACTAGCACTAAGCCTGGTTTGTAGATCTTTGTTTTCCCCCATTTTTTTTCCTACCTCAGCTTATGAGAAAAACAATATCATCTACTAAATCTATGCTCAACTGTTGAGATATAGTTAAATAAATTGGTTAAAAAAAGACATCCGTACACAGAGCCGGGACAAGGTCCTCCAGCACCCAAGGCTGAGACACCAAAGTGCGCCCCTCCATCCCTCCCACCCCAGCTGTCACACACTGATTGCTATTAGACTAAGAGGGCCACAGGGCCCACAACCTCCCCAACACCTTAATATCTAGTTATCTGGCTTGCAGTCACTGCCATGTATCCCCTTTTCTTATTTCTGTCTGCTTCAAACACAATTAGGAATGACAGCTGACTGAATTCTGCGCCCCCTCCTACACTGCGCCCTGAGGCTGGAGCCTCTCCAGCCTATGCCTCGGCCCGGCCCTGTCCGTACAACAAGTTTAATCAGAAAGAAAAAAAAAGATAAAAATAAAAACAAAACACTGCCCTGAACCCGCACATATCCCAGCTGATCCAGGGAAGGTGAAAAACCTTACAAGACCTGGGGCAATTAGCTTTAACAGGGGAAAATTATTTCTCATGGCAGTCAGATAAATCCCTGGATCAACTCTCCCAGGAATAACCTAGATTTTGCCATAACTTCTTCCTGAGGTAAGATATTCCTGATTTTAACCACTCCTACTGTGACGGAGGTTCCAATTTTTCCTCACAACATTGTGAACAGCATTTCATTTTTATGCTATTATATTTTGTGCAGGAATATACATCAATTCCACTAATCAGTGATTTAATGGACTTTTTACTGTTTACATTTTAAGATTCACTACTGTCATTTTGTTTATGTTTTAGAATTGATTTTAATAATTTAAAGTGTTCTACAGGATGGGAAAATAACTTTACAGCTGTTGGCAACCAACCAAGCAGCAAGATTCAAGACATATGCATAATCCACCCAAACAATGTACTGTATGCTGTATTTATTCTATCTATTCTTTTTATTTAGTTAGTTTTGTGGGTGTGTTTTGAGTGTAATGCTTTTAATATTTCAGAGTTTATTGTAATACTGTAAACTTTCTATGTGTCTATCTTAAAGGGGTCAATCCCTGCATAAAGAGGAATGCTGCCTAAATTGAAGGTGGTACTGACTATTTAAAGAGAGCCATTAACTACTTAAAGAGGGATTTCTTAATTACTTAAAGAGCCATCTAACTAAAAAGAAGTTGCTGACCACATATCCGAAAGACTGCATAAGTAATGGGGGGCACTATATGCCTAACATGCCCAATGTCAATTGAAAAGACCTTTGGTGTGTTGAGATACCGAACCCTACTAAACCCTGTATTTTTATAAATGAACAGGTCTCAAACCTAACTAAGACCAGATAAAATAATTTTACACGTTTATTACATGTAAAAGCTATGAATGACATGTGATATGACATGTGATATGATGAGATAGAAATGGGCTATGTACAGTGCCTAGCACACAAATAACTGTGCTGTATTCCTTTTTTTCTTTCTCTGCCTGAAAGAGTTAAATATCGGGTTTGTAAGTGGCTGAGTAACTACAGTGTGACCCTCACTGAAAAGAAATTCCAACTATAAAACACTTTCCTAGCAGAAAATGGCTTCTGAGAGCAGGAAAGAGATAAAAGGGTCAACAGTTCATAGATTTTAGCTCTGGCATACTTCAATGAATGTGTCATTGAGCAAAAACAATAAAACAGTTAAAACTTAAAGCCTCTTTCACAGTAGGACGCTGTGTTTCAGTGTGACGTTAAGGTCACACAACACGGCCCTAATGCAACGCATATAGACTTTAACTTGGACGTTATTGTGCATTCTTTAACACTGCATTAAGTGTTATGATGTACACGTGGTGCAACCTTATTGGCGCTCTTTACATGCAACGTTAATGTTCCTCATTAAAAACTAACAAAAAATAAACAAATTAAGATTCACGTTATAACAGTGATTACTTTGGATACTACAAATAAACAAAAATCCCCCCAAAATATATATATAAAAAAAAGAGCATGCGCAATAACAAAATAAACACAAAACACGTTTATTTACGATGGAACGAAAACGGCGCATGCGTTACATTGAAAAAAACAAAACATCACTGAGCATGTGCAACACAACTAACGCAGCAGTCATTGTTAAACGCACAGCATGCAGCACATTCTAATAACGCTACACGTTACACGCACACGCAACGTGTGCTCTGTGAATGTCGCACAGACTTAGTATTGCTGTGCGTTAGTCTGCGGTGAAACATTTTCTAACGTGCGACTTTAACGTCGCACTGTGAAAGAGGCCTAAAAGTAGATTTAAACATAAAATAAATCTGTGGAATATCTTAAAAAGTCCTTTTTAGGAGAAGGAAAATAGATAGAATCAATTATTTCATTAGTTTATTTTCGCCTCGGGTGTCCTTTAAGCCTTACTGATACTCTCAGATCCCAATGACCCAGTATAATGTAATGGGATGGACTACTACAGTATATGGCAAGGTTAAACAACTTACATTCACTCTGCAGTTTTGTTTTGTTTTTTTATCGACTTGGTACATTAAACATTTTATTTTCATAAAGTCTTAGCAAATTAATTATACTAATAATAAAATATAACTCTTGTGGTACATAATATGAATATTATATAATTTAAGGGGAAAAAATAGCATATGCTATAGAATGAATAAAGACAAATGAAAACAAAATTACAATATGGTAATATGGTTGGATGCTGGGTGGTATACTGGACCTAATGCTGGGAATACACGTTTCGTTTTTGCCTTCGTTTTAGCCTTCGATTCGTTCGGTAAACGAATCGAGTGTTGAAAACGTATGTGAAAATAGTCATAATCTCATTATAGTTTTGATTAATAGACCCCAAAAAACGAACGACTAGTGATCGAACATGTTTGATATTATCTCTCTTTATCCATCTAATCGAGCCATTGGTAGGCTTGATGGCTGTTCAGATCGATTATATATTTGTTTATGCCGTCCGTCCCTGTACTATGTTTCGTTTCTTTGCAGCCTTCGATCTTTGGAAAAACGAAACTATCAGAATCGAAAAAAAAACGAAACGGTGGGTGGTGATATTAACCGTACGATCGATTATTTCGGGATCGAAAAGGACAAAAGGCACAATCGAAACAAAGGTTTAAACGAAGGCAAAAACGAAACGTGTATTCCCAGCATAAGAGCTAGCAATTTGAGATTTACTGCATTGAGATTTAGTGCAATTTTCACTCCCTGTACCTCTCTTTACTCATGTTGTTCAATAAGTGTCAGTATCTCTCTATGCATTTTAGATGCAGCGACTTTCAGATATAGATGAATGCCACTTTTAAAATAAGTGATGTCATAGGTATTTAGTGTAAGAGCATTATCAGGCAACTAAACATCTCCTCTAACTCTATTGATCTGGGGGATCTGCTTCCATTAATGCAGGGTGAATGAATGCAGCAAGACCAAATGCAGAAAATTGATGGAATTGCCTCCAAAGTAACACTCCTTTAAGAGAAAGCATGAAGATCAAAGTGCTGGCTAATCTCACAGCATCTTGTGCATCCGCCAGATAAGAGCCGCAAAAGCAGAAGATAGCAGGCGAACAGACACACGGAAAGACGTCCAGATGAAATAGTGCAGATGAAGTAGTTTGGATTTATTGATATTTGACATCATATAAAACAATGGCTTCCTGGCAAGTAATTTATGGTAATTGCCCTGCATATTACCTTGTCATGGAGGAAACTGACACATTGCCTTCATTTTCCGCTCGTTAGCCAGCTCCAGCACATGAATCAAAAATAATTTAAATATAGTTTGCATCAGCTACATGCGCGCTGTAATATTCATCTGAAAGAACAATATACAATATACTGTACATGAGAGGGAAACATGACTGCTTCCACGTATACATGCACAAGGTCATGGGTGTAACCGTGTATGATGAGTAGTGTTGGGCGAACATCTAGATGTTCGGGTTCGGGCCGAACAGGCCGAACATGGCCGCGATGTTCGGGTGTTCGACCCGAACTCCGAACATAATGGAAGTCAATGGGGACCCGAACTTTTGTGGTTTGTAAAGCCTCCTTACATGCCACATACCCCAAATTTACAGGGTATGTGCACCTTGGGAGTGGGTACAAGAGGAAAAAAAAATTAGCAAAAAGAGCTTATAGTTTTTGAGAAAATCGATTTTAAAGTTTCAAAGGGAAAACTGTCTTTTAAATGCGGGAAATGTCTGTTTTCTTTGCACAGGTAACATGTTTTTTGTCGGCATGCAGTCATAAATGTAATACATATAAGAGGTTCCAGGAAAAGGGACCGGTAACGCTAACCCAGCAGCAGCACACGTGATGGAACAGGAGGAGGGTGGCGCAGGAGGAGAAGAAGGCCACGCTTTGTGAGACACAACAACCCCGGCCTTGCATGAGGGCAAGAAGCGTGCGGATAGCAGGCTTTGTACCGCCATGCAGTCATAAATGTAATAAAGATAAGTGGTTCAATAAACAGGGACCACGCGGCAACGCTAACCCAGCAGCAGCAGACGTGATGGAACAGGAGGAGGCGCAGGAGGAGAAGGCCACGCTTTGTGAGACACAACAACCCAGGCCTTGCATGAGGGCAAGAAGCGTGCGGATAGCATGCTTTGTACCGCCATGCAGTCATAAATGTAATAAAGATAAGTGGTTCAATAAACAGGGACCACGCGGCAACGCTAACCCAGCAGCAGCACACGTGATGGAACAGGAGGAGGGTGGCGCAGGAGGAGAAGAAGGCCACGCTTTGTGAGACACAACAACCCCGGCCTTGCATGAGGGCAAGAAGCGTGCGGATAGCAGGCTTTGTACCGCCATGCAGTCATAAATGTAATAAAGATAAGTGGTTCAATAAACAGGGACCACGCGGCAACGCTAACCCAGCAGCAGCAGACGTGATGGAACAGGAGGAGGCGCAGGAGGAGAAGGCCACGCTTTGTGAGACACAACAACCCAGGCCTTGCATGAGGGCAAGAAGCGTGCGGATAGCATGCTTTGTACCGCCATGCAGTCATAAATGTAATAAAGATAAGTGGTTCAATAAACAGGGACCACGCGGCAACGCTAACCCAGCAGCAGCAGACGTGATGGAACAGGAGCAGGCGCAGGAGGAGAAGGCCACGCTTTGTGAGACACAACAACCCAGGCCTTGCATGAGGGCAAGAAGCGTGCGGATAGCATGCTTTGTACCGCCATGCAGTCATAAATGTAATAAAGATAAGTGGTTCAATAAACAGGGACCACGCGGCAACGCTAACCCAGCAGCAGCAGACGTGATGGAACAGGAGCAGGCGCAGGAGGAGAAGGCCACGCTTTGTGAGACACAACAACCCAGGCCTTGCATGTGGACAAAAAGCGTGCGGATATAGCAGCAATGCTTTTTGCCGCCATGCAGTCATAAATGTAATACAGATGAGAGGTTCAATAAACAGGGCCCGGAAACGCAACACCATCCCAGATGTTCATTGGTCATGTTACTTGGTTGGGGTCCTGGAGTGTTGCGTAGTCATTTCCAATCCAGGATTGATTCATTTTAATTTGAGTCAGACGGTCTGCATTTTCTGTAGAGAGGCGGATACGCCGATCTGTGACGATGCCTCCGGCAGCACTGAAACAGCGTTCCGACATAACGCTGGCTGCCGGGCAAGCCAGCACCTCTATTGCGTACATTGCCAGTTCGTGCCAGGTGTCTAGCTTCGATACCCAATAGTTGAAGGGTGCAGATGGATGGTTCGACACAGCTACGCCATCTGACATGTAGTCCTTGACCATCTTCTCCAGGCGATCGGTGTTGGAGGTGGATCTGCACGCTTGCTGTTCAGTGGGCTGCGGCTGCATGGGTGTCAGAAAATTTTCCCACTCCAAGGACACTGCCGATACCATTCCCTTTTGGGTACTAGCTGCGGCTTGCGTTGTTTGCTGCCCTCCTGGTCGTCCTGGGTTTGCGGAAGTCAGTCTGTCTGCGTACAACTGGCTAGAGGAGGGGGAGGATGTCAATCTCCTCTCTAAAGTCTCCACAAGGGCCTGCTGGTATTCTTCCATTTTGACCTGTCTGACTCTTTCTTCAAGCAGTTTTGGAACATTGTGTTTGTACCGTGGATCCAGAAGGGTATAAACCCAGTAATTGGTGTTGTCCAGAATGCGCACAATGCGTGGGTCACGTTCAATGCAGTCTAGCATGAATTGAGCCATGTGTGCCAGAGTCCTACCAGAATCCTCATCATCCTCTTGTGAGCGTTGTGATAGTTGTTGTGATGCATCATAGTCGTCACCTTCCTCCTGGTCTGCTTCTGCTGACCATTCGCGTTGAATTGTGGAAGTCCAACGTGCACCGCTCTGGCCCTCGTCAGTGGTGGCATGAAATTCCTGCTCCAACTCCAGCTGTTCCTCCTCCTCTTCTTCGTCATAGCTGCTGGGGCCAGCGTTCCCTGAGGCGGATGGCCTGATGTTGGTACCATCACGCTGATCGTTTTCTCCTTCAGATTCCCCCAGTTGCATCATGACAGCTGTTTCCTTGATTTTTAACATCGACCTCTTCAGTAAACACAGCAGTGGTATGGTAATGCTGACTGAAGAGTTGTCACTGCTCACAAGCAACGTGGATTGCTCAAAATTTTGGAGGACTTGGCAGAGGTCCAACATGTTGGCCCAATCGGATCCACAGAAGCTTGGCAGCTGGCCGGATGCGCCTCGGTACTGCGCCGTCATGTACTGGACCACTGCACTCTTCTGCTCGCAAAAGCGGGCTAGCATGTGCAGCGTAGAATTCCAGCGCGTAGGGACATCACACAGCAAGCGATGGTGGGGGAGATTGAAGCGCTCCTGCATCTTGGCGAGTGCCCCCGAAGCAGTACTGGAATTTCTACAATGTTTGGACACTCGACGCACCTTCAACAGCAGATCGGGCACGCCTGGGTATGTCCTCAGGAACCGCTGAACTACTAGGTTCATCACGTGCGCCAGGCAAGGGATGTGTGTCAGCTTAGCCAACCTTAAAGCGCGAATGAGATTACTCCCATTATCACACACAACCATGCCCGGTTTCAGGTCCAGCGGTGCCAGCCACAAATCCGTCTGTTCCTTTATTCCCCTCCAAATTTCCTCCCCTGTGTGCTGCTTATCCCCAAGGCAGATTAGCTTCAGCAACGCTTGCTGACGCATGCCAACAGCTGTGCTGCACTGCTTCCACGATCCTACTGCTGCTGGGTTAGCGTTTCCGGATGAGGTACAGCTTTGAGATGCGTTGGAGGAGAAGGAGTCAGAGAGGTAGGTGCTGCTGTTGTTATCCAGTGGGAGGGACGGCGGTGCAGCTGTTTGTGGCGTGGGCAACACCCGTGCCGTAGCAGGTGAGGAATCGCTGCCAGGCTCCACAAGGTTCACCCAGTGCGCGGTAAGGGAGATGTATCGACCCTGGCCGAACGCACTCGTCCAGGTGTCAGTGGTGAGGTGAACCTTGCAGGCAACGGCATTCTTCAAGCTTCGGGTTATTTTGCTGACCACGTGCTCATGCAACTCAGGCACTGCAGAGCGTGCAAAGTGGTAGCGGCTGGGAACCACGTAACGTGGGATGGCCACTGACATCATGCCCTTGAAGCTGTTTGTCTCCACCAATCGATATGGCAGCATTTCGCAGGCCAGAAGCTTGGCTATGCTGGCTGTTACTGCCACGGCCCGGGGGTCATTTGCTGGCAATTTCCTCTTGCGCTCAAACATCTCCGACACAGACAACTGAACCGTAGCGCTGCACACGGAAGGGCTGTTGGTTGTTGTGTTTGATGAACACTGGGAGACCTCAAGAGCACTACTCCGGAAAGTGACAGTGTCAGCGTCGTCTGATGTTTGTGAATGTTGTGAACCACGCAATGGCTGGGCTACTGCTGCTGCTGAGGCGGGTCTGGTGAACCCAAGGGAGGCAGTGTTGTTTCTGGTACCCTGTCCTGACGCGTTTGCCCAAAGAGTGGGATGTTTGGATAGCATGTGACGGCTCATGCTGGTGGTGGAGAGGTTGTTAATATTTTTCCCCCTGCTCAGGCGGGTCTTGCACACCTTGCAAATCGCCATGGTAACATCCTCAGTGCAGTCTTCAAAGAAAGCCCAGACTTTGGAGCACCTGCCTCCTTGCTGGCGATTTCTGTTTGCTCCTCTTTTGCCTCTCACTTGAACTTCCACGCTTGTGGTGCCTGAAATTGCGCGCCGCCTACCTTGTGGCACAAGGCGAACTCGTGCAGCAGTGTGTTCTTCAACAGACTCATCTGTGCTGCTGCTACGACGGCGATGTTCTCGTTCACAAACAAAATCTGGGTCTCTGTCCACATTGTCCATACCCTCCTCTTCCATCTCCTCAAACTCGTCATATGTCATTGTGGGCCACCGCCGTGGAGTAGAGCTCCCCACAACAACCTCTGCGCAGCACACTCCAACGTCGTCTTCCAGATCTTGTCGGCCGACCTCCTGCAATTGCAACCCCTCCTGCCCAAATTGCTCTGGGATTTGGGTTTCCGAGTCCTCTTCGGACTCGCCTTGTATTTCAGTGCGCGGTGCATTTCCCACAGTTAACGGTTGTGAATCCAGGCACAACATTTCTGGCTGTTCCTCCATTGACCTTTGAAAGGTGGAAGTTTGTTGGGCTGGGAATAGCTCCTGCGAATACCCCATTGTGTCCTGAGGTAATTCATCGGACTGGTTATCTGGCAGTTGTGTGCGTGGTGTCGCTGCCGGTTGTGTCAGCTTTGTGCCCACTGGCTCCTTGTAACTGGCTGAGGACTCGGACCTCGTGCGTGATGTGCTGGTGCTGCTTAACCCACTGCTGGACGCTTGAGAGGTCATCCAAGTAATTATCTGGTCCTGTTCTTTTGGATTTGTGAGGGTTGTTGTCCTGGACAACATGGGCGGTATTGAGTGGGTTTTCTTGGGTGCTCCCCTGTGGCCTGTACGTGAACCGTCAGGGGAAACACCTCTTCCCTTGCCCCTCCCTCTTTCACCGGATTTCTTCCTCATTTCACTTATCCTTACAGTACACGCTGACTGGCAGCAGTACAGTGGCAGTACAGAAATGCTATACAGTACCACTATTCCCAGCAGCGACACAGAGCACAATGCTATACAGTGACGGGTGAGCGGTGTACCACTATTCCCAGCAGACACAGAACAGTACACAGAATGCTATATAGTGTGGCTGAACGAGCGGTGTACCACTATTCCCAGCAGACACAGAACAGTACACAGAATGCTATATAGTGTGGCTGAACGAGCGGTGTACTACTGTTCCCAGCAGACACAGAACAGTACACAGAATGCTATATAGTGTGGCTGAACGAGCGGTGTACTACTGTTCCCAGCAGACACAGAACAGTACACAGAATGCTATATAGTGTGGCTGAACGAGCGGTGTACCACTATTCCCAGCAGACACAGAACAGTACACAGAATGCTATATAGTGTGGCTGAACGAGCGGTGTACTACTGTTCCCAGCAGACACAGAACAGTACACAGAATGCTATATAGTGTGGCTGAACGAGCGGTGTACCACTATTCCCAGCAGACACAGAACAGTACACAGAATGCTATATAGTGTGGCTGAACGAGCGGTGTACTACTGTTCCCAGCAGACACAGAACAGTACACAGAATGCTATATAGTGTGGCTGAACGAGCGGTGTACCACTATTCCCAGCAGACACAGAACAGTACACAGAATGCTATATAGTGTGGCTGAACGAGCGGTGTACTACTGTTCCCAGCAGACACAGAACAGTACACAGAATGCTATATAGTGTGGCTGAACGAGCGGTGTACCACTGTTCCCAGCAGACACAGAACAGTACACAGAATGCTATATAGTGTGGCTGAACGAGCGGTGTATTACTGTTCCCAGCAGACACAGAACAGTACACAGAATGCTATATAGTGTGGCTGAACGAGCGGTGTACTACTGTTCCCAGCAGACACAGAACAGTACACAGAATGCTATATAGTGTGGCTGAACGAGCGGTGTACTACTGTTCCCAGCAGACACAGAACAGTACACAGAATGCTATATAGTGTGGCTGAACGAGCGGTGTACTACTGTTCCCAGCAGAATCAGAGTGGCAGTAAACAATGGTATATAGTCTGGCTGAGCGGTGTACACAGAGTGTCAGTAAACAATGGTATATAGTCTGGCTGAGCGGTGTACACACAATGCTATATAGTCTGCTATATAGTGTCAGTAAACAATGGTATATAGTCTGGCTGAACGAGCGGTGTACTACTGTTCCCAGCAGACACAGAACAGTACACAGAATGCTATATAGTGTGGCTGAACGAGCGGTGTACCACTGTTCCCAGCAGACACAGAACAGTACACAGAATGCTATATAGTGTGGCTGAACGAGCGGTGTACCACTGTTCCCAGCAGACACAGAACAGTACACAGAATGCTATATAGTGTGGCTGAACGAGCGGTGTACTACTGTTCCCAGCAGACACAGAACAGTACACAGAATGCTATATAGTGTGGCTGAACGAGCGGTGTACTACTGTTCCCAGCAGACACAGAACAGTACACAGAATGCTATATAGTGTGGCTGAACGAGCGGTGTACTACTGTTCCCAGCAGACACAGAACAGTACACAGAATGCTATATAGTGTGGCTGAACGAGCGGTGTACTACTGTTCCCAGCAGACACAGAACAGTACACAGAATGCTATATAGTGTGGCTGAACGAGCGGTGTACTACTGTTCCCAGCAGACACAGAACAGTACACAGAATGCTATATAGTGTGGCTGAACGAGCGGTGTACTACTGTTCCCAGCAGCGACACACAATGACTGGGGGGGACCCTGGCTAGCGTGGCTGGAGCGCGAACTACCCTGCCTGCCTACCCAAAGCTAAACCCACAGACAAATGGCGGAGATATGACGTGGTTCGGGTATTTATTTACCCGAACCACGTGACAGTTCGGCCAATCAGAGCGCGTTCGGGTCCGAACCACGTGACCCGTTCGGCCAATCACAGCGCTAGCCGAACGTTCGGGGAACGTTCGGCCATGCGCTCTTAGTTCGGCCATATGGCCGAACGGTTTGGCCGAGCACCGTCAGGTGTTCGGCCGAACTCGAACATCACCCGAACAGGGTGATGTTCTGCAGAACCCGAACAGTGGCGAACACTGTTCGCCCAACACTAATGATGAGGCCCTGTTGTGCACGTGTTATCCCACCCCGTGACTCATTGACTTCCAAAGGACTATTGCGCTAGTGAGAGATCTGCACTTGTAAAAATATAGAACATTGCTATAAAAAAAAACACTAAACGATTTTAGAGCAATCATATAGCTACCATACTTCACACACTATATAGTTCAGGTACTTTTTTGATAGAAAAACAAACAAACAGTTAATTTAAAAAAAGTGTCTTAAAAATTATACGTTGCAAAAATATTTTATTATTACACTGGAATGACCTAAAATTTAGTCTGCAAGCTGTTAACAGTTAAAGAGGCACTGCAGTGGCATAGGATAATGAAATACAATATTCAGGATAACCACTTTCATGTAAATGTTCCTGGTTTTAGCATCAGAAACACTTCCTATAACCATACAGTATATTGCTGTATATTGGTATGTAACCCTGTCCTCCCAGTGAGACTTAACCTAGACTGTCTATTACATGGAATTATGCTCCCAAAGCATTCTGGGAGATCAGAAATCGTTTCTACTGGCTTTGTATGATGAAAGAATACATATACAACAATTAATATAACAAATACTCTAGACCTCTGAGCAATGGACAAAAATGATTCTTAATGAATCGTGTATAACCCTGTTTCCTAGTAATAAACATACCTTATTTTTGGAATATAAGACACTGCGGCATATAAAATACACCTAGATTTAGAGGGCAAAAATCAGGAAAAAAATAAACTAAACCGAGGTGCGTCTATGGTGCAGGGGCGTCTTATGGACCTTCACCCACAAAACTGTCTCTATCTAAGCTACCCTGCCCTGCTACACTAGCCCCTGCTACACCACTCTACACTTCACTTACCCCTGCTGCCACCACCAACCTAGGGGGCCCCTAGCGGGTGCTGTTACTGTGAGATGGAACGCAGGAACAGGAAGAAGTACGTACATGCGGCACATGGATCCCAGCAATGTGATATATGTGATTACCCACCCCCCCAGCTGCTGTTAATGCACCCGCTGCTGTGCCCCCCCCCCCTCCCACCTAGCTACATATTCCTGACTATATATACTGGGGCACCTATTCCTGGCTATTTATACTGGGGCACCTATTCCTGGCTATCTATACTGTGGCACCTATTTCTGGCTATATATATTGGGGAACCTATTCCTGGCTATCTATAATGGGGCACCTATTCCTGGCTATCTATACTGGGACACCTATTCCTGGCTATCTATACTGGGGCACCTATTCCTGGCTATACTGGGGCACCTATTCCTGGCTATCTATACTGGGACACCTATTCCTGGCTATCTATACTGTGGCACCTATTTCTGGCTATATATACTGGGGCACCTATTCCTGGCTATCTATACTGTGGCACTTATTCCTGGCTATATATACTGGGGCACCTATTCCTGGCTATCTATACTGGGGCGCCTATTCCTGGCTATCTATACTGTGCCACCTATTCCTGGCTATATATACCGTGGCACCTATTCCTGGCTATCTATACTGGGGCACCTATTCCTGGCTATCTATACTGTGGCACCTATTCCTGTCTACCTATACTGGGGCACCTATTCCTGGCTATCTATGCTGGGGCACCTATTCCTTGCTATCTATACTGGGGCACCTATTCCTGGCTATCTATACTGTGGCACCTTTTCCTGGCTATATATACTGGGGCACCTATTCCTGGCTATCTATACTGGGGCACCTATTCCTTGCTATCTATACTGAGGCACCTATTCCTGGCTCTCTATACTGTGGCACCTATTCCTGGGTATCTATACTGTGGCACCTATTCCTGGCTATCTATACTGTGGCACCTATTCCTGGCTATCTATACTGTGGCACCTATTCCTGGCTATCTATACTGTGGCACCTATTCCTGGCTATCTATACTGTGGCACCTATTCCTGGCTATCTATACTGGGGCACCTATTCCTTGCTATCTATACTCGGGCATCTATTCCTGGCTATCTATACTGGGGCACCTGTGGCACCTATTCCTGGCTATCTATACTGGGGCACCTATTCCTGGCTATCTATACTGGGGCACCTATTCCTGGCTACTTATACTGAGGGAACCTATACCTGGCTACCTACACTGGGGAACCTATACCTGGCTACCATACGGGAGGGGGAGGGAGTGCCATATCTGGCTACCATACTGGGTTGGGGGGAGGGGGATCAGGGCCCCGAAGTCTGTAGCTATGCCACTGCTTATAGAACCAAGCTGTCATGATCTGCATCTGCTGGTAACATCATGAGCTCTCTGGATGAACTACCTATGTCTCACCAGCAGATGTCACCCGTCTCTTCAGGGATTGTGCAGCCTGAACTGCTCTTTGCCCACCAGCAGAGGTCTCTACTTCAGAAACATTTCTGTTCCAGACTGCTAATGAAGGCAGGTCTGGGATCACATGGACATAGTCACCTGACCTCCCAGCACACCATATAATCAGCTTCAGCAGACCAGTTCAC
Source organism: Hyperolius riggenbachi (assembly GCF_040937935.1). Lineage (NCBI taxonomy): Eukaryota > Metazoa > Chordata > Amphibia > Anura > Hyperoliidae > Hyperolius > Hyperolius riggenbachi. Next base: position 124,287,480 of record NC_090652.1, on the reverse strand, counting down.
TGCTAGTCCATCAAGCCTGTTTCCTGGTCCTGATCCCCGTGTTCTAGCCTTCCCTGCCTTGCTCTTGTTACCTGCCGTGTATGACTTTTTGCTATTCTCTGACTAATCTTTTGCCTAGCCATTATATCACTGTATGTTTCTCTGGTTTGACTTTGCTTGTATGACTACCCGCTGCCTGTCGATATCTGGTTTAGTTGCCTTGTGTATGTATATATTGTATATAGTTTATGTGTTTATATATTAACCAGGTTCCAGGGTTTAGTGTGCACACTAGTGATATATACTTAACCTTCCTGGCGGTAAGCCCGAGCTGAGCTCGGGCTATGCCGCCGGAAGGCACCGCTCAGGCCCCGCTGGGCCGATTTGCATAATTTTTTTTTTGCTGCACGCAGTTAGCACTTTGCTAGCTGCGTGCAGTGCCCGATCGCGGCCGCTACCCGCCGATCCGCCGCTATCCGTCACGCCGCAGCCGCCCCCCCCCCAGACCCCGTGCGCTGCCTGGCCAATCAGTGCCAGGCAGCTCTATGGGGTGGATAGGAATGCCCTTTGACGTCACGACGTCGATGACGTCGGTGACGTCATCCCGCCCCGTCGCCATGGCCCTCCAGGAGATCCTGTTCTTTGAACGGGATCTCCTGATCGCCGATCGCCGGCGGCGATCGGAGGGGCTGGGGGGATGCCGCTGAGCAGCGGCTATCATGTAGCGAGACTTTGTCTAGCTACATGAAAAAAAAAATTAAAAAAAAAGATTTGCTGCCCCCTGGCGATTTTTTAGCAAACCGCCAGGAGGGTTAAGGCTGCCTTGCATATTCACTATATGCAAGGAGCACGTAGTGTATACATATATATATATATATATATATATATATATATATATATATATAGATAGATAGATATATCCCTGAATACTACTACTAATCCTGTGTATGGTTTTCCTTTTGCAGTTGCATATTTTCTTGTTTGATTGCCTGGTTTCCGTGCATGAAGCCAATGTACGTTTTGATGCTATTTGCTTCATTTATGTTTTCTTTTGCAATGAACCTTTGGTATTTTTTCCTTATTCCTGGTCTGAGTCTTGGTGTATTTCCACATTAGTGACAAACCTGCATTTCTATGCACTGCATGTGATGTTTTATGTTATCAGTGCAGAGGTATCGTAACACAAGCAGAGAGTGCTGATGTTATAATGCTGTACAAGCACCAGGGCCGGGCCGAGGCAGAGGTGAGTGAGGCTCCAGCCTCAGGTCGCAGTGTAGGAGGGGGCCCACAACTTGCTCAGTTATCATTCCCCTATTGCATTTGAAGCAGAGAGAAATAAGAAAAGGGGATACATGGCAGTGACTGCAAGCCAGATAACTAGAGATTAAAGTGTTGGGGGCCCTGGGGCGCCTCTTAGTCTAATAGCAATCAGTGTGTGACGGCTGGGGTGGGAAGGATGGAGGGGCGCACTTTGGCGTCTCAGCCTTGGGTGCTGGAGGACCTTGTCCCGACTCTGACAAGCACTCTTTGTGTTGATGCACTGAATAATGAGATGCTTACACTTATAACATTTTCACAGTAATAAAAGTCATTTTCTTCCTTTTTTCCCAATTGTCTAAACAGGCTGACAAGTAGCATCATTTTAAATCCGTATTTCACCTTTCACATAAATGGGGAAATAGGCCTTTTGCTAACCTTTGGAAATCTTGAAAAGCAGTTAATGCTTTAAAAATAGATAGTACTAATTAGCTCTAATCCCTTAAACTGTAACCGTTTGGATGACATATGCAGTGCTGATAAATTTAACAACTGGGATTTAGCAAACTCATGACTGCTTGTCTGCAAGGCTGGGTGTGGTGAGGAGACAGTTTGAGGATATTGCACCAGACCAGTGATATCACCTCATTTACTGTAAATACTGTATGTTATCCTTGGATGGAGGGGACAGCGGCAGAACTTGCAAATGCTCCACGCTATTGAGAATGCATCACCAGGCCAGTCACAGCAGATGAGAGACGTGACTTTAGAAGGCTTTATGGGCTCTGACCTGTCATTTACTCATGGCCTAACAAGACTGTAAAACAAATAAGGGATTTCAGAACACATTACACTGCACATATAATCCGATGACTGACTGTTTTCCTGTTACTTCACATCAATTTCAGGTAACAGAATTTCCATTTTTGTATATTCAGATAGAACTCTAGGTTCACAAGAGAAAATGGGATTCTGGAAGTAAACTGCGTAGTAACAATATACATTTAAAATCAAATGTTATGTTCATTTAGACGTTGCTATCATCATACTGTGTATTTGCTACACATTTTATTAATCATTCCCTGGCGTGTGTTTTTTTTCTTTACATTTTTACCTCTATCAGTAGGGCTGGATTTACACTTAAAGAGAATCTGTACTGTCCGATTTGTACAATAAAAACATACCAATTGAGTCACTGTGATCTCCTGGATCCCTCTTTGCCATTTCTGCCGCTCCCCGCTGTGATCCTGTCTTTTAATCACCAGTTTTAGGCAGTGTTTACAAACAAAAAACATGGCCGCTAACTAGGAAGTGATGTTTGTGATATATATATATATATATATATATATATATATATATATATATATATATATATATATATATATATATATATATATATATATATATATATATTGTATTTATAAAGCGCCAACATATTACGCAGCGCTGGACATTAGTTTAGGTTACAGACAATATTTAGGGGTGACATACAGCAAAATGACAATACAGGAATACAAGAAAGAGCAGATCACACAGCACAGTATGAGTACAAGGTAATGCTTAGTCAGTCACTTGATAGGAGCATGGAGATTAGGCAAGTTAGATTCACTCAGATGCAAAGCATGGGTAGGACACAAAAGGAGGAGGACTCTGCCCAAAGGCTTACAATCTAGAGGGAGAGGTAGGGACACAAAAGGTAGGGGACCAGAGTTCAGCTGTGGGTGTAGAGCACTTGTGAGGGGTAGTAGGCCAGAGTGAAAAGGTGAGTTTTGAGGGCCTTCTTGAAGATGTTGAAGGAGGGGGCTGCCCTAATGGGTGGAGGTAGGGAGTTCCATAGTGTTGGAGTAGCTCTTGAGAAGTCCTGGAGGCGTGCATGTGACTGGGTGATGCGAGGGGGGGGCGGTCAGGCGAAGTTCATTGGAAGAGCGGAACGAGCGGCTAGGTGTGTACCTCTGAGTAAGATCGGAAATGTAGGTTGGACAGGTTTTGTGGACAGATTTGTAGGTCAGAGACAGTATCTTGAATCTTTATGTAAATATTACAATTAGTGCTATGTGATATATCTAATGAGCTGCACGTTATATGAGGGAATCCCTTCAACCTCCAAAAAACAATTCACAAACTATAAAATCAATAATAACATGCGCATGTTATTATTGATTTTATAGTATCTTGAATCTGATTCTGGACTGGATAGGAAGCCAGTGGAGGGATTCATTGAGGTGATCCGCCGTGGTGGAGCGATGGGAGCAGTGAATAATTCTGGCGGCCGCATTCATGATAGACTACAGTGGGGCTATTCGGGTCATAGGGAGAACAGACAGAAGTAGTAGTCAGGGCGGGAAATTATGAGGGCATGGATGAGGAGTTAGGTGGTGGCCGAGGTCAGGAAATGGCGAATTTTACAGATGTTACGAAGGTGGAAGTTGCAGGAATTTGTGAGGTTTTGGATGTGGGGAGTGAAGGAGAGTGCGGAGTCCAGGGTGACACCCAGACAGCGGGCTTGAGAGGTAGGGCGAATGGTAGTGTGGTTAACAGTGACATGCACATCTTGGAGGTTCATGGATGGCCGGGGTGGGAAGATCATAAATTCTGTTTTGTCTAGATTTAGTTTCAAGAACCTTGTGGACATCCAGGAGGAGATGGCTGATAGGCAGGAGGAGACCTTGTCCATGGTAGTGGTGGATATGTCAGGGGTTTGGAGGTAGATCTGGGTGTCATCTGCATACAGATGATAGTTAAAACCCATGGAGGAGATAACCTTGCCAATGGAGGATGTGTATAGTGTGAACAGTAAGGGGCCAAGGACCGAGCCTTGGGGGACTCCCACTGAGAGGTGGTTGGGGGTGGACGAGGACTCATTGAACGAGGTCGTGAAGGAGCGGTTGGAGAGGTAGGATAAAAGCCAGGTCAGGGCGAGATCATGAATGGTTAGTCTTGCACTGTAGGAAATCCTGGTTAAGTCTAGTTTTCCTCCATTTCCGTTTAGTCGCGCGTGTTTTCCTCTGGAGGTTGCAAGTATGGGTAGTGCGCCAGGGCTGGGGGTTAGGGGGTCAGTTGCGATGGAATATTGGTGGAGCAGCTTTCTCTAGGGCTGATGAGAGAGTTTGGCAAAACTGAGCTGCAGCAAGATTAGGACAGGTTAGGGTGGGGAGAGTGAAGAAGAGAGGGCATGGAGGGGGTCAGCAAAGACGCTAGGGTTGAGCTTGCGTAGTTCTCACTGCCATCGACCAGGTGGGTGGGTGGGTAGTTTGGAGGTGCCTTCCGTATGGAGGTTGAAGGTGAGAAGGTGATGGTCTGAGGGTGGAAAGGGTGCTATGTCAAGGTCTGCAATGGTGGTGGATCTAGTGAATATAAGGTCGAGAGTGTGACCTGCAGTGTGAGTGAGCTGTCACTGAGGACCTGGGTTGTTTGCTTTGTGGCTCGATCACAGATTTGTTGTTCCTACATGAAGTGGACCACACACTTCATGTAGAAAGTGAGCAATGTCTATTTTCCAAAGCACCTAAGACCCTACTGATCATAGCTCTTTGTAAAGAGGAACTTAAGTGAATATAACTAAATGAATAGTAATACCTTTTAAATTATCTAGTCAATGTTTCCGTACTGTAAAATCTTTTTTCACAATGATTGGCATCTTTACTGCTGGCAAGGTGCATCACCTGGGCCCATATGCAATTCACTTTTTTCTCTTAAATTTCCTCCTAGGAGATTTTTTAACTCCTTATCAATAAAATACGCTTTAATCCACCAGCAAGCAAGAACAAACTCAAAATAATTTTCATAGTACTTTTCACCTACTCTTTGGTACTTTTTCAATTGCAAAATGCTGGAAAATTGTTATTTTTTTAAGTTAACCAGAGGTCTCCCCTTACAAAGCTTTTTTTTACTTACCTCCAGCCCCATAAGCATGGATGCGTCCCTCACCATCCTCCCACAGTCCTCTGTTTAGCCGCAATCAGCCTTGGTATCTGGCTCAGTGACATCAGCCGATGTCTGCGCATTTGCAGGAGGTCCACACATGCGCAGAAGACTCACACTGGTGCTGACTGAGCCAGTTACAGGGGCTGATTGTGGACAAATGGAGGACAACAGGAGGATGGTGAGGGATGCATCCGTGCTTATGGGGCTGGAGGAAGCCCCAGGTAAGTAAAAAAGCTTCGTGAGGGGAGACCTCTGGTTCTCTTTAAAGAGAAGATAAAAAATTCTCTCCCAGGCCCTGGGCCCATTTGCAATTCAATTTTTCACCTGACTTTTCTCCTAGGTGCAGGGCTGGGCCGAGGCATAGGCTGGAGAGGCTCCAGCCTCAGGGTGCAGTGTGGGAGGGGGCGCACAATTCATTCAGCTGTCATTCCTAATTGTGTATGAAGCAGAAAGAAATAAGAAAAGGGGATACATAGCAATGACTGCAAGCCAGATAACTAGATATTAAGGTGTTGGGGAGGTTGTGGGCCCTGTGGCCCTCTTAGTCTAATAGCAATCAGTGTGTGACGGCTGGGGTGGGAGGGATGGAGGGGCGCACTTTGGTGTCTCAGCCTTGGGTGCTGGAGGACCTTGTCCCGGCTCTGCCTAGGTGATATTTTGAAGCTTGTCAATAAAATGACTTTAAAACCATCATCAAGCAAAAAAATGCTCACAATAATTTGTATAGTACTTTTTATCTACTGTTTGATACTTTTTCCATTGCAAAGTGCTAAAATGTTATTTTAAATGGAAGATGAAAATATTTCTTGTAGGAGAAAACTCAATTGAAAAAGTGAATTGCATATGGCCCCTGGTCTCCCAGAATCCTCTGGGGAGGAATCCTGTGACAACATAGCCTAGGCCAAGCATCACTGAGAAGGTGGGGCTACATAGCAATATACAGCAAAATGTACATATAGGAAGTGTTTCTGATGCTAAAACCAGGATAATTAACATAAATCCTGAATAATGTATTACATTCTAGGATACATTGTTACAGTACCTCTTTACACATACAGACAGATGTAAGCGCTGTATAAATACTAAGTTAACCACTTTGGGACTGGATAATTATGTCCCCTTTAAGATCCAGGCCATCGGTGCCCTTTTAAGACACGTGATTGCTGTGATTGGCTCCTGCCTGATATAAGGAAGCTCTGCTTTCAGCGTGTCAGCAGAGCTAGCAGGTGCGGATGCAGCAATGCGTACAGCTAGGGATGCTCATTCGGATTCTGCGGATTTTAAATTTCCGCATTCTCAGAACTTGGACATCGGAAAACAGAAATCTGATTTACCACCACTCTGTAATTTTAGCCCAACCACAGAACTCAGAAGCATTGGTCCAATCAGAGAATGCAGAATTTTTCAACAAAAATTGGATTACCACGGTTATTTTACAACAATCACAAGATTCTGTTTTCCGATTTCCATTTTTTTGGTCATGTTTGCATTCTCTGATGCAAAAATATGAAAAATAAAATACCCCTCAGATATCGTTAAATCGGAAATCATAAAAACAGAAAAATGGCAATCGGAAAATCTGAGAAATTGAAACTCAGAAATTGGCATTGGAATTTGAAATTGACATTTCTGACCATCCCTATGGACAGCCAAGGGAATGGCGAGAGCAAGTGGACTGCGAGGAAGCCGTGAGTAAAATCTACACCCTGGGAGGAATAAGCGGCCACAAAAGGATTTGATTTTAATTATAGACATCTGGAAGAGGTTAAAAAAAGTGAACTGTTAGTGTTTTCCTATAGTTCAGTTACTTTATAACAGCTTTGATGTTTCTGTTTACAGTTTACTAATTATTTAAAGAGAATCTGTACTCTAAAATTCTTACAATAAAAAGCATACCATTCTATTCATTATGTTCTCCTGGGCTCCTCTTTGCTGTTTCTGCCACTCCCTGCTGCAATCCTGGCTTGTAATTGCCAGTTTTAGGCAGTGTTTACAAAAAAAAAACATGGCTGCTAACCAGCATGTGACAGGCTTAGAGAAGCTCAGTCTGTGACTCATACAGAGCCTGCAGGGGGGGGGGGGGTGCAGAGGGTGTGCATAACTTCTATTCTATCACAGCAGAGCAGCACATTCCTGCCTGAGCCGACAAAGTCGGCAAAGGAAAGAAGATTAGATTAGATAACACAGCCACTGTGCAACTAGGAAAGGCTGCAGTAAGACAGACCACATTAGAACAGGTATAGGAACTTATAGGATAGAAGAAATAAGGCTGAAAATTTTGTTACAGAGTCTTGTTAAGGGTTACTGAGTTTTCTCCAATGATTTTCTGCTGACACTGGAGTTCTATCAATCTATGACACAAGAATAAATGATGATTTCATAAGGTGCTACAACCTGAAATCGTCTTCATCTCAGACTTTCTGATTAGTGACATCTGAGGTTGCCAGCGTTTGGAATTTCTGCAGCAGCCTGCAGAAACAGCCAGGCACTGAATCTGCCTTTTCATTAGCGTTATATGACTCACTAGCTGCCAGTCAGACATATTTTTGCAGTCGGCACGTACAGCTTATTTGATTTGAATCATACGTTTTAGTTTAGGCATCTGAGCCGTTGTATAATATATGGCTAAAACTGTGAATCAAAAGAGGAGTTAAGCTGCTGTCTCTGCAGAGGGAAGAAAGCCAAAAGCGGAGCAGGAAAACAAACAATTGGCAGAGGAACTGGCATCAGAGAGGGAGGCAGAACAAAAAAACTCAGTCTAAAGTGAGTGGTAAGGGAGATTAGTACAAAGGGTAGGAATATGCTGGCAGAGGCAAGGTAGGATCTACAATTCATAATCGCTGCAACAAAAAGGACGTCGGTTGTGTATAAAAGAAGAAAGTGCTACCACGTGAAACACTAAAGGTCGCAGATAATTCTCTCTGCATTTTTACTACTCAAAAGTCGTTTTGGCATTGAAAGAACTTTATAGGGAACAAAAGAGCACTTAAAGGAAGAAATAAGTGAATATTACTGGAAGAGGAATTGTTTTACAGGGTAGCTTTGAATGCAGTAGCTCTGGCTCATGAAGTAGTCCAGCTACCTGGAGATTTGGCTCACATGTCAGAGAAAGAATAAACTTGATTGGAGAGCAGATTTGGGCAGTAGATACTGTTCTGTTGTGTTGGTCTGTGGATGATTTGTCAGGAAAGAAAAAAAACTTGCCTGCAAGTGCTTGCTGGAAATATGTTAGCTGTGGGTGCTTTGTGATAACCACCGTAAGACACAATTCTAGTTCAGTGTGCTTTGTTTATGACTTAGTGCAGGTGTGGCCAAACTTTTTGGACCAAGGGCCATATTACCGGCCTTGAGATAGCTTAGGGGCAAAACTAGCGAAATTAAATACATTTTTTTCTGATTGCCCATACTGTAGGTACTGTATGCCTATTATAGTTTTGTCAAGTAAAGTGTTTCCACAGAAGATAAACCATATTCCATGTGAGCTGTCAACATGTCCTTTTAAGTGTGTTGTGGCTGCTGCTAATGAATGGCTGCTCCTCCTGACATAGTGACGGCTGCTAATAACAAATGGCTGCTTCTGGCATAAGTGGCTACCCTTCACTCATCAAGTCTAGGCCCATGTATCTGTTTTTCCTCCCCCTCCACTGAGACTTCTGCAACCATTTTCTGTTGTCCCATCACTATAGGACTACACAAATAGCTGACATGTTCTAGTATATACAGAGTATGCACTCTGGTGGACATTTCTTTGTAGTTCTTTACTAATTCCTGTGGGATTGCAGGAGAGGAGGGGGAGCCAGAGCAGTGGCACAGGTTGGCTCTAAATATTGGTGCATGCAGCTCCACAGCAATGGCCTGTGGGCTGCATGCAATGAAAATCTTACAGGAGCTATGGTGGCAACTAGAAAAGGCATGGCAGGCTGCATTACACTGGCGCATTTAACCGGGGGTTACAATGTCTGAACTATCCCCTTGAGACTCCTGTACCTTTAAAAAAAATTCCCTGAAATCGCTGAAGCGGGCAAGCTGGTAAATATACAGAGGCTTGCCTCCTGCAGGGTCTGTGGGAAAAATTGAGCTCTCCCACCATTGTAAAGGCTGATGTGGACAGCTACATAAGGTATTTCACAGGTTGAAAAGTTTTTGACAGTCCCTAAACTTCAGGAGGGCTGCCTGCAGCTTGTGTGAGAGGCTGGCAGGGACAGGAGACACATTACAGGCAAGTAGCCTCTGTGTGATGTGGGACTGCAATACAGATACGCTCTCTGCTCTATCTCAGTCTCTCCACTCTTCCTCTCTCCCTCATTCACCCTTGTTTTCCCCCTTCCCCTAGTGCTGACTGAATGTGTCCGTGCTGCCATACTTGCACCTTTGTGACAAAAAAGTGTGTCTTCTGATATGAGCATTAAATGTGGATATATGTTTGCTTTCTATACTGTGTTGTAAAGTTAGGTGTTAAAAGGCCCAGCACAGCTGCAAGGGTTTGTTTGTCTATTTATTGCTGAAGATACTAGTTAGATGGCAGTTGGTATTTGGTATTGCTTTAGGGCTCATTCTCACTATGTGCCGTGAGTCATGACATACAGCACCACACATAATACCTACAATGCAGGTAGCATGAAAGTCTATAGCCTTTCATGTTACCATTCACACTACAGTTTGCATTCCCGTGTGCTGTGTTGTAACTTAGTCGGGAACAACATCGCACATGGCGTATGCATTGTCATGCATTTTTTTAAATGAAAGGAAGTTGCCAACCTAAGCGATTTAGCACATTGCAATGCATGTATGAAATTGCATTCATGCATGCGTTGCCTAGTATGAATGAGCCCTTTGTATCACTTTGAAGGTGAAGGGACCCCCAGGTTAGGTAGTGAGTGACAGGTGCCTCCCAGGTTAGGTAGTGAGTGAAAGGCGCCCCCCAGGTTAGGTAGTGACAGGGACCGCCAGTTAGGTAGTGAATGAAAGGCGCCCCCCTCACCTTGCAGCATCAGATCTCAGTATCAGCCGGCGCGGACCCACCACGCTGTATATGCAGAAGTGATGTCACTTCCGCAGATCAGTGCGGTGTCCGCTAGGTCCTAGCGCCCACACTAGTGGTCGCCAGATGATCAAGGTCTGATGCACGCTGGGCTTTCTGGCAGCGGGGACGGGCGGGGGGACAGCAGGGACAGGGCATCCCTGTAAATAGATTGGGGGCACCCAAGGACATGTTGGTGGAACGGGCTCCCCTAATATAGGGCTATCGACGCCCATGACGCTTACACTACTGTTTCAGTTTAAGTTACATTTTATAAAAATCTAATATAAATCCTCCTGGCCCGGTCCTTGAGCTTAATCTGATGCCTAACCTTAATCCATGCCGCCTCAGGTTTATGTAAATCTAACCAGTGTTTTACCCCATAATCTTAAAAATCCCAGGCTGGTCCATAACTAGTGTTGGGCGAACACCTAGATGTTCGGGTTCGCGAACGTTCGCCGAACATTCGGGTGTTCGCGCCGAACTCCGAACATAATGGAAGTCAATGGGGACCCGAACTTTCGTGCTTTGTAAAGCTTCCTTACATGCTACATACCCCAAAATTAGCAGGGTTTGTGCACCTTGGGAGTGGGTACAAGAGGAAAAAAAAATATTTGAAAAAGAGCTTATAGTTTTTGAGAAAATTGATTGTAAAGTTTCAAAGGAAAAACTGTCTTTTAAATGTGGAAAATGTCATGTTTCTTTGCACAGGTAACATGCTTTTTGTCGCCATGCAGTCATAAATGTAATACAGAGAAGAGGTTCCAGGAAAAGGGACCAGTAACGCTAACCCAGCAGCAGCAGCACACGTAATGGAACAGGAGCAGGCGCAGGAGGAGAAGGCCATGCTTTTTGAGACACAACAACCCAGGCCTTGCATGAGGACAAGAAGCGTGCGGATAGCATGCTTTTTACCGCCATGCAGTCATAAATGTAATAAAGATAAGAGGTTCAATAAACAGGGACCGGGCGTCAACGCTAACCCAGCAGCAGCAGACGTGATGGAACAGGAGGAGGCGCAGGAGGAGAAGGCCACGCTTTCAGGTGCAACTCAGGCCTTGCATGAGGACAAAAAAATGTGTGCGCAAAGCAATGCAATGAGTAGTTTTCAGGACACAATGGGCTATTCGGAGGAGCTATTCCCACCCCCACAATCTTCTACCTGTGAAAGGTCAATGGAACAGCCACAAATGTTGTGCCCGGATTCACAACCTTTTTCTGTGGAAAATGCACCTCGCACTGAAATGCAAGGCGAGGCCGAGGATGAACATGACGTCAACAACTCAACATGACGCAAAATGGGGGCGGAACAGAAAGCTGCTTTCAATGTTTTGAAGGCCTTAATTGCCTCCGGTGGCCAGTTAGATGCATCATTCATCAGACCCAAATCCCAGAGCAATGTGTGCAGGAATTTGAATCGCAGGAGGTGTACCGAGATCATCTGGACAAGTGACCAAGTGACCAAGTGACAAGTGACCAAGTGACAAGTGACAAAGTGAAAAGTGACAAAGTGACCAGTGACAAAGTGACAAAGTGACAAAATGACAAAATGACAAAGTGACAAGTGACAAGTGACAAGTGACAACGTGACAAGTGACAAAGTGACAAGTGACAAGTGACAAAGTGACAAGTGACAAAGTGACAAAATGACAAAGTGACCAGTGACAAAGTGACAACTGAGAGGTTGTTCTGGGGAGCTCCACTGCACTCAGTCGCATATGAGGAGAGGTCTCGTCGGGACTGCTGATCCTCCTCAGCTTGCTCAAAGCCTTGAGGGTTCCTGAAGATCCTTTGCTTGGAGTTCGCCGGGGTTCAGCTTGGTGTCGGGGTCGGCGGCGTCCTTCTCACTCCACACTCCAACGTGGCAGATCTTCTGTTGAAGGAAAAAAAAAAAACATTGTTAAAAGTCCAGTACCGCTTCTGAAGGACTCACCAAGAGATGCAGGAGCGCTTCAATCTAGCGCACCATCGCTCGCTGGGTGATGTCCCTCCCTACGCGCTGGAATTCTACGCTGCACATGCTAGCACGCTTTTGCGCAGTGCCGAGGCGCATTCCAGCAGCTAGCTACCAAGCTTCTGTGGATCTGATTGGGCCACCATGTTGGATCTCTGCCAAGTCCTCCAAAATTTTGAGCAATCTACGTTGCGTGACTGAGCAGTGAGAACTCTACAGTCAGCATTACAATACCACTGCTGTGTTTACTGAAGAAATCAATGTTGAAGATGGAAACCGCTGGCATGATGCAAGTGGGGGATTCTGAAGATGAAAACGATCAGCGTGATGATACCAACATCAGGCAACCTGCCTCAGGAAACGCTGGTCCCAGCTATGACAAAGAACAGGACGAGGAACAGCTGGAGTTGGAGCAGGAATTGGATGCCCCCACTGCCGAGGGACAGAGCGGTGCACGTTGGACTTCCACAATTTAGCGGGAATAGACAGCAGAAGAGGAAGAAAGTGATGCTGGTGACGAATATGGTGCATCACAACAATCACAACGCTCACAAGAACATGAAGACAGAGTAGTCTGGCAGGACTCTCTGGCACACATGGCTCAATTCATGCTAGACTGCATTGAACGCGTCCCGCGCATTATTCACTATTCATTATTATTCATTATTCTGGAATCTGGACAACACCAATTACTGGGTTTATACCCAGTTTATACAAACACAATGTTAAAAAACTGATTGAAGAAAGTGTCAGACAGGTCAAAAATGGAACAATTCCAGCAGGCCCTTGAGGGTGGAGACTTTAGAGAGGAGATTGACATCCTCCTCCTTCTCTAGCCAGTTGTACGCTGACAGACTGACTTCAGCAAACCCAGGAGGACCAGGAGGGCAGCAAAGAACACAAGCTGCTGCTAGTGCCCAAAAGGGAATGGTATTGGCAGTGTCCTTGGAGTGGGAACATTTTCTGACACCCATGCAGCAGCCCACAGAACAGCAATCGGGCAGTTCCACGTCCTCCAACACCAATCGCCTGGAGAAGATGGTCAAGGTCCAGGACTACATGTCAGATGGCGTAGCTGTGTTGAACAATCCATCTGCAGACAGACGGTGAGTGTGACAGGCAGCACAGAAGGACCATGGCAACTCACTCATAGTACCACAGTTTGATAGTGCTGCCCAAAAAATTATATGGATCCGTGGACCCGGGCACTGCGGGCAGTACTGGGAAGTGGGAACGCAGATTTTAGTACCTAAACACACGATACAACATGTTTTCCGGGGTCGGACTCTGAGGCACATACAGATGGTCCCGATCATCATCCTCATCATACAACTCTTCTCCTGAGTCTGACCCACCCACCACCTCTGCCACCCCAGCATCCCCAGACACAGACCCCTCATCGTCCTCAACATTAACTTGGGATGCTGGCCTGAGCCAGACCTCCTCCTCCACATCAGGCCCCATCATCTCCTCAATGGCAGCCCTCATTAATCGCTCTGGCGACGGACCGATGGACACAACGTTCTCCTTCGGGGAGGGCTGCTGCTGACCACTGGCTGCTGGGGTGGATGTTATAGCTTGCGTGGGGCGTTGGCTGTTGCTGTTGTTGGGAGTGCTGCTCACAGCGGAGGTCTCTGAGGAACTCATGATGAGCTCATATAGTGGTTGGCGGTGAGTGGAGTATTACTGATCCCAGCAATATACACACTGACTGGCAGAGTACGCAATGCTATATAGTCTGGCTGAGCGGTGTACACAGAGTGGCAGTAAACAATGCTATATAGTCTGGCTGAGCGGTGTACACAGAGTGGCAGTAAACAATGCTATATAGTCTGGCTGAGCGGTGTACACAGAGTGGCAGTACACACAATGCTATATAGTCTGGCTGAGCGGTGTACACAGAGTGGCAGTACACACAATGCTATATAGTCTGGCTGAGCGGTGTACACAGAGTGGCAGTACACACAATGCTATATAGTCTGGCTGAGCGGTGTACACAGAGTGGCAGTACACACAATGCTATATAGTCTGGCTGAGCGGTGTACACAGAGTGGCAGTACACACAATGCTATATAGTCTGGCTGAGCGGTGTACACAGAGTGGCAGTACACACAATGCTATATAGTCTGGCTGAGCGGTGTACACAGAGTGGCAGTACACACAATGCTTTATAGTCTGGCTGAGCCGTGTACACAGAGTGGCAGTACACACAATGCTATATAGTCTGGCTGAGCCGTGTACACAGAGTGGCAGTAAACAATGCTATATAGTCTGGCTGAGCGGTATACACAGAGTGACAGTACACACACAATGCTATATAGTCTGGCTGAGCCGTGTACAGAGAGTGGCAGTACACACAATGCTATATAGTCTGGCTGAGCGGTGTACACAGAGTGGCAGTAAACACAATGCTATATATAGCGTGGCTGAGCGAGGTACACAGTGGCAGTACACACAATGCTATATAGTCTGGCTGAGCGGTGTACACAGAGTGGCAGTAAACACAATGCTATATATAGTGTGGCTGAGCGAGGTACACAGTGGCAGTAAACAATGCTATATATAGTGTGGCTGAGCGAGCGGTGTACTACTGTTCCCAGCAGTGACACACAATGACTGGGGGGGACCCTGGCTAGCGTGGCTGGAGAGCGAAGTACCCTGCCTGCCTACCCAAAGCTAAACCCACAGACAAATGGCGGAGATATGACGTGGTTCGGGTATTTATTTACCCGAACCACGTGACCTGTTCGGCCAATCAGAGCGCGTTCGGGGTCCGAACCACGTGACCCGTTCGGCCAATCACAGCGCTAGCCGAACGTTCGGGGAACGTTCGGCCATGCGCTCTTAGTTCGGTTTGGCCGTGCACCATCAGGTGTTCGGCCGAACTCGAACATCACCCGAACAGGGTGATGTTCTGCAGAACCCGAACAGTGGCGAACACCGTTCGCCCAACACTATCCATAACCTTAACCTGCTTCCCAGCAAATACCTACTATACATCCCTATATGGTGGTTAAATACAGCCCCCTCTACCTAGTGTTTGGTGCCAAATCATCTCTCTCTGGTACCTTAAGGTGTCCACTAATGGTCCAATCTTTTTCATCCAATTTTACCAAATCTATGTAGTATTAGGGTAAATTAAGTGAATATATTGAATGGATCATTTGAGCAGTTCCCTTATATTACATAGAAATAGTAAGATTGGATGAAAAAGGTTGGATCATTAGTGGCCACTTTAAAGGTGGCCACACACCATACAATTTTTTAAATATCTGTTCAATTTAAGAATTGCAATCAATTTTTCTGACTGATTGTAACATTTCAAAAATATGACCAATGTACCACACACCTATGTTCAATTTTTTCCTCAATTATGATAAAAAATGATTGGAAACTCAGAGAAAATTGCTAGGGGGTGTATATTAATAAATTAACAATCCAACACACACCATACAATCTTTAGTAGAAATTGAAGAGAAATATCTGGCATTCCGGATCGATTTTAATCGAAAAAAACGGGAAATCCGATCGGATTTTTCAGTCGAATGAAAAAAAGGTTTCGATTTTTCCAAGAGATACGATCGTTTTTATCGAATTACTGTAAAATCGGATCATTTTATTGTATCGTGTGTGGCCACCTTAAAGGTGGCCACACACCATACAATTTTTTAAATATCTGTTCAATTTAAGAATTGCAATTCATTTTTCTGACTGATTGTAACATTTCAAAAATCTGACCAATGTACCACACACCTATGTTCAATCTTTCCCCAATTATGATAAAAATTAATGGAAACTCTGAGAAAATTGCTAGGGTGAGTATATTAATAAACTGACACTCTAACACACACCATACAATCTTTAAAAAAATTGAAAAGAAATATCTGGCATTCCGGGTCGATTTAAATTGAAAAAAACGGGAAATCCGATCGTATTTTTCAGTCGAATGAAAAAAAAGCTTTCGATATTTTCGGGAGATACGATCGTTTTTATCGAATTGCTGTAAAATCGGATCATTTTATACGATACAATAAAATTATCCAATTTTACGGCAATTCGATAAAAACGATCGGATCTCCTGAAAAAATCGAAAGCTTTTTTTTTTCAATTTCTCTAAAGATTGTATGGTGTGTGCTAAATTGTCATTTTAGTAATATACACACCCTAGCAATTTTCTCTGAGTTTCCAATCATTTTTATCATAATTGGGGAAAAACTGAACATAGATGTGTGGTAGATTGGTCATATTTTTGAAATGTTACAATCAGTCAGAAAAATTTATTGCAATTCTTAAATTGAACAAATATTTAAAAAATTGTATAGTGTGTGGCCACCTTAAGTCTAACCATCCCTGGTTTTTGATCTCTCAGCTGTGTCAGCTGGCTGCCTCAGCAGAACAGCTTATTTGTAAACACAGGATGTTAGCACTAGAGTAGACACACTGCAGATCTATTGCAGAATTTGTATCAGCTGTAACAAATAAATATTTTTCTTTAAAGGTTATTATGCTGTTGCATATCTTTTTGCGCAGAGGAAGTTTTGAGTTTAGGTCCGCTTTAACAAATCATTGGCACTGCAGGACTAGTTTTCTTTTTCTTACATTGCGCTATTTTACCCGTGGCCTCTACAGTGGTTAAAAAGTTAAGTTGTGTATTTTTGTTGAACGACCTGTGCTGCTTCAGGCACTACAGATCATGTGACCTAGTTCTGCCTCAACTTAAAGTGGCAGCACAATACAGCACTGCGATGGTTTTATCGTACCTGCTGGATATAAAATATGGCATACGATGAGAACTGCTTTCTTTAATAAATAACTGCCAGACCGGATTATTGTTCCAGATTTATTGCCAGACCAATAACAAATACTACTCCCCTGGTGCCGCAGAATGGAGCCAGTCTGTAAACCTCTTCTAGTAAAGATATATTTTCACAGCAGGAACAAACAGGGATAAGCCAAAGGATATGAGCATTTTTAATTGTATAATAATTCATCCTCTTAATCAAGATTTTAATGAGTATGTAATCTGTTGGAGCATTAACCCTCGCTGATAAACATTTCAATATGCTTTTGGTGGTGTAACTAGGTGCTTGTAGCTCGCCTGTTACCTTGTATTTTCATAAGCGCAATTGCTATAGCTGTTTCCAAGGCACATTATATAAGGATACAGTGTGCAAGGATGATCGATGACTTCGCCCATCTGCGCTATGGGCCTGAGAACACAACTGCATTTTCCAGTTACCGAGCCCCATTAGGGGCACGCCAGCCAAATCATTTGGATACGTAACTTCCAAATGAGCTCCATTTAGGGCGCGTTTAATGTGAGCAATGCATATTCTCTGCTCTAATGTCTTGCAAATGAATATAACACAGGCACTTTATGTATATTGCAACTATAAAAGGGAGATATAATTAGGAGAAGTTGTACTTTATCACCTTGCCTTACAGTGCCTTTTTGTGGGTAATGTATCTGTATTTTCTATATTAGTAGACAAAACAGGAAAGCATATGTCATTTAATATGGGCTGAAAATAAACGGTCTGTGTTACTAAGTAGTAGTTCCACTGCAATATAAAGGTAAAATGAAATTATTCTAAAACACAGACTAGCTGTCACGATGCCACTAGTTTCATTGAAGGCGACATCTTTGTGGCATTTTTTCACGCAGACCTACAAAGTGATGTACATACCCAGGGGTGTAACAATAGACCCTGAAAGGGATACAGCTGCAGGGGGACCTGGAAGCTGCAAGGGGCCCCGTGAGGGGAGAAGTTTCTTTTCCCTGTCCTGAGAGACTGACGACTAAAGGCAGGGAGAGAAAAAGCTTTCTGCTCTCTGCACAATTGTTCTAATGACTGCATCTGCCCAGCCACTGATAAGGAATCATACACATTCAAGTGTGCACTAGCCAACTGAATACCATTGGTTCTCAGTTTACCTTTGCAGAATGCGATGGGGAGGGGAGGAGGGGGCACCATTCAAAGTTTTGCAGGGGGGCCCAGGGATTTGTAGTTACACCCCTGTACATACCTCAAAAGTGCTTGCTTACAATCTAAACACATCAGGAGGTCTCTCAACTTCAGCCAAACAATATGTTGCACCAGCATTTGTTTAGTGACATTGTGCTGGAATATGCAAGAGGTCCATCAAAAGATACAAAGATACCCCACAGAACAGCAATTGATAAATTAAAACCCATCTCCTTGCAAAAAGAAAAAAAAATACAAATACAAACAATCTTTTGGGGAGAGGTGATACTCACCTGCATCAAACTATGTATGACCACGAGACAACGCAAAACGGCACAGGGAAAGTTGGTTTCACCATGTGTTTCCCTAAGCCCAAATGTGAAATACAGCTATAGCGGCCCTCAGACAGTAATTTGGGCACTGTCAAAAGATGGAGCACAACACTGAGTAACCACGGGCGTCCGCACGTCGGGCAAATTGGGGCATCTGACCCCCCTTGGCCGCCAACTGCCCCCCCTGGTCGTCCACGCTGCCAGGCAGCCCAGCGTCAGACCTCCGATCAGCCGGCGACCACTAGTGCGGGTGCTAGTACCTAGCAGACACCACACTGATATGCAGAAGTGACATCACTTCCGCACATGCAGCGTTGTGTTCACAAGTACCGTGCGCCCACTCTCACTGGCTGACTGGTCCCGGCTGATTCTGAGGTCTGACTCTGGCTGTCACTAAGGTGAGGGGGGTGCCTGTCACACTCACTACCTAAACTGGGGGTCCCTGTCACTACCTGAACTTGGGGGCACCTGTCACTACATACACTGGGGGGCTCCTGTCACTACCTAAACTGGGGAGTACCTGTCACTAACTGAACTGGGGGGCTCCTGTCACAACCTAAACTGGGGGGTACCTTTCACTAACTGAACTGGGGGGCTCCTGGCACTACCTAAACTGGGGGGGTACTTTTTACTAACTGAACTGGGGGGTTCCAGTCACTACCTGAACTGGGGGGCACCTGTCACTACCTAAACTGGGGGGTCCTGTCATTAACTAAACTGGGGGGTCCCTGGCACTACCTGAACTGGGGGACCCCTGTCACTACATACACTGGGGGATCCTTTCACTACCTAAACTGGAGGGCTCCTGGCGCTACCTAAACTAGGGGGCACCTGTCACTACCTAATCTATTCAGGCTAGCCCAGCATCACCACCAGCCAACCAGCCCAAATCACTGCCAAAAAGGCCACAGCATCACCACCAGTCAGACCAGCATTTACTTCAACCAGCCAAGCACAGCCCAGCATCACCCCCGGCCAGGCCAGTCCAGCATCACTGCCAGTCAGGTCACAGCATCACCGCCAGCCAGCCTGGCCACAACATCACGGCCAGTCCAGCCACAGCATCACCACCAGCCCAGCCAGAGCATCACCACCAGCCCAGCCAGAGCATCACCACCAGCCCAGCCACAGCATCACCACCAGCCCAGCCACAGCATCACCGCCAGCCCAGCCACAGCATCACTACCAGCCCAGCCACAGCATCACCGCCAGCCCAGCCACAGCATTACCGACAGCTAGGCCACAGCATCACCGCCAGCCACGCCACAGCATCACTGCCAGGCCTTTCAGCCGACACATCATCCCCAATCCAGCCTAAAAAAGTATTGCCAGGCCAGACAGGCACAGCAGATAGTAGAAGAGAATTCAGAAGCCAGGTGAGAGGTGTCTACCATATTAAGGGGGCATTCTGCCTATTTATATGAAATGCTGTCTATTTATGTGCCTCATGACTGCGGAATTTGTCTTGTTGGGGGCCTCATGATTGCTGAAATTGTCTTGTTGGGGGCCTCATGATTGCTGAATTTGTCTTGTTGGGGGCCTCATGATTGCTGAAATTGTCTTGTTGGGGGCCTCATGATTGCTGAATTTGTCTTGTTGGGGGCCTCATGATTTGTTGCGGGCCTCATGATTGCTGAATTTGTCTTGTTGGGGGCCTCATGACTGCTGAATTTGTCTTGTTGGGGGCCTCATGATTGCTAAATTTGTCTTGTTAGGGGCCTTGCTTTGCTAGACTGTTTTTTGTCAGGGTTGTCAGATTCAGTGTCAGACATCATGATCAGCCACCCTGAGCCCAAAACTCTAGACGAAGCTATTACTTTAGCTATAAAAATTGATCGCAGGGTACGGTACTATAGACAAGGCAGGTCACGTGGTATTCTCAGAACTGTTGTCTCCACCCCTCCGGTCACGACTGCTATGGATGAACCAATGCCGATCGGTCATTCAAAGTTGTCGAAAACTGTGAAAACCAGAAGGCGAAAGGAGGGCCTCTGTTTGTACTGTGGAGAGAAAGGGCATCTCATACAAATTTGCAGCAAGAAGGCGAAACTTCTCCGCCTAGGTGTAGTTGGAGGTACTACCCTAGGCGAACCTGTTTTACCTCCGAAGTTTTCCAAAATGTTGTTGCCTTGTTCTGTGATGTGGAAGGGTCAAGTTTTTTGTACGCAGGCCTTTGTGGATTCAGGTTCTGCAGCTAACTTTATTGACTTGAGTCTGGTTTCTAAGTGGGGAATTCCTATCCTTCCCTTAGACAGGCAGATATACGTAACTGCTATAGATGACTCTCCACTGCAGAACAAGCAACCCCTCTCGCAAACTCCTCTTCTCACCTGTCATATGGGAGTTTTGCATAGGGAGGAACTACAATTTTATGTGTTAAAAATGTCATCCGCAATGATTGTTTCAGGACTCCCATGGTTACGTCAACACTCACCTAAGATTGACTGGAACACGGGGCAATTACTGGCCTGGTCCCCCGCTTGTCAATCTTCCTGTCTTGAGAAAATTACCTTGTGTTCCATTGAGGTTGAAATGGAAGGTGTTCCTTCCCCCTATTCAGACTTCTCAGATGTTTTCTGCCCACAAGCTGCTGATAAGCTTCCCCCGCCCAGAGAGTTTGACTGCCCCATTGATCTGAGGCCGGGTACCATGCCTCCCAGGGGGCACTTGTATAACCTCTCAGGTCCAGAACAACTTGCTATGAAAGATTACATCAAGGAGAACCTTGAGAAAGGGTTTATCCGTCCCTCCAAGTCACCAGCAGGGGCGGGTTTTTTCTTTGTCCAGAAAAAAGATGGTGGATTGCGCCCGTGTATTGATTATAGGGCGCTTAATAAAATAACGATTGCCAACCGTTATCTGCTACCCTTAATTGATGACTTGTTTTCTCAAGTTTCTGGGGCGCAAGTGTTCTCCAAACTGGACCTGAGAGGGGCATATAACTTGATTCGAATTAGACAGGGGGATGAATGGAAGACCACATTCAACACACCCGATGGGTATTACGAGTACTTGGTGATGCCCTTCGGGTTGCGTAATGCCCCTGCGGTCTTCCAGGAATTTGTCAATGAAATTTTTAGGAATGTCCTGGGACGCTTTGTCGTCATATACTTGGATGACATCCTGATATTCTCTCGCAACCTCAAGGAACACAGGGATCATGTAAAGTTTGTGTTAGGAAAACTCAGAGAGAATCATTTATATGCAAAACTGGAGAAATGTCTGTTTGAGGTGTCTGAGATTGCCTTCTTGGGGTACATCATCTCCTGACATGGTTTATCTATGAACCTCAAGAAAGTTTCCGCAGTGCTGGAGTGGCCACAGCCTGCTGGTCTGAAAGCGTTCCAACGCTTCCTATGTTTTGCAAACTACTATAGAAAGTTCATCAAGGGATTTTCTTCAGTAGTAGCACCTCTCACCAATTTAACAAAGAAAGGGGCTGGTACTTACAATTGGTCTCAGGAAGCCTGTGAGGCCTTTAATCAGCTTAAATCCCTGTTCTGTGCTGCTCCCATTTTGCATCACGTGGATGTCTCACACCCATTTATTGTGGAAGTAGATGCCTCCGAAGTTGGGGTGGGGGCTGTACTGTCCCAATATTTGAGGTCTCAGGGGTGCTTACACCCCTGTGCTTTATTTTCCGGTAAGTTCTCCCCAGCAGAGTGAAATTACGACATTGGGAACAGAGAGCTCTTGGCCATAAAGATGACATTCGAGGAGTGGCGACACTGGCTGGAGGGGGCAGAACATGTTATTACAGTTTACACAGATCACAAGAATGGAATATATTGAAGGTGCCAAGAGGCTCAATCCGAGACAAGCTCGATGGGCACTCTTCTTTTCGTGATTCCGATTCATAATTATGTATAAACTAGGTAATAAAAATGTGAAGGCCGATGCATTATCCCGTTGTTTCGAACCAGAGACAGTACAGCCCTCATTCCCTGTAAACATCTTGCTGGAACATAATGTAATAGCAGCCACAGAACCCATGGAGGATCTGGCAGTGACACTGCAGCCATATCAGTCTGAGACTCCAGAGGGGAAGCCAGAGGTGGTGTTGTTTGTTTCTTTGCATCTACGGTTAAAGGTGCTACAGATGTTTCATAGCCACAAGAATGCAGGGCATCCTGGTATAGGCAGGACAGAGGAGCTCTTGTCTCGCAGTGTATGATGGCCTTCATGGAGAAATGACTGCAAGGAATTTGTCACCTCCTGTACCATCTGTGCTCACAGTAAGCCATCCAGACAGGCTCCTGCAGGTATGTTGCAGTCATTACCCACTCCCACAGAACCATGGACCCACATATCCATGGATTTTGTGGTAGAACTCCCCAATTCTGAGGGGAATACGGTGATCTGGGTTATCGTGGATCGTTTTAGTAAAATGGTCCATTTTGTTCCATTAAAAAAGCTTCCCTCGACCCAAGAGTTGGCAGATCTGTTTATCGTTCATGTTTTCCGTTTGCACGGAATACCAGTTACTATTGTGTCTGATAGAGGGGTACAATTTGTGTCCAAGTTTTTGCGGGCCTTTTGTCAACATTTGGGCCTCACTCTGTCTTTATCCTCAGGTTTTCACCCTCAACTTAATGGCCAGACCGAGAGAATGAATTAGTCACTGGAGCAGTTCCTCCAATGCTATGTGGCTGATTCACAGCAGGATTGGGTAAAGTTTCTTCCCTTTGTGGAGTTCGGGCACAATAATCTTCGTAACGCTTCCTCAGGATACTCTCCATTTCAGGTGGTTTCTGGAAAGTCACCAAAATTTTGCCCCTTACGAATATCCAATTCTCTTTTTCCAGCATTAGACAGCTGGCAAAAGTCGTGTAAGAGGATTTGGTCGTTGGTAAAAGCCAACCTAGAAAAAGCATTTAATATACCAAAGAGGCAGGCTGATAGGAAGCGTTCACCTGAATGGGACTTTACCCCGGGAGACATGGTATGGTTCTCCACACGCCACATAGCCCTAAGACAGCCATCAGTTAAGTCGGGGCCTAAGTATATTGGGCCATACCCAGTGTTTCCACGTTTCTTTGCTTAAACCAGTTGTGTATGCTGAGTCCTCTCTCTTTCCCCCCCCCCCCCCACTAATTGTCAATGGAGAACCTGAGTATGAGGTGGAAGAGATTTTAGATTCTCGTAAATTGTCAATAATTTGCATTGAAATGAAAAAAATCTGAATGGCTGTTTGTGGCTCCTCCCCCTTTTCTGAATTTTAACCACAGTCACCCAATGACCAACTGTACCAGGTTTGAGGCCTGTGCCATTAACACTGCAAGAATGGTAGTAATTAAATATTCTCCTTGAAAAGCAATAGGTGAAGTTAGATTCACTTTTGTAGGCTTCACCCATTTTTCTAAATAATAATCCTAGTCACCCAGTGACCAACTGTGCAAAGTTTAAGAACCCTGCTATTAACAGTGTAAGAATGGCTGCAGTTTACATTTTCCCAGTTAAATTTGTATTTGTCTCCACCCACTGATGACCCAGCGTTGTCCATGCATGTGTTTGACTGGTGTTGGCTCCGCCCACTTTTTCTAACCCTAACACACAATTACTCAGTGACCAAGTGTGTGAGTTTTGAGGTCCTTGGCATCAATAATTTGTATTTTCCCATGAAATGAAACAAATCTGATTGACTGTTTGTGGCTCTGTCCCCTTTTCTGAATTTGAACCCCAGTGACCCAATGACCAACTGTACCAGGTTTGAGACTTGTGCCATTAACAGTGCAAGAATGGCAGCTATTTTAATATGCCCCTTGAAAATCACCAGGTGAATTTTGATTGGCTTTTTTAGGCTCCACCCACTTTTTTACATATTTACATAGTTACATAGTTACATAGTTATTTTGGTTGAAAAAAGACATACGTCCATCGAGTTCAACCAGAGAACAAAGGACAACACCAGCCTGCTCCCTCGCATATCCCTGTTGATCCAGAGAAAGGCAAAAAAACCCTTACAAGGCATGGTCCAATTAGCCCCAAAAGGGAAAAAAAAATCCTTCCCGACTCCAGATGGCAATCAGATAAAATCCCTGGATCAACATCATTAGGCATTCCACATCTTAATCATTCTTACTGTAAAGAACCCTTGCCTAAATAAATGGCTAAAATGTTTTTCCTCCATGCGCAGATCATGTCCTCTAGTCCTTTGAGAAGGCCTAGGGACAAAAAGCTCATCTGATGTATTTATACATGTTAATTAGATCCCCTCTAAGGCGTCTTTTCTCTAGACTAAATAAACCCAGTTTATCTAACCTTTCTTGGTAAGTGAGACCCTCCATCCCACGTATCAATTTTGTTGCTCGTCTCTGCACCTGCTCTAAAATTGCAATATCTTTTTTGTAATGTGGTGCCCAGAACTGAATTCCATATTCCAGATGTGGCCTTACTAGAGAGTTAAACAGGGGCAATATTATGCTAGCATCTCAAGTTTTTATTTCCCTTTTAATGCATCCCAACATTTTGTTAGCTTTAGCTGCTGCGGCTTGGCATTGAGTATGAGTATTTAATTTGTTGTCGATGAGTACTCCTAAGTCCTTCTCCAAGTTTGATGTCCCCAACTGTATCCCATTTATTTTGTATGGCGCTAGACCATTGGTACGACCAAAATGCATGACTTTACATTTTTCAACATTGAATTTCATCTGCCATTTATGTGCCCATATAGCCATCCTATCTAGATCCTGTTGCAATATGACACTATCTTCCTGAGAGTTGATGATTCTGCACAACGTTGTATCATTCTGAATATTAATCCCAGTCACCCAGTAACCAGCTGTGCAAAGTTTGAGAACCCTGCCATTAACAGTGAAGAAGGGCTGCAGTTTACAATCCCCCCCCCCCCCAAAAAAAAAACAGTTTTTGACTCCAACCACTTTTTGTAACCTTGACACACATTCACTACTCAATGACCAAGTTTGTGAGCTTTCCGGTTCCTGGCATCAATATTGTGCAAATGAAAGCAGTTTATCCAGTTCAGAAATCTGGCTGTTTGTGGCTCCGGCCCTTTAGTTAATTTGAGCACCAGTCACTTAACGACCGACTGTAGCAGGTTTGAGGCCTCTACCATTCACCGTGTAAGAATGACAGCAGTTCCAATATTCCCCTTGAAAATCAATAACTGAATTTTGATTGGCTCTTGTAGCCTCCACTTACTTTTCCGAATATTAATTCCAGTCACCCAGTGACCAACTGTGTCAAGTTTGAGAACCCTGCCATTAACAGTGTAAGAATAGCTGCAGTTTATATTTTCCCATGTAAAAAGTTAGTTGTTTTTGGCTACTCAATGACCACGTTTATGAGCTTTGGGGTCTTTGGCATCAATAAGTTGCATTTTACCATTGGAATTGAATAAATCTGATTGTCTGTTTTTTGCTCGCTCCCTTTTCAGAATTTAAACCCCAGTTTCCCAGTGACTGACTGTACCAGATTTAAGGCCTCTGCCATTATTAGTGTATGAATGGCAGCAATGTAAATATTCCCCTTGAAAAACAAAAGGTGAATTTTGATTGGCTGCTGTAGGCTCCACCCACTTTCCTGAATATTAGTCACAGTCACCCAGTGGCCAACTGTGTCAAGTTTGAGAACCTTGCCAACAACAGAATGGCTGAAATCAATCTAACAAATCTCATTGGCTGTTTGTGGCTCCACCCCCTTTAGTGAATTTGGACCCCAGTCACCCAATGACTGACTGTATCATGTTTGAGGCCTCTGCCATTAACCGTGTAAGAATGGTAGCAATGTAAATATTCCCCTTGAAAATTAATTGGTGAATTTTGAGTGACTGTTGTAGGCTCCACTGAATATAACTGAATATTAATCCCAGTCACCCAGTGGCCAATTGCGTCAAGTTTGGGAACCCTGCCATGTAATAAATTAAGTTGGTGGCACCACCTACTTTTTCTAACCTTGACATACAGTCACTCAGTTATCAAGTTTATCAGCTTTAGGGTCCTTGGTATCAAATGAAAAATAAACAAATCTGATTGGCTGTTTGTGGTTCCGTCCCTTTCTTAATTTGAACCCTAGTCACCCAGTGACCAACTGTACCAGGTTTGAGGCATCTGCTATTAACAGTATAAGAATGATAGCAGCCTAAATATTCCCTTTGAAAATCAAAAGGTGAATTTTTATTGGCTGTTGTAGGCTCCACTTACCTTTCAAAATCTTAATCTCATCCACCAAGTGACCAACCGTGCAACGTTTGAGATCCCTGCCATTAACGGTGTAAGAAGGGCTGCAGTTTCTATTTTCCTAGTAAAGTTTGTTTTTGGCTCCACCCATTTTTTTGTAAACTGAACACACAGTCACTCAATGACCAAGTTTGTGAGCTTTCAGGTTCCCGTCATCAAAAATGTGGGAATGGAAGCAGTTTATCCACAAAGGAAATCTGATTGGCTGTTTGTGGCTCTGCCCCTTCAGTGAATGTGAACCCCAGTCACCCAATGACAGACTGTAGCAAGTTTGAAGCCTCTGCCATTAACAGTGTAAGAATAGCAGAAATTTAAATATACCCCTTGAAAATAGGTGAATTTTGATTGGCTGTTGTAGGCTCCACCCACTTTCTTGAATCTTAATCTCATTCACCCAGTGACCAAATGTGGCAAATTTGAAAACCCTGCGATTAACAGTCTAAGAATGGCTTCAGTTTACATTTTCCCATTTAAAATGAATGGCTGAAATTTGATTGGCTGTTTTATGCTCCACCCACTTTTCTTGGATTTGTAACCTCGATCCCCAAGTGACCAACTGTGCCAAGTGTGGGGACTCTGGCTTGATTACTGTGAGAATGGCAGTCTTTTACATTTTTTCCATTGAAATGATTTGGTGAAATCTGATTTGCTGTTTGTAGCTCCGCCCATGTCTGTAGGGGGGACCCAAGACCCCCAGAACATATCATCCCAGGTAGTAAGGGATCTGTATACCAAGTTTTGTACAAATCGGTCACACACACAGACACATACAGACGATTTTATATATATATATAGATTACAAACAGTTTTTTCTTTTACAACTGTTCTAACCAACAGAGAAACTGTTCTGCATGATAGTAAGAAACTTCTAAAATCCTACGTAATAGTGTCAGTTTAGCATGGATTTCTAGAGCTGCATTACAGTTAATAAAAGTGCAAATCCACTCCTAAACTGCTGCAGATTAAGAAGTGCTTCATAGCAGTTCTCCAGATAGTGCAGCAGTGCAGGCTAGACATGATTTGTGAAGGGCTACTCCCCCAACACTCACAGCCTGCTGACAGCAGATGTGTTGGTTACCTCAGCAACAGTAATTTCCCTTACACACTGCACTACCTGAGAGACCTTCATAACTCCTCCTATTCCTAACAGTTTAAGAAGGAATCTGCACTATTTAGAGACAGTTCTGCACGTATTTCTAAAAACCTACTAATATTTTGTCTCAGACACTCTTGATAAATGTCCCCTGGGTGATGGGAGCGCAATTGAGGAGGCGCACAGTTGCGATACTGGGGCACATTGATACTGGGGACAGCTATATGCTTGGCTACATATACTGGGGGCACCTATAGATCTGGCTACATATACTGGGGGCACCTATAGACCTGGCTACATATACTGGGGACACCTATAGACCTGATTACATATACTGGGGACACCAAATGACCTGGCTACATATACTGGGGACAGCTATACACCTGGCTACATATACTGGGGCACCTATAGACCTGGCTACATATACTGGGGGCACCTATAGACCTGACTATATATACTGGGGCACTCCTAATGACTTTGCTACATATGCTGGGGACAGCTATATGCCTGGCTACATATACTGGGGAGTGGACAGCTATACACCTGACTACATATACTAGGGACACCTATAGACCTGGCTACATATACTGGGGACACTGGCTGTCTGTCATTATATGCATTTACTGGTGAAAGGCTGTCTGTCATTATGTACATTAAGTGGTGAAACGCTGTCTCTCATTACATGCATTTACAGGTGAAAGGCTGTCTGTCATTACGTGCATTTACTGGTGAAACGCTGTTTGTCATTATGTGCAATTACTGGTGAAACGCTGTCTCTTATGTGCATTTACTGGTGAAATGCTGTCTCTCATTACGTGCATTTACTGGTGAATGGCTGTCTCTCTTTACATGCATTTACTGGGGAAACGCTGTCTGTCATTATGTGCATCTACTGTGCATTTACTGGTGAAACGCTGTCTCTTATTACATGCATTTACTGGGGAAACGCTGTCTGTCATTATGTGCATCTACTGTGCATTTACTGGTGAAACGCTGTCTCTTATTACATGCATTTACTGGGGAAACGCTGTCTGTCATTATGTGTATTTACTTTTTTTTGTAACTACTTTAGTTGGTGTAACTACATTACACTTAGCCCCACCCACATGATGTCATGACCACGCCCATTCTTCGGCGCTCTATAGGAATGATGCCCTCTACCCATTTTTGACTGCCCCCTCATATGTGCCTGTCTAGAACTGGCTCTGGTTATTTTTGGTGTTACTTTTAGAAAATGATCCATTTGAATGGTGTAGTCAGACTTCCAAAAAGAATAGACATCAAGGGAGACTGCAACAGAATTTGGCTAGGGTACAGGTAAGCTTTGTTTATTGGTCATCACTAACCCCATCTCCCATTCCTCCTTCCTGCCTTCATCTACTGTAATATGAAGCACTACTGTTTGAATTTCTTCTTTACTTTTTTAAACAAATGCCCGAATCCTGTACATGGATCACTCCCATATACTTCATGTTTTAACACTATTACAGGCGACTGCGAACAGTTGGTTTGAAAGGTTAGTTAAAGCCATGTCATTTATCTATAACTATTTCTAAAAATGTCAGATTCCCCACTGCTTCTGACATCCTTGACTGCAATAAGTGGCTATGAAATGATTTAAAGTGTAGGTACAGATAAGCTGAAGCATAACCAGCCATTTTAGAATTCCCATATAGACTTTACAGCTAATGTACAGATTGCAGGTTGAGGGGAAAGGAGAATTCAGCAATATTAAAGAAAACCTATCGAGAAAGGAATATGAAGTTGAAGTCTGTATTTACTTTTAAAATGCCAGTTTCCTGACTTTCATGCTGCTCTTTTGACTTCAGCTGTGTTAGTTATATGGCTAAAATGTATGCAGGCTTTGAAGTCAGGCTCCAGTGAGATCTCCTGATCTTAATAATATCTAATATCTAGCTTCACGATTCTAAGGCTGGTTTTCCCTATAGGCATTGTAGGCGCAGGAGGAATCTCACGTGATTAGGCCGCGGCCATAGAGCTGGTGACTAGCCACTAGATTTACATATCCCAGGAGCACTTTAACCTTTGGAAAAATGCCATGGTGCATTTTTTTGACAGAGGTTGAGATTTCATTTCAGCTGTATTCAAGGGTATAACGCTATAGAGAGGGTAAATCAACTTAAAAGAGGAACTGCTGTGAAAATAATGTAATGAAAAAAAAAGGCTTCATTTTTACAATAATTATTTATAAATGATTTTGTCATTGATTGCCCATTGTAGAATCTTTCCTCTCCCTGATTTACATTCTGACATGTATCACATGGTGACATCTTTACTGCTGGCAGGCAGATGATGCCTGTGGAACGAGATGTCGATTTTTTGGCATTTCAAAACAACTGTTATTTCCCACAGTGCAACAAGGCTCCCACAGTGTGATGTCAATACCTAGGTGCTGACATCACGCCATATAGAGCCCCCTGATGATTCATTTGAGAAAAGGTAAAGATTTCTCCCCAATTAAAGCGGGTATCAGCTACTGTTGGAATGAAGTTCAATTCTTGGTTCCAGTTCCACTTTAAACATGGTTCAGGGGCTCTTTAAGCTGTGAGTATGTATCGGCACTGTCACCACTAATGCACATTCACACAGATACACACACATACACACGCCCGCGTGCGCGCTTTAAAGAGAAACTCCAACCAAGAATTGAACTTTTTCCCAATCAGTAGCTGATACCCCATTTTACATGAGAAAGACAATGATTTTCACAAACAGACCATCAGGGGGCGCTGTGTGACTGATTTTGTGCTGAAACCCCTCCCACAAGAGGCTCTGAATACCGCGGTACTGCTGGCAAACTGCCACAATGTAACAATGTTCAGAGACAGGAAATAGCTGTTATTAGCTGTCTAACAGACAGAGCAGCTAGAAACAGCTAAATAACCTGCCCACAGTAACAATGTCACCATGTAATACATGTCAGAATGTGAATCTGGGAGAGGAAAGATTTTACAATGAGCAAACACTGACTAAATCATTTATACATAATTATGGTAAAAAATGAAGCACTTTTTTTACTACATTATTTTCACTGGAGTTCCTCTTTAAATTTGCTATAACACAAATACTTATCAAATGGTTTGACTTATTTCTCTTTCTACTTGTTTGATAAATATCCAACTCCTATACTCACTTGACTCTTGTAAGGAAACGCGAAAATGCCGCCGTCTCTCAAGGTGAGGCGGCTGTTTCCGCGTCCAGCATGGCGTCACAACGCGGAAAAAACGCTGCATGCCGCATAGGCAGTGCGGCGGAATCCGCATCAGAGGCGGCCCCCGCACTAGATACATTGCATGACAGTACTGGTGTGGCTGGGACTGATAGTCCACCAAGATTCAGACTTACACGCGCGCGAGCAGAAAGGCAGAGTTTAAATAGCAGTTAGAAGGGTGTCGGCTGACCAGCTGGGTCAGCTGACAAATTCCACTGCTCTCATTGGACCAGCAATTAGGGAGGTCCTGGAAAGGTCCTAGAGTATATATACTGCTGGTTGTTCACTTGCTCTTTGTCTGGCGTGCGATCACATACGTGGGAGCACCCAGATCCGTAGTCAGATCCTGAAGTGTGCCGGGACCAGCTGGAGCTGTAATCCTACACTTAGCTAGATATTTGATAGCTAAAGTACTAGTTTGATTGTGATTATATGTTATGACTTTTGCCTGCCTCGACTATCCTCCTGAACTCTGACCTTGTACCTCGATATTTCTGATACTCTGTTGCCGAACCTCGGCTCGTTCCTAGACTCTGTTTCTGCCTCCTGATTTTGTACCCCGATATATCTGATACCCCGTTGCCGAACCCTGCCTGTACTTTGACTCCGCCTTTGCCTACTGTATTTGTACTTTATCTGTCCGTGTGTGTACGACCTGGCTTGTCTGACCTCGAGAACCGACCTCACGATTGGAGGCGGTTCCCAGTCCTGTTAGTGACACTTCTTCCTGAGTGTCACTCTCGGACTTTCCTTCCTACTGTCAGTCTGACTCCTCCCGTCTTGGAGAGCTCAGGTCTGCGGAAGGAATCCGTGCAGTTCTCCTTGCTGCACTGAGGCCTAGGCCTCCTAGTGTTACTGTTACACCAAAACACTACACTCTACTCAGACGAACAGAGGTTAGTTTGTATATCGGATTATCGGTGAGACTGCAGATCACTTATAATCTGGTATATATCTGTATTTCCGGCGATACTGCAGATCACCGGTAATCAGATACTCTCTGCGCCCACCGATCGTTACAGAACGCCAGACCCAAAAAATGCAAATGGACGCACATACTGACCGTCTGGGCGCACTTGCCACTTCGGTGGAAAACATCAACCAAGTGCTGGGTAGCCACAAGACTATGATTGATGTCCTGTCAGGCTCTGTGCAAACCCTCCAGACGTCAGTTGATTCAGTGCGATCCTCTCCTAGTACTGACATACGTATGCCTGTACCTGATAAATTTTCCGGCCACAAGTCTGACTTCCGGAATTTCAGGAGTAGAGTGTTATCGTATTTCGAGTTGAGACCCCGATCCTCGGGGACTGAGACCCAACGGGTCACCTTTATTAAAACTTTGCTGTCTGGTGACTCCCAGTCATGGGCATACAACCTGCCTTCTACCGATACTGCTCTGACCTCGGTAGAGGAATTTTTTAAGGCCATGGCCGTAATCTACGACGACCCTGACCTTGCTGCATCCTCTGAGCGGAAGCTCAAACTTTTACGGCAAGGCAGGGGTCCAGTCGAGGATTACGCGGCCGAATTTCGTAGGTGGTCAGTTACGGCCAGGTTTGGCACTTATGCCCTGTTAGATTACTTCCTGTCTGGGTTGTCTGATGAGGTCTCCGACCTAATGTTAAGCCAACCCGAACCCAAAACAGTCGACGAGGCCATCTCATCGGCCATTCGAATCGACCGTAGGCTACGCCATCAGAGACAGACTAGGGGCAGTCATCGGCTTAGGCCGACCTCTTACACAGTGCCTCCCGCTGCACCCCTAGTAACTCCATCTCCTTCTGTCTCATCATCTCCGGTCTTGCCTCCACCTGAGCCGATGCAGATCGGTCGGTCTAAATTGACCCAAGTGGAGAGAAGACGGAGATTGTCGGAACAACTATGTTTATACTGTGGTGAAGGGGGGCATAGGGTACGAGACTGTCTCATTAAGCCTAATAAGGATAAGCCGGGAAACGCTACCGCCTAGGAGTGATAAGGGGTGACACCCTAGGCGCCCAGCTCGCACCCCTGAAAGAAAGACGATTGCTCCTCCCCTGTACGATTACATGGGGGGACAAATCTGAAGCCACAGAGGCCTTTATTGATTCAGGCTCCGCGGCTAACTTCATGAGTTCCGAATTTGCAGAGAAGTTGGACATTCCTCTCACCCCAGTAAAACCACCTATCCAGGTTACTGCCGTGGACGACTCCCCATTACAAAGGGACCGTCCGCTGTCCCAGACACCAGAGGTGGAAGTCATTACTGGGGTACTGCACAGGGAGAGTTTACGTTTTTTTGTGTTACATATGACCACCTCCACCATTGTCCTAGGTATGCCTTGGCTGCTGATAGGTTACCTCCTCATCGCCCTTTCGATTGCCCCATCGATCTCCGTGCCGGTTGTATGCCCCCTAGGGGTCACCTGTATAATTTGTCTGGACCAGAGAAGGTGGCTATGCAGGAGTACATCCGTGACAATCTGGCCAAGGGGTTCATTCGCCCCTCCCGCTCGCCTGCAGGGGCCGGTTTCTTTTTTGTTAAGAAAAAAGACGGAGGTCTTCGACCTTGCATCGATTATCGGGGCCTAAATAAAATCACGGTGAAGAATCGTTATCCGTTGCCATTAATAGACGATTTATTCACGCAGGTCACAGACGCTAAGATCTTTTCGAAATTGGATCTGAGGGGTGCATACAACCTGATCCGCATTAGAGAGGGCGATGAATGGAAGACGGCCTTCAACACACCCGATGGGCATTACGAGTACTTAGTGATGCCCTTCGGGTTGTGCAATGCGCCAGCCGTCTTCCAGGAATTGATTAACGAGGTATTCAGGGAGGTGTTGGGTAGGTTTGTGCTTGTATACCTTGACGATATACTAATTTACTCCAACAACCTCTCCGAGCACAGGGTCCATGTCAGATTTGTGCTAAACAAGTTGAGACAAAATCTGCTGTACGCCAAGTTGGAAAAATGTATTTTTGAAGTTACATCTGTCGCCTTTCTGGGGTACATAATCTCCACCTCGGGCCTGTCTATGGACCCTGCCAAGGTATCCGCTGTTCTGGAGTGGCCTCAGCCGGTGGGGTTAAAGTCGTTGCAACGTTTTCTGGGTTTTGCAAACTATTATAGGAGGTTCATAAAGGGGTACTCCACCGTTATTGCACCTCTCACCAGTCTCACTAGGAAAGGGGCGGATACTACTCACTGGTCGCCTGAGGCCCTTCAGGCATTTTCGACCTTGAAGGAGCTGTTCTGCACAGCACCCATACTAAGACATGTAGACACTTCCTTCCCTTTTATTGTTGAGGTAGACGCCTCAGAAGTCGGGGTGGGGGCTGTGCTGTCTCAACGTTCAGGTTTACAGGGTAGATTGCACCCATGTGCCTATTTTTCTCGGAGATTCTCTCCAGCAGAGAGAAACTACGATATAGGCAACAGGGAACTCTTAGCCATTAAACTAGCCTTTGAAGAATGGCGTCATTGGTTAGAAGGAGCGGAGCATACTATCACGGTTTTTACCGACCACAAGAATCTAGAATACATCGAGGGGGCTAAGAGGTTAAGCCCTCGTCAGGCTCGATGGTCCCTGTTTTTTTCAAGGTTCACATTCGTGATTACGTACACCCCGGGCAGTAAGAATACTAAGGCAGATGCGCTATCCAGGTGCTTTGAGCCAGAAACAGCACAGGCCTCCGTCCCTGAGACGATTGTTCCGCGAAAATTGGTGCTGGCTGCAATTGATACTTGGGAAGACTGGAAGGAGACGTTGAGCCCCTTCCAGCAGGACATCCCGGAACGGAAGCCTGAAGGGGTCATGTTTATTCCCTTGCCCTTTCGTCTTCAGATCCTTGAAATGTTCCACGCACATAAAAATGCTGGACATCCTGGAGTTGCCAGAACACAGGATCTTGTAGCCAGGTGTGCCTGGTGGCCTTCCCTGTCTGTTGATTGCAGGGAATTTGTTAGGGAATGCGCAGTATGTGCTAAGAGTAAACCCTCCCGGCTGGCACCTGTCGGTACCTTACAGCCTTTGCCCGCCCCGAGTGAGCCATGGACCCACTTGTCCATGGATTTCGTGGGTGAGCTCCCCAGGTCTGAAGGCATGTCGGTCATTTGGGTGGTAGTCGACCGCTTCAGCAAGATGGCCCATTTCGTGCCCTTAAAAGGACTCCCCTCGGCTCAGGAATTGGCCGACCTGTTCATCATCCACATTTTCCGGCTGCATGGCATTCCGGAAAACATAGTGTCGGATAGGGGAGTCCAATTCATTTCTAGATTCTGGAGGGCATTTTGCCACCAAATGGGCATGAAGCTGTCTTTCTCGTCCGGCTACCACCCACAGACTAATGGCCAGACTGAAAGGATAAATCAGTCTCTAGAACAATTTTTGAGATGTTATGTTGCGGAGGCACAAGACGACTGGGTCAGATTTTTGCCCTTCGCAGAATTTGCTCAAAATAACTTGAGAAATTCCTCCTCCGGATTTTCGCCTTTTCAGGTGGTAACGGGGAGATCGCCCAAGTTTTCCCCCTTGCCAGTTGCCTCCTCTCCGTTTCCAACCCTGGAAGCCTGGCACAGGGCATTTAAAGTCATCTGGGGGAAGGTGAAGAGTAATCTGGAAAGGGCATTCCAGAGTCAAAAGGGTCAGGCTGACAAAAGACGCTCATTGGAGTGGAAGTTCCAGCCAGGAGACTTGGTCTGGGTGTCCACACGTCACTTAACCCTGAGACAGCCCTCAGATAAACTGGGCCCCAGGTTTGTGGGTCCATTTTCAGTGGCCAAGAAGATCAACAACGTTACGTATTCCGTTGATCTTCCCGCCAGCATGCGTGGGGTAAAGTCCTTCCACGTATCCCTGCTTAAACCAGCAGTCCATGTGGGTCCCACTCCTCCTCCTCCTGTGGTGGTGGACGACCAACCTGAGTACGAGGTAGAAAAGATATTGCATTCATGCATGGTACAGAATTCGGTACAGTACCTCGTACATTGGAAAGGGTACGGCATTGAGGAGAGACAGTGGGTACCGGGTTCACGCATGCATGCAGACGAGTTAAGGAGGGAGTTTCATGCCTTACATCCCGAGAAACCTGGTAGGAGTTGTCCGGAGTCCACTCCTCGGGGGGGGGGGGGGGGTACTGTAAGGAAACGCGAAAATGCCGCCGTCTCTCAAGGTGAGGCGGCTGTTTCCGCGTCCAGCATGGCGTCACAACGCGGAAAAAACGCTGCATGCCGCATAGGCAGTGCGGCGGAATCCGCATCAGAGGCGGCCCCCGCACTAGATACATTGCATGACAGTACTGGTGTGGCTGGGACTGATAGTCCACCAAGATTCAGACTTACACGCGCGCGAGCAGAAAGGCAGAGTTTAAATAGCAGTTAGAAGGGTGTCGGCTGACCAGCTGGGTCAGCTGACAAATTCCACTGCTCTCATTGGACCAGCAATTAGGGAGGTCCTGGAAAGGTCCTAGAGTATATATACTGCTGGTTGTTCACTTGCTCTTTGTCTGGCGTGCGATCACATACGTGGGAGCACCCAGATCCGTAGTCAGATCCTGAAGTGTGCCGGGACCAGCTGGAGCTGTAATCCTACACTTAGCTAGATATTTGATAGCTAAAGTACTAGTTTGATTGTGATTATATGTTATGACTTTTGCCTGCCTCGACTATCCTCCTGAACTCTGACCTTGTACCTCGATATTTCTGATACTCTGTTGCCGAACCTCGGCTCGTTCCTAGACTCTGTTTCTGCCTCCTGATTTTGTACCCCGATATATCTGATACCCCGTTGCCGAACCCTGCCTGTACTTTGACTCCGCCTTTGCCTACTGTATTTGTACTTTATCTGTCCGTGTGTGTACGACCTGGCTTGTCTGACCTCGAGAACCGACCTCACGATTGGAGGCGGTTCCCAGTCCTGTTAGTGACACTTCTTCCTGAGTGTCACTCTCGGACTTTCCTTCCTACTGTCAGTCTGACTCCTCCCGTCTTGGAGAGCTCAGGTCTGCGGAAGGAATCCGTGCAGTTCTCCTTGCTGCACTGAGGCCTAGGCCTCCTAGTGTTACTGTTACACCAAAACACTACACTCTACTCAGGCGAACAGAGGTTAGTTTGTATATCGGATTATCGGTGAGACTGCAGATCACTTATAATCTGGTATATATCTGTATTTCCGGCGATACTGCAGATCACCGGTAATCAGATACTCTCTGCGCCCACCGATCGTTACAACTCTGGTCAGCATCATATTTTAATGATATTGCTGTTACAGACTCCTGGTTAGAAAGGTTAGTTAAATTCACGTTATTTATCTGTAACCTCTTATAAAAATGTGAACTTGGCTATTGCTTCTGACACCCTTGACTGCAGCAATACATTCCCCAGGAAATTGTAATCCATCAGCATTGTGCGCTCTGCTAGAGAGATAATGTTATATTACTTTACTGGGGAATATTATCTTGACCTACTTTTCTTCCTTTTCACGTTATAAAGAAACAGAAATGTTCTTCATTACAAGATCTGACAACAGTTAACATACATTTGAAAGAATACTTAAGCCTGGAAAAAAAAATCAGTTTACCTAACCTGGGGCTTATTGCAGCCCCCTGAAGTCATCTTATGCCCGCGCCATCTTTCCAGAACCCTCCAGTCAGAAGTGGTGATCCCCTCAAAGCTGGCTGGTCATGGCCAGTTGCAGGTTACTGTGCCTGCGTGGCCCCATGCCGTGCACATCCATCCTGATCGTGCTTCCGTGGCCACGAGTGTTCTGCGCATGCACAGTAGCAATTTCCCCGTAGTACTCATGCACAGAATGTGGCTGTGCACAGGGGCGAGACTAAGAGGTGCATGGCCGGCCAGTTTTAAGGGTGTTGCTGCTGATGGAGGGTCCGAGAAGGATGACACAGGCACAGGAGGATAACTGCAAGGGGCTGCAAGGAGCCCCAGGTAAGTTAAAATACTTTTTTTAGGCTTTAGTAGAGTACCACGGTCGCACTACAAGCACACTGCGAAGCAGTTTAGAGTGCATGCTACTCTGACAGGACAGACAGCTGTACAATTAGCGCTGGTTGATGCATCAAGGCCTTTAGCAGAAAAGGAGGGGAGCAGAGTGAAGACAAACAGATAGTGTCTTCTGGCTGGCAATTATTGTATTTGTCGATTAGCCAGAGATAAGCAAGCCTATACCGCTCTCTTCAGGGAAAATAAACATTTTTCCACACAGGAAATGCTTGGGAATGCTTTCAAATGTTTTTTTCTATGTACCTTAGGGCCCTTTTCCACTAGCAATCACTAGCGTTCGCGCTAAATGCTAGTGATTGCGATTCAGCAAAGTCCTGAAATTTCCCTGCAATTGCGATCGCAATTTTGCTATGCAATGCACTGCATAGCAAAATTGCAGCAAAAATGTGGCGCGATCACGCTTGAGTAAAAAACGAATCACGGGATTCCTATGTTGGGATGCAAACAGTAGTGATTTAAAAATCACTATCGATTTGGGATTTTGCGATTCAGCATCGCAATCGCCGCTAGTGGAAAAGAGCCTTAAGAGTAGTTACTAAAATGTTAGTTTTGGGAGTATAATTTCACTTTAATGGTTTAACCACTTCCCTACAACAGGTTTTTTCCACTCAAGACCAGAGCAATTTTCACATAACGCTCTTCCCATTCATTCGTAAATAACTTTATGACTACTTATCACACTGAAACTATTTATATATTATTTTTTGCGGGACAAACTAGGCTTTCTTTGGGCAGTACTTTTTGCTAAGAATTATTTTATTATATATGCATTTTACAGGGAAGAAGAAGAAGAAAAAAAATGCAAAAATTCATAATTTCTCAGATTTCAGCCATTGTAGTTTAAAAATAAAATGTGCTATTGTAGGTAAAACAGACACATTTTATTAGCTAGAATAGAAGGCAAAGACCGGGGCACCACTCCTTTAAAATACCTTTATTCCGGTGGGGGAAATAGCAGGTACATAGCAGTGGGGGTAACAAGTAGAGTTGGGCCGAACGGTTCGCCTGCGAACGGTTCCAGGCGAAATTTGGGGGTTCGCGTTCGCCTACATCAGGCGAACTTTTGCGGAAGTTCGATTTGCCCCATAATGCTCTATTGAGCAAAATTTTGACCCTCCATATCACTGTCAGCAGACATGTTTTTGTCAAACACACTGCTCTCAGTGCTAGAGAACCTGCCTACCCTCCCTTCAAGCTAGGTCCTTTATACCATTTGACTCAGTTGTCTGCCTACACTAATTAGTTATGGGACAGCTGCTACACACTCTGCTAGGGAGATTTTAATTGGCCTCCCACCCTTCTACCCTTCTGCCCATTCCCTCCTCCCTCCTCCTGGAGGGAGGAGGGTCTCTTCTGCCAGGGAATTATACTATTTTAAAAACCAGTATACATCATACTATAGCTGGGAATCGAACCCAGATCTCACTGTGTGGTGGGCACGTCACCCTAAGCACTGTACCACTACAGTAGTAAGTGAAGCTGGCCTAAAATGTACCATTTATGCTCAATGCAATAGAACCATTAGGTTGCTTAAAGGAGAACTGTAGTGAGAGGTATATGGAGGCTGCCATATTGATTTCCTTTTAAGCTATACCAGTTGCCTGGCAGCCCTGCTGATCTATTTGGCTGCAGTAGTGTGAATCACACCAGAAACAAGCATGCAGCTAATCTTGTCAGATCTTACAAAAATGTCAAACACCAGATCTGCTGCATGCTTGTTCAGGGTCTAGGGCTAAAAGTATTGGAGGCAGAGGATCTGCAGGATAGCCAGGTAACTGGTATTGCTTAAAAGGAAATCAATATGGTAGCCTCCATATACCTTTCACTACAGTTCTCCTTTAAAGGGAACCTTAACTGAGAGTGATATGGCTGTTTCCTGTAAACAATACCAGTTGCCTGGCAGTCCAGCTGATCTTTGTGACTGCAATAGTGGCTGAATCACACCCTGAAACAAGCATGCAGCTAATCCAGTCTGACTTCAGTCAGAGCACCTGATCTGCATGCTTGTTCAGGGGCTGTGGCTAAAAGTAGTGGTGCTCAAATACCCCTTTTCAAAATTCGAGTTAGGTCGAATTCGAATAGTAAATTATTCGAGATCAGTCGAATATTCGAGTCGAATAATTTTTACTATTCGATTCGACCTCAGAATTCGAGCTCACTATTCGAGTCGGTATTCGAGCTCATTATTCGAGCTGACTATTCGAAATGGCCTTAAATAGCTTCCAACACTTGTTTTGAGGGTGAATGATGCAAGAAACTTCTTTTTTTCCAAGTAACAACAGCAAGTGATTATGTGGGGATGTTCCTTTAAAAAAAAAAAAGTTGAAAAGAGAAGTTGTGTCCAGAAATTTGTTCAGTACTGTATATACTTCTTCTTCTTCTTCTTTATCTTCTATATCTTCTTCTTCTTCTTCTTCTTCTTCTTCTATATCTTCTTCTTCTATATCTTCTTCTTCTATATCTTCTTCTATATCTTCTTCTTCTTTTATATTGTCTTCTTCTTCTTCTTCTTCATCTTCTTCATCATCATCTTCTTCTTCTTCATCTTCTTTTTCTTCATCTTCTTCATCTTCTTCTTCATCTTCTTCTTCATCTTCTTCATCTTCTTCTTCATCTTCTTCATCTTCTTCATCTTCTTCTTCTTCTTCTTCTTCATCTTCTTCATCTTCATCTTCTTCATCTTCTTCTTCTTCTTCTTCATCTTCTTCATCTTCTTCTTCATCTTCTTCTTCTTCTTCATCATCTTCTTCTTCTTCTTCATCTTCTTCATCTTCTTCATCTTCATCTTCTTCATCTTCTTCATCTTCTTCTTCTTCATCATCTTCTTCTTCATCTTCTTCTTCTTCATCATCTTCATCTTCTTCTTCTTCATCTTCTTCATCTTCATCTTCTTCATCTTCTTCTTCTTCTTCTTCTTCATCTTCTTCATCTTCTTCTTCATCTTCTTCTTCTTCATCATCATCTTCTTCTTCTTCATCTTCTTCATCTTCTTCATCTTCTTCATCTTCATCTTCTTCATCTTCTTCATCTTCTTCTTCTTCATCTTCTTCTTCTTCATCATCTTCATCTTCTTCTTCTTCATCTTCTTCTTCTTCATCTTCTTCAACTTCTTCATCTTCATCTTCTTCATCTTCTTCATCTTCTTCATCTTCTTCTTCTTCATCTTCATCTTCTTCTCCTTCTTCTTCTTCTTCTTCATCTTCTTCTTCTTCTTCTTCTTCTTCTTCTTCATCTTCTTCATCTTCTTCTTCTTCTTCTTCATCTTCTTCATCTTCTTCATCTTCTTCTATATCGTCTTCTTCTTCACTTATTTCTCTTTTCAAATTTTTTTTTTTAAAGAAATGCAGCTATTTTTGAGCGTAACAAATAGCTGGTGGCGCACGCATGTTGGAAGCGCCATTGTATGTGCTCCCTGGCAGTGGAAACACACAGACAGCAGGAGGTAAATTCAGCAGCAGGAGGAGGAGGATGAGTGTGTGGCAGCAGGCAGTCAATGAGGCAGGCAGCGTGACATAATAGCCCTGGTACCTAGCGGTGATACCAGGGCTGTAAATAAACACAGCAGGCAGGAGGTCCCAGACAGCGGTCGTGCAGCCCACATTGTGTCCAATACACAACTGGG
This sequence comes from Hyperolius riggenbachi, assembly GCF_040937935.1. Taxonomy (NCBI): domain Eukaryota; kingdom Metazoa; phylum Chordata; class Amphibia; order Anura; family Hyperoliidae; genus Hyperolius; species Hyperolius riggenbachi. The sequence goes on along the minus strand of NC_090652.1, from coordinate 124,245,897 downwards.
ACAACACAGTTTTCAACCCGGGCACCTCAGAAAAATTAAACCTTTTTTTTTTTTATGGTTTTGTAGTTTTGTTTTTACAACAAATTACACAGACAGATATAGCTATTTTTTGACGTAATAGCTGGTGGCAGAGTGGCAGCAGAAGGTAAATCTGTGTACCCTGGCGTTGGGAAACACAGACAGACAGACAGCAGCAGCAGCAGCAGGAGGAATGGAGGAGTAATGTGAGCAGCTATTGTTTGACGTAATAGCTGGTGGCAGAGTGGCAGCAGAAGGTAAATCTGTGTACCCTGGCGTTGGGAAACACAGACAGACAGCAGCATCAGCAGGAGGAATGGAGGAGTAGTGTGAGTGTGGCAGCAGGCAGGCAGCGTGACATAATAGCCCTGGTACCTAACGGTGATACCAGGGCTGTAAATAAACACAGCAGGCAGGAGGTCCCAGACAGCGGTCGTGCAGCCCACATTGTGTCCAATACACAACTGGGACAACACAGTTTTCAACCCGGGCACCTCAGAAAAATTAAACCTTTTTTTTTTTTTTTATGGTTTTGTAGTTTTGTTTTTACAACAAATTACACAGACAGATATAGCTATTTTTTGACGTAATAGCTGGTGGCAGAGTGGCAGCAGAAGGTAAATCTGTGTACCCTGGCGTTGGGAAACACAGACAGACAGACAGCAGCAGCAGCAGCAGGAGGAATGGAGGAGTAATGTGAGCAGCTATTGTTTGACGTAATAGCTGGTGGCAGAGTGGCAGCAGAAGGTAAATCTGTGTACCCTGGCGTTGGGAAACACAGACAGACAGCAGCATCAGCAGGAGGAATGGAGGAGTAGTGTGAGTGTGGCAGCAGGCAGGCAGCGTGACATAATAGCCCTGGTACCTAGCGGTGATACCAGGCCGTAAATGAACACAACAGGAGGTCCCAGACAGCGGTCGTGCAGCCCACATCGTGTCCAATACACAACTGGGACAACACAGTTTTCAACCCGGGCACCTCAGAAAAATTAAACCTTTTTTTTTTTTTTTTTATGGTTTTTTGGTTTTGTTTGTAAAACAAATTACACAGATATATAGCTATTGTTTGACGTAATAGCTGGTGGCAGAGTGGCAGCAGAAGGTAAATCTGTGTACCCTGGCAGTGGGAAACACAGACAGACAGCAGAAGGGCAGTACACAGCAGCCCACTGTAGGTGTAAAATGTGTGGCTGCAGGCGACGTAATAGTCAAAGTGAACCAGGCTGGCTTAGTGAGCAGGAGCCAGGAGGTGGTAAAGGGTGGTAAGGCACATTAACGATGGTTCTTAGCCAGTTCATGTCCCCCTCTCGCCGACAACAGGGGCCAGGAACTCGCCTTCCACCCACGCCTGGTTCATCTTGAGAAACGTCAGTCTGTCCACAGACTTGTGAGACAGACGTGAGCGTTTCTCGGTGACCACACCACCAGCTGCACTGAAGCAGCGCTCGGACAGCACGCTGGAAGGGGGGCAGGACAGCACTTCCAGGGCGTACTGCGCCAGCTCGCTCCAGATCTCCAGGCGCTTGACCCAATACTCCATGGGATCAACAGGGGCATCGCTGTCAAGCCCGCTGTAGGACCCCATGTAGTCAGCCACCATGCGGGTCAGGCGCTGGCTGTGACCGGTGGAGGATGCTGCTGCATGCACCTCCTCTCTAGTCACTGCTGCCGGAGCCTCTACAGTCCTGTAGAGCTCGTGGCTGAGAGACAGCAGGTCTGTGGGGCGCTTGCTGCTGGATGCAGGCACCTGCTGCTGCCTCTGTGCTGGCTGCTGGACAGTGGGGGTGGAAGGCTGGGGGAAGGCTTCCTCCAAGCGCTCAACAAGGGCCTGCTGCAAGCTCCTTATTTGTTGCGCTGGGTCTCCTCCTGCAGGCGGCAGGAACTGGCTCAACTTCCCCTTGAGGCGTGGGTCCAACATCATGCTGATCCAGATGTCCTCCCTCTGCTTCATCTGGATCACCCTGGGGTCTCTGCGCAGGCACGTCAGCATGTGCGCTGCCATTGGGAAGAGGCGGGCCACGTCTGCTGGCACATCGACGGCAGTGCTGCTGTCCTCATCCTCCTCCTCTGCCTCGTCAGCCTCATCCTCTCTCCACCCCCGCACCAACTCAGCTGCACTGTGCTGCTCCCCCTCATCAGCAGCAAGGTCAGGGACCTCCACTAAGTCCTCCTCCTCCTCCCCCTCAGAGGTGGACTGTGCAGCTGCTTGCCGCTCCTGCTGGTCCAAGGCTGCCGCTCCCTGTTCCAGCAAAGCATCGAGGGCCCTGTTCAGCAGACAAACCAGGGGCACCCACTCGCAGACCATAGCATGGTCCCTGCTCACCATGTTAGTGGCCTGCAGAAAGGGAGCCAGCACTAAGCACACCTGCTGCATGTGCCTCCAGTCATCATCGGGGACGATGGACGGGATGTTGCTGGTCTTGTCCCTTCTCTGAGCGGCGGAAACAGTGGCCAGGGCAAGGTACTGTTTGACAGCGCGCTTCTGTTCAACCAGACGCTCCAACATCGCCAGGGTGGAGTTCCAGCGAGTCGGAACGTCAAGGATCAGCCGATGGCGTGGCAGATCCAGCTCCTTTTGCACGTCTTCCAGGCTCGCACAGGCTGCAGCCGAGCGCCGGAAGTGACGCACAACGTTCCTTGCCGTTTCCAGCAGTTCGCCCATCCCCTGGTAGGTGCGCAAGAACTTCTGCACCACCAGGTTCAGCACGTGGGCAAGACAGGGGATGTGGGTCAGGTTTCCCTTGTCTATTGCGGCAACCAGTTTGGCCCCATTGTCGACCACCACCTCTCCGACTCTGAGGCCTCTGGGGGTCAGCCAAATCCTCTCCTGCTCCTGGAGTTTGGCCAACACATGGGTTGCCGTCAGCTTGGTCTTCCCAAGGCTGACCAAGTGCAGCAGCGCTTGGCAGTGGCGGGCCTTCACGCTGCTGCTGAGGCGGGGGGTTTGGCCAGGTGTGCCGGAGGATGGCAGAGGATCGGAGGAACCTGCTGCAGTTCCCCTGACCCTGCGGGGTGGCACCACCCACTGTGTTGCTGCTGCTGCTGTGCCCGCTGCTGCTCTCCCATCCTCACCCCCTTCCACCAAGCTGACCCAGTGGACAGTGAAGGACAGGTAGCGGCCTGTCCCGAAGCGGCTGCTCCAGGAGTCCATGGTGACGTGGACCCTTTCACCAACCGCGTGCTCCAGCCCTCGCTCCACATTGGCCATCACAAAGCGGTGCAGTGCAGGAATGGCCTTGCGGGAGAAAAAGTGTCTGCTGGGGAGCTGCCAGTCTGGGGCTGCGCAAGCAAGCAGCGCACGAATGTCGCTCCCCTCCTGCACGAGCGTGTACGGCAGGAGTTGGGAGCACATGGCCCGTGCCAGCAAGCCGTTCAGCTGCCGCACGCAACGGCTGCTGGGAGGCAGAGCCCTAACCACCCCCTGGAAGGACTCGCTCAAAAGGCTCTGGCGTGGCCTTTTGCTGGCACGGGAATCAGCAGACACAGCGGAGGAGGCCACTGAGGACTGGCTGCTAGAACAGGCCTCAGTGTCGGCGGCAGGAGTTGCAGAGGGGGGAGGAGCAGTGCGTTTCTGCACTCCTGCTGGTGCTGCTGGAGGAGCAGGAGGGCGGGTGGCTGCTGTTGCTGCTGCTGCTGAAGGCTGTGCAGTGATGGGTGTGGTGCCACTGCCAGCACAAGATGCCTTCAGCCTCTGGAACTCCTGATGCTGGTGGAAATGTTTCGCAGCAAGGTGGTTGATGAGCGAGCTGGTGCAGAACTTTAAGGGGTCTGCACCTCTGCTCAACTTCCGCTGACAGTGGTTGCAAGTGGCTTACTTGCTGTACACTGTGGGCATGGTGAAAAAGCGCCAGATTGGTGACAGAAACATCCCCCTACGGCATGGAAGCGCTGCTGCCTGTCTCCCTGTGGTGGTTGGGGGGGGAGGGCTTGGGGGGCTTGGGTGCGGCTGGTGGTGGTACTGGCAGATGCTGCTGCTGCTGCTGAGCCTGAGACACCAGCAGGCTGTGGGACCTGCCTACTGCTGCTGCCAATGCTTGCAATGATGCGCCTCCTTGCAAGGCCCACAAGAGCATCCTCCTCCTCCTCCTCAGAGCTGCTGAGGACGACATCCCCTGGAGGTGGTGGCACCCAGTCTCTGTCTGTCACCGGGTCATCATCATCCTCCCCCTCCTGAAACATGTCCTGCTGGGATGAGGACCCCCCAAACTCCTCTCCTGATGCATGGATGGGCTGCTTGACTGTCGCCACAGTCTTGCTGTCCAATCCCTCATCCCCCAAAGTGCCCATCAGCATCTCCTCCTCAAAATCGCCAACAACAGCAGACAATTGACACATGATGCCTGGGGTCAAAAGACTGCTGAATGACAGGTCGCCAACTGACGGTGAACTGGCCTCCTCCCCAGGCCCTGCTGGGCGGCTGCTGCGAACAGGGGTGGTGGTGAGGGTGGAGGCCTCGGATGCAGAGCTGATGGCGGGCTGCTCATCCTCCGTCATCAGTTGCACCACAGTGTCTGCATGCTTTTCCTCAATGGGACGTTTCCGACCCGGCTGGAGGAAAATCGGAGCAGGTGCTACACGCTGCTGCTGCTGTGTCTCTGCAGCGTGAGTTGCAGATGCTCCTGCTGGGCGGCGCCCAAGGCGTCCACGGCCAGTGGCTATGGGAGGAATGTTAGCCACTGACGCTGCTGCTGCTGCTGCGGAACTGTGCATGGTGGCGCGCCCGCGGCTTGCCACAATGCTGCTCCCTCTCCTCCTGATTCCCTTGCTGCCCTTTCCCTTGCCCAAACCGCGCTGGCTGCCACTTCCAGACATCTTCGATGTTTTGGGCGTATAGACAAAAGTTTTTTAAAAGGGCGGGTGAAAAGTGGGGTACTTTAATGGAGTGGGTTGGTGGGTGAGGTGACTCAGTGAGTGTCCCTAGTACAGTAAGTAAGTAGTAACAGTCAGGAAGTACAACTAGCAGTTACAATAATCAGTAGTAATCACAAGTAAATTTAGTGTGTGTACACTACAGACAGTGAGTGCACGCACGCGCAAACACGCGCAGGAGCTAGCCTATGAACAGTGACTGAGTGAGTGTCCCTAGTACAGTAAGTAAGTAAGTAGTAACAGTCAGTAAGTACAACTAACTAATTACAATAAGCAATCAGTTATCAGAAGGAAATAGAGTGTGTGTAGTGTGTGTACACAGACAGTGAGTGCACACACGCAGGAGCTAGTAGCCTATGAACAGTGACTGAGTGTCCTAGACTCCTAGTACAGTAAGAGTAAGTAGTAACAGTAAGTACAACTAACTAATTACAATAAGCAATCAGTTATCAGAAGGAAATAGAGTGTGTGTAGTGTGTGTACACAGACAGTGAGTGCACACACGCAGGAGCTAGTAGCCTATGAACAGTGACCGAGTGTCCTAGACTCCTAGTACAGTAAGAGTAAGTAGTAACAGTAAGTACAACTAACTAATTACAATAAGCAATCAGTTATCAGAAGGAAATAGAGTGTGTGTAGTGTGTGTACACAGACAGTGAGTGCACACACGCAGGAGCTAGTAGCCTATGAACAGTGACTGAGTGTCCTAGACTCCTAGTACAGTAAGAGTAAGTAGTAACAGTAAGTACAACTAACTAATTACAATAAGCAATCAGTTATCAGAAGGAAATAGAGTGTGTGTAGTGTGTACACAGACAGTGAGTGCACACACGCAGGAGCTAGTAGCCTATGAACAGTGACTGAGTGTCCTAGACTCCTAGTACAGTAAGAGTAAGTAGTAACAGTAAGTACAACTAACTAATTACAATAAGCAATCAGTTATCAGAAGGAAATAGAGTGTGTGTAGTGTGTACACAGACAGTGAGGGCACACACGCAGGAGCTAGTAGCCTATGAACAGTGACTGAGTGTCCTAGACTCCTAGTACAGTAAGTAGTAACAGTAAGTACAACTAACTAATTACAATAATCAATCAGTTATCAGAAGGAAATAGAGTGTGTGTAGTGTGTACACAGACAGTGAGTGCACACACGCAGGAGCAGCTAGTAGCCTATGAACAGTGACAGTGAGTGTCCTAGTACAGTTACAGTATATAACTACAATACTAATACAATCAGTAGTAAAGGACAGCAGAAATACTGGTATAGAATAGAGAGAAATAAACAGAGGACAGGAGGACAGCTGCCCACACAGGCAAGGCCCTGAGGCCTAAAGCTGTAAGCCTGCAGCAGCTGGCCTGTCTCTATGTAACACAAAAGCTACTAACTAAAATACAATGTCTAACTAACTAACAACAATATAGGTGTGTATAGGAGGTGTATGTGAGCAAAAACGCTAGGTAAATGACCACAATAAAGCTCTTGCTAAGCCAAAGCACAAAGGAGCAACTCTCTCTCTATGCAAGTCTCAGGCAAGGACGGAGAAACGTAACATGGCGGCCGCTATTTATAGGGTAGGGGCTGGCCAGGGTCCCCCTCTGTGATTGGCTGCCGTCAGAGGGCCTGGGAGCCCTCTGATTGGCTCTAAGGACATCAATCTGGGCTATGACGCTATTCGAGCTCGGTACCGAGCTCGAATAGCGCCGTTTGCTCGAATAGCTCGAATAGTGAATGGGCTATTCGAGTGTACGCGAATAGCCCATTCGAATAGCTACAGCTATTCGGAGCTCGAATACCGAGCTCGAATAGCTGGAAAAGAGCTTGAATATTCGAGCTACTCGAATATTCGAGCTCTGCTGAGCACCACTGGCTAAAAGTATTAGAGACACAGCATCAGCAGGCGATTCAGGCAACTGGTATTATTTTAAAAGGAAAAATCCATATCCTTCTCCATTTAGGTTCCCTTTAAGGATTTGTAGCATAAAAGCCAACTCACATTGGCTGGGATGTGAACCTGGGTCTCACTGTGTGGTGGACAAGCACACTAACCACTGTACCATATGAAGCTGGCCTAAAATTTACCATTTATGCTCAATACAAGAGAAAAAGTAGACAAGACAAATAACATTTATATAACACTTTTCTCCTGGCGGACTCAAAGCACCAGAGCATGCTCTATAGGCAGTAGCAGCGTTAGGAAGACTTGCCTAAGGTCTCCTACTGAATAGGTGCTGGCTTACTGAACAGACAGAGCTGAGATTTGAACTCTGGTTTCCTTTGTCAGAGGCAGCGCCCTTATCCACTACACCATGCAGCCACTGCTTACAGATATTTAGCCAGACATGGCCTTCTCTTTTGTGTTCAACAGTTGTCAAGAGAAAAATTAGACAAGATAGCAGTGTTAGGAAGACTTGCCTAAGGTCTCCTACTGAATAGGTGCTGGCTTACTGAACAGACAGAGCTGAGATTTGAACTGTGGTCTCCTTTGTCAGAGGCAGCGCCCATATCCATTACACCATGCAGCCACTGCTTACAGATATTCAGCCAGACATGGCCTTCTCTTTTGTGTTCAACAGTTGTCAAGAGAAAAGTTAGACAAGATAGCAGTGTTAGGAAGACTTGCCTAAGGTCTCCTACTGAATAGGTGCTGGCTTACTGAACAGACAGAGGTGAGATTTGAACTCTGGTCTCCTTTGTCAGAGGCAGCGCCCTCATCCATTACACCATGCAGCCACTGCTTGCAGATATTTAGCCAGACATGGCCTTCTCTTTTGTGTTCAACAGTTGTCAAGAGAAAAATTAGACAAGATAGCAGTGTTAGGAAGACTTGCCTAAGGTCTCCTACTGAATAGGTGCTGGCTTACTGAACAGACAGAGCTGAGATTTGAACTCTGGTCTCCTTTGTCAGAGGCAGCACCCTTATCCATTACACCATGCAGCCACTGCTTACAGATATTTAGCCAGACATGGCCTTCTCTTTTGTGTTCAACAGTTGTCAAGAGAAAAATTAGACAAGATAGCAGTGTTAGGAAGACTTGCCTAAGGTCTCCTACTGAATGGGTGCTGGCTTACTGAACAGACAGAGCTGAGATTTGAACTGTGGTCTCCTTTGTCAGAGGCAGCGCCCTTATCCATTACACCATGCAGCCACTGCTTACAGATATTTAGCCAGACATGGCCTTCTCTTTTGTGTTCAACAGTTGTCCAAAGAGAACCCCAGATAGCCAGGTAGATTCATATCTCTCTCTTTTCCTAACACTGCTACTGCCTATAGAGCATGCCCTAGTGGCTGCAGCTCTGGTCCTTTGAGTCCACCAGGAGAAAAGTGTGATATAAATGTTATTTGTCTTGTCTACTTTTTCTCTTGTATTGAGCATAAATAGTACATTTTAGGCCAGCTTCAGTTGGTATAGTGGTTAGTGTGCTTGCCCACCATACAGTGAGACCTAGGTTCAAATCCCAGCCAATGTGAGTTGACTTTTATACTACAAATCCTTAAAGGGAACCTAAACAGAGAAGGATATGGATTTTTCCTTTTAAAATAATACCAGTTGCCTGAATCGCCTGCTGATCCTGTGTCTCTAATACTTTTAGCCACAGCCCCTAAACAAGCATGCAGATCAGGTGCTCTGACTGAAGTCAGACTGGATTAGCTGCATGCTTGTTTCAGGGTGTGATTCAGCCACTATTGCAGTCACAAAGATCAGCTTGACTGCCAGGCAACTGGTACTGTTTACAGGAAACAGCCATATCACTCTCAGTTAGGGCCCATTCACACTTAGAACCGCAGAACGCCGGCGATTACCGCCGGCGTTTTGCGGGAGTGATTTTCCTGCGACTATCGCGGAAAAATCACTGGACACTGCAGCGGTTTTGGAGCGATCGCGATTAGCGTGCTTTGCACGCTAATCCCGATCGCAAATCGCGGAATGCTCGTCGCCGGCAAACCGCTGCATGCAGCGCGGTTGCGGTTATCGCTAACCGCAACCACGGCAGTGAGAACACTGCCATTCGCTACATTGTGTAGCGGTTCTTGCAGAACCGCTAGCGGATTGCTGTGAGCGGGAATCGTGCGATTCCCGCTCAAGTGTGAATGGGCCCTTAAGGTTCCCTTTAAAGGAGAACTGTAGTGAAAGGTATATGGAGGCTACCATATTGATTTCCTTTTAAGCAATACCAGTTACCTGGCTATCCTGCAGATCCTCTGCCTCCAATACTTTTAGCCCTAGACCCTGAGCAAGCATGCAGCAGATCTGGTGTTTGACATTTTTGTAAGATCTGACAAGATTAGCTGCATGCTTGTTTCTGGTGTGATTCACACTACTGCAGCCAAATAGATCAGCAGGGCTGCCAGGCAACTGGTATAGCTTAAAAGGAAATCAATATGGCAGCCTCCATATACCTCTCACTACAGTTCTCCTTTAAGCAACCTAATGGTTCTATTGCATTGAGCATAAATGGTACATTTTAGGCTAGCTTCACTTACTACTGTAGTGGTACAGTGCTTAGGGTGACGTGCCCACCACACAGTGAGATCTGGGTTCGATTCCCAGCTATGGTATGATGTATACTGGTTTTTTAAATAGTATAATTCCCTGGCAGAAGAGATCCTCCTCCCTCCGGTAGAAGGAGGAGGGAGATTAAAATCTTCGTAGCAGCTGTCCCATAACTAATTAGTGTAGGCAGACAACTGAGTCAAATGGTATAAAGGACCTTGCTTGGAGGAGGGCGGGTCCTCCAGCAGTGATGTGTATTTCACTCAATTAGGTGTGGCTCCAGGTATTAACCCTTTTGAAACATGTTTTCTATCATTTTTCCAGCTGATAGAATTTTTTTAAACTTTCAAAGTTCGCCTCCCCATTGAAGTCTATTGCGGTTCGCGAACTTTTTCGCGAACCGAACTTTTCGCGGAAGTTCGCGAACCTAAAATCAGAGGTTCGGCCCAACTCTAGTAACAAGTGCCTGACAGCTGTTTTGCTGGTTTAAACCAGCTTCTTCAGAGGCAGAGTGTACTTTGCCTCTGAAGAAGCTGGTTTAAACCAGCGAAACAGCTGTCAGGCACTTGTTACCCCCACTGCTATGTACCTGCTATTTCCCCCACCAGACTAAAGGAATTTTAAAGGAGTGGTGCCCCGGTCTTTGCCTTCTATTCTACTGGATTACGGATTACTTCGGATGTGCATGCTCTGTGTTCCAGCTCCGGTGTGTCTGCCCTGCTGCATTTGGTGCCAGGTACTGTTGTTTTCTTCTCTTACCCCACATTTTATTTGCTCATTTGTCCCGATTATAACAATGTTTAAATTGCGTCCCTAGTACAATGTATGGCGATAATATTTTATTTGGAAACAAAGGAGTATTTTTTTCAGTTCAGTGATTTTTATACCGTGAAAATAATTATAAGCTTTTATTTGCAAAAGCAGCATTGATATACCCACATAGCATACATATTTAAAAAGTCCCTAAGGTAACTATTTATGGGTTTTTTTTATGTTGTAATTTATTTTTATTTTGGTAACTATGGGTTAAGGGTGGAAGGGGTTAAACAATATACATATTTAATAAATGTTTGAATGTAAAAATGTATTATTCGGGTGTATTTGGTTGTATTTTACTTTTTGGCCACAAGGTGGCACTACAATTAGTTCACTGTCTGCTGTTTACAGCAGATAGGAACAAAACTGTTTGTAACAGTTTCCTTGGGGTTATGAATGAGAGATGCTCTCTCTCCCATTCATAATGGCACAGGGATCAGGGCTGAGAATGGACGATTCTCATGCCCTGATCACGGAAGAACAGGGATGTGGCGATGGCGAAAGGAAACGGCACAGGAATTGCGATTGGCGGCGGTAAGTGAACAGTGCGTATATATACGCCCCTGATCTGCTAGTGGTAAACACAGGAGCGTATATATACGTAGCAAAAATCCGGAACTGGTTAAGCATTAGAGTTATTCAGAGAGGAAAAATCCATGTAAAGTTTAGGCTACACCTTGAATGTTTTCAGCTTCTTCTTCCCTCTCTAAGCTCTGATCATTAACCAACTTACCATCTACTGCTATTGGCAACAGGATTAGTAGGGATTAGCCTAGTGGAGCTTTTCTAGTGAGATCCTTCTGAAAAGAAATATTGAGCTCTTCTAGCTGTGAGCACCCTGACAAATAAGAGCTTAGTCAGCATGGTTGACTGAGTAGGCCAGAAAATTGATTGAGTAAATTAAAAGTGCTCAGGTGAGAAACTGGTTTTCATAGAACAGAAGTGGTTGAAAAGGAGAACATGACCAAAATCTTTTTAGGTTACCCTAAGAATGGCTGGAAGGCTCTAGCACCCTGCACCCACCCACATTTTTTTGATGCTGTTATCGGTATTGATGTACAATTTTGTTTTAAACTTGTGTATCTGCACACGCCTCTCCACTTCTCCGTGCCTGCAGTGCCAAAAAACTCTCTTGTTTGGACGATTTTTATAGACAGCTATCCCAATCCTTACACAAGGTTTATTTCAAATTTTTGCCTGAAGTTCAGTTTTAATTCCTGTCCAAGATTGTAATAATTTGCATACGTATTTTCCTAATCACAGTAATACATATGCCCCGTTACGCTTAAATATTTCACAGGTGAATGAGCTGAAAGATTATTACCAAGCTTATTACAGCTAGTCCCCTCTCAGCGGGAGCTGAGATATTTATATACCTTGAACTGATTGAAGATGATACATACCGTTAACTCCTCAGAACTCCAGGCAGGCTTTGGGCCTGTGCTTAACTCAGTGCAAGTGCTTGATTGATGTGAAGCCAAATACTCATAACCTTCAATAAGAGAGCAATTTATAAACCGCTCAAAAGCTTTATTAAATAATGTGCCTTCTTTTCCAGAATAGCAGCAAGAAAATCATTGTTTTCCATTTCAATGCCATGGATATTAGATTGTCTGTCAAAATACTGATGGCTGAGCTGCTCAGTAAATGTTAGGGAAAAAACCTTTCGGGATTAGAGAACTACAATATCAAATTCCTTCGGGATTAACTGGTTGAGAGAATTACTTCTCTGTCCTAATGCAGTGACCTTACCAGCAATAAAGGCCTTTAAATCTCAATCAGCTCCATACGACAGAAAATCATTTTCAACTCTTGATTGAAAAAAAAAAGAGAGAGAGAGAGAGGGAGACTGCAAGGCACATTGGACAAGGAGATGTTTTCGACATTTCCTGCTAACATGCACTGTGAAGTTACCGTTATAACTGAACACAGGAACCTTAGACGTCAGTTATACAGTTCTATTATGTGCTTGCAGACTGGTTAATTTTTTGAAAGGTAGAATGTTAACAGAGCTCTGTCAGTCCTGACAAAACTTGCTTCCTGTCTCGTACTTTGCTAGTGGGCTGCCTCCTGCATAACTTTCTGCAAGAGGTGATGTAAATGCTAACTGAGCTTACCCCAGGCAGCATGAACTCCCCTGCTGCAATGATGAGGGTACAATACTATCACCAGAAACATAGAATTCAATATACACCTTTCAATATGGGTGTAACTTAACCATACCACCCCCTCTGCAAAACTTGACAGGCTGAAGCACCCCCCCCCCCCCCCACACACACACACACAGAGTATTCCAGTATTAGTATGCCGCCGGTGAGCTGGGCGCTCAAATACCCAGCGGTGCTAAATACTGTTCCGCCTCCAAGTAATAGCAACTCGGAGGGAGATGTAATTCGGGATCCGGCAATCGTGTTATGCACCCCACGCACTATAGCATTATTTGCTTCAGTTGCTGTGCACCAAAACCACCTGCTTCACACCCCCCACCCTCCCCCTTCAGCATGTGTGCAGCTATCTCCTTTCCACAATGCCTCTTGCTGTCATGTGTGTGTAGTAGGAAATGGAGCTTCATACTTTACTTCATTCCAGTGGTGGACAGGTCCTCTTCACTTCCTCTTCACTTCAAGTGTAGGAGCCATGAGGTCTATGGTTACATCCCTGTCCTTACCTTATAGGGCAGTAGTCAAATGTAGATTCAGGTTAGCACACCGGCTTCAAGCTGCAAATTTTTGTTTATTGCTACATCAGCAGCACATATACATGACTATTGTTTTGGGGCTGCGGGGGGTCCCCTTCTTCAGATAGTGCAGACAAACAAAAGTTTGTTAGTCTGCACTATCTGAAGAAGGGGACCCTTCATGGCCCCAAAACAATTGTCATGTATATGTGCTGATGTAGCAATAAACAAAAATTTGCAGCTTGAAGCCGGTGTGCTAACCTGAGTCTACATTTGACTATGTATCTGTCGGGTGCTTTGGCTTGGCAGCGCAGGTTATGCACCCACAACTTGGGTAAGGTGTGCCACCTCTACAATCCTTTTGCTACCTTATAGGGCAGTGTGATGTTGTGCTTCATAGCAGCAATGTAGAACACTCGCAAATAAGTGTATTGCTTATATCCCTACTAACTCCACATGAGAGCAAACAGAACAATGCAAAATTCTAGCAGCAATAAGGTTGAGAAAGGAATATTAACAGTGTGTACAAAGTGGTGGACAGAGTGCATGTGCCATCAATCAAAATCACTTTGAATTTCAATAGTACTTGCCTCCTCTATATTGTGGATTTTGCTGATGGGTGGGTCAATCAAGAGTGACCATGTGATTCTTAAAATTCTTAAAGATCAATATAGGCTAGACTACATTTGCCTCAACCTGAAGGATGAATCTGTTGTTCTTTGCCCAGATACCAAAGCCACCGTCTCTATCACTTCCCAGATGCCAGGTTGGGTGTGCTCTTAAAGGGGCACAATGGCGAAAAATTTAGAATTTTAAATATGTGCAAACATATACAAACAAGAAGAGTTCCAGAGTAAAATGAGCCATAAATTACTTTTCTCCTATGTTGCTGTCACTTACAGGAGGTAGTAGAAATCAGAAGCGATAGGTTTTGGACTAGTCCATCTCTTCATGGGAGATTCTCAGGGATTTATTTATTTTCAAAAAGCACTTAGTGAATGGCAGTTGCTCTGTCCAACTGCCAAAAAACTGTGTAGCGAGCAGGGAAGCTGTCCAGCATCATTGTTTAAATCCTTTTTAGGGAATATCTTTATAAAGAATAAAAGCCTTGCTGAGAATCCCCTATGAAGAGATGGATTAGTCCAAAACCTGTCACTTCTTTCAGATTTATTGTAAGTGACAGCAACATAGGAGAAAAGTAGTGTATGGCTCATTTTACTCTGGAAAAAATGTTTGTACATGTTTTACATTTTACAATTTTTCGCCATAGTGCCTCTTTAACCACTTCACCCCAAAGACGTTTTTATCCTAATGGACAAGTGCTCATCCCTTTCATTTGCCAATAGCTTAATCACTACTAATCACGATGAAATGATCTACCGTATATACTCACATACAAGCCGAATTTTTGACCCCCAAAAAGGGGGCCAAAAGTTGGGGGGTCAGCTTGTATGCGAGTCTTGGGTGGTGGGTGGTGGTGGGTGGTGGTCCGCCCTCCCCCCCCCCCGTGCTCCCTCCGCAGCCGCCGCTGCTATTACCTGTTCAGCCGGCGGCCGCTTCCTCTAATCCGGGTGCCCCTCTCGCTCTCCATCATGCATATAAGTGTATCACAGCAGCGCACCTGGCACTGCTGCTGTGACGAGGCAGGAGAGAGCGGTTTCCCTGGTAACGGCGATGTGTATCACCATTACCAGGGGAACCGCTCTCTCCTGCCTCGTCACAGCAGCAGCGCCGGGCGCACTGCTGTGTTACACTTATATGCATGATGGAGAGCAGAGCGAGAGGGGCACCCGGATTAGAGGAAGCAGCCGTCGGATGAACAGGTAATAGCAGTGGCGGCCGTGGGGGGGATCACTATACTGGCTATACTGGGCACTATACTGGCTATACTGGGCACTATACTGGCTATACTGGGCACATACTGGCTATACTGGGCACTATACTGGCTATACTGGGCACTTTACTGGCTATACTGGGCACTTTACTGTCTATACTGTGCACTTAACTAGTTATACTGGGCACTATACTTGCTATACTGGGCACTATACTTGCTATACTGGGCACTATACTGGCTATACTGGCACTTTACTGGCTAAACTGGGCACTTTACTAGCTATACTGGGCACTATACTTGCTATACTGGACACTATACTAGCTATACTGGGCACTATGCTGGGCACTATACTGGCTATACTGGGCCCTTTACTGGCTATACTGGGCACTTTACTAGCTATACTGGGCACTATACTAGCTATACTGTACACTTCACTAGCTCTACTGGGGCACTACCTACCAATACTGGGGCACTATACTAGCTATACTGGGCACTTTACTGGCTATACTGGGCACTTTACTGGCTATACTGGGCACTTTACTAGCTATACTGGGCACTATACTAGCTATACTGTGCAGTTTACTGGCTCTACTGGGGCACTACCTACCAATACTGGGGCACTATACTAGCTATACTGGGCACTATACTAGCTATACTGGGGCACTACCTACCCAGACTGGGCACTATACTAGTTATACTGGGCACTATACTAGCTATACTGGGCACTTTACTAGCTATACTGGGGCATTACCTACCCATACTGGGCACTATACTAGCTATACTGGGACACACTGGGGGGATCACGCGGCCTGCACCAATCCAGCATTTCCTACCCCCGGCTTATATGGGGATCAACCATTTTTCCCTGTTTTTTAAGTAAAAGTTGGGGGGTCGGCTTATATGCGAGTATATACGGTATATCTTGTTTTTTTTCACCACCAATTGGGCTTTTGGGGGATTATATTTGTTTTCAGTAATTACTTTATTTTCTATGCATTTTAAAGGGAAAAACAAGGAAAAAATGAAAAAATACACTATTTCTCCAATTACATCCCCTATAGTTTTAATATTAACACTGCTACTGTGCACAAAACCCACACATTTTATCTACCTATTTGTTCTGGTTATCACACGATTTTAATTATGTCCCTAGTACAAAGTATGGTGACAATATAGTATTTGGAAATAAAGGTGTCTCTTTTTTTTTGGTGTTTTTTTTTTCACTATTTTCACGTGCGGGCGCGCGCACGCGCACAGCAGTAGCAACACTGTCTGACTTATAAAAATGTCCTGGAGCCATTAAGAGGCTCTAGCAGGACGTTTTTATAAGTCAGGTTGTCTTGTCATAAAGTGGTTAAAATAATATTTACTCCCAATCAACAAATTACCTGATCAAAAATAGCTGGACTGTCAGAGACTCAGAAACAATTAATAAACAGCAATTTCCATATTTTTGGTGAGTGTAAAGTAATGTAAAAACCTATTTGTACAGCAAATGTTATACATGTACAGTCTACCAATGGATGCATGCAAAAATCCTGAAAGATGTGTCTAAAGATTTTAAATTATTAAAATGACTTTTTCCTAGGAAATGACGCGCATTCCCGGTGAGTTACAGCGCTCTTCTCCACAAACAGCCTGCTAGCCACAATCGGAGTTGGCAGGCAGTTAGGGGAAAAAACACTGTTATTTCCTGTTGTACAGCACTGCGATCTAGCGCAATGCTGAACTAAGGACTCCCCTGTCACTTGGCTGTCCCCTGGA
This sequence comes from Hyperolius riggenbachi, assembly GCF_040937935.1. Classification (NCBI taxonomy): domain Eukaryota; kingdom Metazoa; phylum Chordata; class Amphibia; order Anura; family Hyperoliidae; genus Hyperolius; species Hyperolius riggenbachi. The sequence goes on along the minus strand of NC_090652.1, from coordinate 124,229,425 downwards.
GTGGCTCACACTGAGATCCCTCTCGTAGGCTGATGCCTATGAGAGGTGATCTTAGTGCTGGATATCGGAAGGAGAGAGGGAAGTGAAGAAATACAAAAAAATAGCTATTTTTATAAAAAAAAAGAATACATTTTAAATAAATAAAAAAGACATTGACTTCACAGAGGCAATCAAATACCACCAACAGAAAGCTCTGTTGGTGGCAAGAAAAGGAGGTAAGATTAATTTGGCTGCTAAGTTTTCTGGCCGAGCCATAAACTGTTAAAGCTTCAGAGTGCTGAATTGTAAAAAATGGCCTGGTCACTAGGGGGTGTAAGCCTGTGATCCTCAAGAGGTTAAGTAGCTTCCCAGTCCAGACCAGTCTTTTCAATTGCTTGAGTGACAATCCTAGAGATGCACATTACAATATTCATATGTCTTAAAGCGGACCTGAATTCAGAACTTCCTATCTGCTCTAAAAGATATGCAACAGCATAATAACCTTTAAGGCCCCAGTCACACCTAAAACCGCAAAACGCCGACGATTACCGCTAGCATTTTGCGGGAGTGATTTTTCTGTGTTAATTATTACTGGACACTGCAGTGTATTGGGAGTGATAGCGATTAGTGGTGCTATGCATGCTAATCGCGATCGCTAATCGCAAATCGCCGCCAAAACGCTGCATGTCATGCGTTTGCGGTTAACGCTAACCGCAAACGTGGCAGTGAGAACACTGCCATAACCTTACATGGGCTAGCGGTTTTTAAAAACGGCTAGAGTTTTGCCCTGAGCAGGAATTAAGAGATTAAATTACAATTTGTGATTAGACACAAACGAGGGGAAATAAAACAGGTTAAAAACACTAAATACATACAGGGTGCATTTCTCTATGTTTTCCTTCTGTCCTGTGCAAGGGCTCAAGTCTACTTAAAGAAATACTTTTATATCACACCATGGAGATTGCTGTAATGTAAGCTATACATAATATATGGTAATATTTGTTTCATATATCGTATTGGGTGGCTAAAAATCTTAACAAAATTAACTTGGATATATTATCAGCAGTAATGTTGTTGGAAATATAAATACTTGAAAGCAGAACCCAAAAATCTCATTTAGAAAACATGTCCGGAATGTAATAAAACATTTTAATAACCGTTTTGCATCGCATAGCCAAAGTAGAAAATACTACTTAGAAATAAGAGCTGGGAAACTTTTAGAGCAATTACCATTTATAAAAAGAAAAGAAATGGTACTTTGGGGATTAAGGGCTGACAACAAAGGACAGAGAAAAGGATTGGTGGGAAGGAAAGGATTATTATTTTTATTTAGCATTTATATAACGCTGACATCTTCTGCAGCGCAGTACAGAGTATATATTGTTTTGATACTAACTGTCCCAGTGGAGCTCACAAGCTATTCCCTGCCATAGTCATATTCCCAATTTAGTTTAGAACCAATTTTTTTTTATTAACTTATACTGATTAACTTATCAGTATGTTTTTGGGTTGTGGGCAGGGCCGTCCCGCCCATGACGTGGGGTGATGCAGCTTCCTCAGGTGGCGAAAGTCTGGGGGCAGCACCGGGCAGAAACAGGAAGTGAAGAGTGCATCTGGCTTGCTGCCGCCCACCTTACCACCGCCTGCCTAGACATCACAGCCTATGATCTTCTGCTATCCCCGTTGTCATGTCCAGGTGGCTGTGATGTCTAGGCAGGCGGCGGTAAGGCGGGTGTTGGCAAGCCAGATGCACTCTTCACTTCCTGTTTCTGCCTGGCGGTGCCTGGTGAAGAAGCGGCCAACAGAGATAGATCAGAGATCCTGCAGCGGTGTCTGGCGATTAAATGGCAGAGGGAACCAGGAGGAGATCAGAGAGGATTGTCAAAGCAGCTGCAGGGGACCAGAAGAAGATCCTAGGACTGGCTATGCAGGAGCGGCGGCAGGAAGCATGATGTACTAGCAGGAGCTGGGAACCAGAGCAGGCATGGCTGAAGATCAGTGCCAGAAGGGTCCTGCAGCGGTGCTTGATGATGGAGTAGCCAGCAGAAGATTGGGGGGTCCTGCAGCGGTGCATGGCAATGGAGCGGCCGGCAGATGATCGGAGAGGTCCTGCAGCGGTTTCTGGTGATGAAGTGGTGGCGGGAACCAGCAGGAGATCAGAGAGGATCATCAGAGCGGCTGCAGGGGACTAAAAGAAGATCCTGGGAGTGGCTATGCAAGAGCGGTGGCAGGAAGCATGATGTAGCAGCAGGAGCTGGGAACAAGAGCGGGGACAGCAGAAAATCAGCGCCAGAGGCTGGACAGAAATTTTAGGGTTCTGTAGCGGTGCCTCGTTATGGAGTGGCTGGCAGAAGATTGGAGGGTCCTGCAGCAGTGCTTGGCGATGGAGTGGCCGGCAGAAGATTGGAGGGTTCTGCAGCAGTGCATGACAATGGAGTGGCCGGCAGAAGATCAGAGGGGTCCTCCAGCGGTGCCTGGTGATAGAGAGGCTGGCAGAAGATCGGAGGGGTCCTGCATCGGTGCTTAACGATGAAGTGGCTGGCAGAAGATCAGAGGTCCTGCAGCAGTGCCTGGCAATGTAGCTACCGCAGAAGGAAGCAGGAGCCACACGCTTGGCGTAAGGACACAGGTAGACATGTGGTGTATGTGTATTCTAAGCCTCAGTCCTGGACCAGACAGTTTCCAGGTTCTTCTGTGCATCATTTCATTGCAATCTTAATTTTTTGTTTGTTTTTTGGGGTAGGGCACATCCTCACAAGTTTGCCTTAGGCGGCAAAAAGTCCAGAACTGGCCCTGGTTGTGGGAGGAAACCGGAGAGCACATAGGACACCGGATGAGCATACAAACTCCATGCTGATAGTGCCGGGGCTGGGATTCAAACAAGAGACCCAGCACTGCAAAGTGAGAGTGCTATCCACTATGCCACGAAGCTGCCCACAGTGTGGACCTAAGAAAACTGTAGATGCAACAGTTAGGATCAGAAGGACAGGAGAGAAAGGGAGGGTAGGGAGAGAAAAAAATGGAAAAAAAGGAATGGTGAGAATTGAAGAAAGGAGGAAAGAAGAGAAAGGAAAAGGGATGAAGATAGAGGAGAGAGGAGAGGATGAGAGGGGAGAGGAGAAAAAAAAAGAGGAGAGGAGAAGTAGAGAAGAAAAGGGAAGGAGGGAGAGGAGATTAGAGGAAAGGAAAGGAGAGGAAAATAGGGAGGTACAACAGAGGGGTAAAGAGTAGGGGAGAGGAGAGGGGAGTATGAACTCCATAGGTCTTTTAATGCTTCTCTTTGATCACAGTTAAAATTACCTGCAAGTCCAGTATTTGTTTTATTTCCCTCTGCACATTCCATCATTCCTAAAAACAATAATAATAATAAAAAAAAATGAACCTTTATTTTTACGGTACAACTCGCCAACTCAGGAGGATCGGAAGAATAGCAGGCAGGAGAAAAATATTTGTGCTCCATTAGAGATTAAACAATAAGGTCTGTATTAAATAAATATTAGTAAAAGACCTGAAAGGAAGAGGGGAGTGGAGTGTGTGTGTGGGGGGGGGGGGGAGGGGGGGGGGTTATTGATATGAGTAGATCAAGGGTTTCTGCAAACTTTTTTAAAGTGAAGTACTGAACGGTATTGTAACAAAGAAGAAATATATTCATACTATAAGAATGTGAATTTGAAATCTGAAATAAAATAATGAAAGGATTAAGCTTTCATCACAGTGTCAGTGTCTTGTGTGATCTGCTAACTTCACCTCTTGTTAAGAAGAAAGCAGAAGCCAACTCTGGAAAACTTTGCCAAAGATTCCTTGCGGGAATAAACCTGACCAGTTCACATCAGGCTACAAAGAGCACCGGGCGCAGAGTGTGTGCACCGAGGCAAAGGGCCCGGCACACGTAATGCATATTCATATAACCCCCAGCACCCACAAGCTAAATCATTCATTATAGATGTGCTCTGCAGTAACGTGGACAGGCTGCACTTATCACCGTACGCGGTTTTAGGAGGCTGAAAACTATGGAGGAGCCGATTTCTCAGGGTTTATGGACTGTGTTAAAGCTTTTCTGTCATTATCGCTGCAAATGTCATAAAATCTTATAGTTCTTCATTTGGCAAAGAAAATTTAAAAGTCATAAAGTGTTGATACATTTATACTGCCAGACTAGCAGAGCGATTGACTTTGTTTCTACGGATTTTATCCAATTTGGGAGAAAGTTACTTTTATTTCAGCCATAAGAAACAGAGAATAGAAAAATAATCTTGTTTAACTTTCTGAAGCGATGGAATGCCAAAGCAAGGGAAGATGGGTCAGTTAACAACAAAGCAATCTTTATTTGTTACCCATTAGATTAAGATTTCTTATGTGGCTCATATTGCAGTAACTTAGCACACATTGGCCAATATGCAATTAACAGTTTCTCCTGGGTTTTCTCTTAGGTAGAAAACACTTTTCCGCACTTTGAAATTGAAAATATACCAAAAAAGTCGGTGAAAAAAGTACTATCAAAATTATTTTGAGTATTGTATTGCTTGCTTGTGGTGGTACTTTTTTTCATTTTTTTCTCATTAAAAAAAAAAAAATTAAACTAAGGTCCATATGCAATTCAGTTTTTCTATTGAGTTTTCTCCAAGGTGATATTTTCAAACTCGCCTATAAAATGCCTTTTAAATTAACAGCAAGTAAGAAAATACTCATAATAATTTTTGTAGTACTTTTTCACCAACGTTTTGGTGCTTTTTCAATTGTAAAATGGTGTAAAGTTATTTTAAAGAGAATATCAAAATTATCTCCTAGGGGAAAAACTGAATTGCATATGGGCCTAAAAGACATGTAGACAAGCTTGAAGAAGATCACCTAGGAGAAAACTCAGGAGAAAAAAATCATTGCATATGGGCCATTTAATCTAAATGTAAATTCCCCTCTAGGTGAAAAATATGTCTTATATGCATCAATGTTTCTATACAAAGCAGGCTGTTTTGATGCACAACGTTCAGTGCCAAGCACAGAAACTAGGCACCGCTATAGCACCAATGCTATAGTATTAGTATAGTGTGTGGTACGCATAAGGGTAATTTGGGGTTCTGGCAATTCCTGGACCCCTAATTACATCTCCTTCCGAATTGCAATGACTCGGAGGGGGAATAGTATTTAACGCTGCTGAGGATTTCAGGGTCAGCCATCTTTGGGCTCACTTTGAGCCCAGCTCACTGGCGATGTACTAATACATACGTTTTTCTTTAACTCTTTCCAGTCCTATGTTGGACATTGGCATTTTCTTCCATAGGACCAATGTGGCACATAGTCCCACATAGGAAAACTAGCTGCTGCTTTATGACACTGTTGCTGTATAAAACTCAGCACAGCATCAGCCGCTTCAGATCAGAAAGTGTCAGACTAAGTTCAACAATGTAATCACTGCCAGCCCCATCCCCCACCGTTGCGGCATTAATATAAATATAGGGCTGATTAATAGGGGCGCCACTGCTGAATCTAGTCCAGCATGCTGTCACCCATAGTCCGACACTTTGATCACCTAATAACAAAAGTGTGCAAGGGGTGGAGCTACAATGTGCAAGCTGACTCCGCCACTGATGCCACTCTTGAATGAGGCGGTACAGACCCTCTGATCGGGAAAAAGGATTGGAAAGGATTGATACCAGGTACAGCAAACATTATACATAAAATCAATTTAACAGCCTTTTGCAGCAATATGAGAGAAGCCATCCTGGTAAGCAGAACATCCCCAGATAAATGAGAAGAGAAAACAAGCAAGCCATTACCTGTGTGTATGCATAAACCAACTACATCAGAGCTAGTGATGGCTTGCTGATCAGGAGGATCTCTTGCCATACACATGCTAGTTAAATGACAGAAAAAGAGCCACTGTGGTTGAGAACCAACTAGCGTGTGTATAAAGCCTTACAGTTGGGCATGTTTTGCTTAACACTTGCAGGTAGGCTGGTGTTCCATTTGAATTTCTGCTTGTATATTTATAATGTGTTATGTTTGCCACTGAAGCCATTTAGCCCGGTGTGACGCTTTTTTTTTTCATTGGTCGTTAATGGGCATGTCCTCTGCAGTATTCTACGATGATTAAATGTTTCAGGACACCTGTAGCCATAAGACATTTCTCATACTGAGAATTATGATAGAAGCATATTAGTGTGCAAGGCACATGTTAATTGTCTCATGTTAAGTCACACCGATGCAGGAAATGTCCGTGGCCAAACAGAAACTTGGATGCCATATTAATTGTGACTATAGCGGTACCCAGTGAACAATGTGGGCACGGGAGGCAATGAGTGTAGTCAAAGCACTGGGGTGATGAATGGACCAAAAAAGGCAGAGATTACATCTTAGATAGCGGCAGCGGGAGTAAGTTACAGGGTTAGTGTAAGGAGTAGCTAAGGGGAGTTAGTGTTAGGAGTAGACAGAGAGAAGTTTAGTGTGAGAAGAAGCTTTCGTAAAATGATAATAGAATACAAGTAAAATAAATGACCAATATTCTATTATCGTAAGTAGTGGAATATCAGCAGCATTGCCGATATTCTTGCAGCTTCAACCGGAGCCCACATTCCCCGGTGCTCTTTTTTGATGTACTGCGTATCTCACCCCCACCATCTATTATGGACTTGTTCTTCTTAGTCCCATAACTTTTATCCTTATCTGTATTGTCATAAACTGTAAAAAGAAATACACTATCTGTTCTCTTTATATTATACAAGAGTCACATTTAAATGGTCTATGCTCCAGATGCCACTTAGACTTAAAGGAACAGTATTCCTCATTGTTATCGACTGCATTGGTATGTATTCATTATTTGACCATACCTAGGGACACCTTAATCAGTTTCTGACCGCGTCATGCCGATGGGCGTGGCCGCGGCGGCAGCCCCAGGACCGCCTAACGCCAATTGGCATAAAGTCCTGGGGCTGTAAGTTGCATGAGATCGCGCGCACGCTGCGCGCGCATCTCCTGCTCGGAGGGCGGAGCTCTGCCCCCTCTTCAGTCTCCGAGCGGCTATTGCCACTCGGGAGACTGTCAGACGGCAAGATTGCCGTCTATTTACACTGCGCAGCGCTGCGATCAGCAGCAGCGCTGCACTGGGGACAGCCGTGTGACACGGCTGTCCCCCTGGGGGACAAGAGAGAGATCGGCTCTCATAGGCAGAAGCCTATGACAGCCGATCGCCGTAATTGGCTGGCTCTGGGGAGGGAGGGAGGGAGGGGGGGAGGGAGGGTAGGTTTTTAAAGACACGTTTTTTTTTTTTTTAAGTAAGAACAATAATATTTATTATTAAAAAAATAAACATGGGGGAGCGATCAAACACTACCAACAGAGAGCTCTGTTGGTGGGGAGAAAGGGGGGGGGGATCACTTCTGTGCTGTGTTGTGCGGCCCTGCAGCTTGGCCTTAAAGCTGCAGTGGCCAATTTTACCAAAAATGGCCTGGTCACTAGGGGGGTTTAGCCCTGCAGTCCTCAAGAGGTTAAGACACGCCCTTGCCCCACCTCCAGACATGCCCCTGCCACACCCCAAGACATGCATACCATAAAGCAAAATATGCAGTTTTATCATTCAGACCACACTGGTCCTTTCTACCATCATTTGGTTTCCTTACTACTAACATTTGGAAAGTATGAAAGAACACATTTTTATGTAGAAAAATACAAATATTCACATAGATCTTTACATCAGTCCTGAAAGAGGGACAAACAAGGGAGAAAGAGGGACAGATAGATTTGGTTCCAAAAGAGGGACTGTTCCTCAAAAAAAGGGACAGTTGGGAGCTATGATTTGACCAAAAGATTAACCAAACTGATGTGTCCACGCAGGATTCTTACATTTTTCTCTTTATGTTTGCAGGGACTATTTCTGCTTACAAATCATGCTCAATATTCTTTCCAGCATTGTTTAGAAAAACAGCTAAACCTGCCTCGCTTTGGTCGGAATGACTTGTAAAACTCATCCAATTGGAGCATCACAAAACTAGGGCTTTTAAGAGGCGACTATGGCTGCATACCTAAACAGACAGCATATCCCCATTGGGAGTCTCCAGCTCCATAGTCTTGATAAGTACCGAGATGTGTGCATGAGTGACAGCATTGAAAAATGGATCTGAGCTGCAGAACACATCTAAATTAAGCATAGCACACATTCGAAATAGAATGACACTTTTCAGATGTATTTCCCCCTTTTTTTGCCACAAATACAGTACTTTGCATATTACAGTAATGGAATCCATACCAATGGGACCTGTGGTTTATTGCTTAATATATGCTACGTTTTCACCTTGAAGAATGGGTCAAATTAAAAATTTTTTAAGGAAGGATAACACTTACTGAATAAGTTGGTCATATTTCTTTAATGCAACCAAGCTCTCTACTTTTACAAAAAAAAAAAATCTGTGTTAGACCGTTATAGTATATTGAAGTAATTGCATTTTTATTATGTAAGCCTGAAAAGGTATGTAAGTGGGTATAAGGCAAATTGGTTGCATGCTGCTTCTGGGCAAATTGGGCTATTGGGCAACAGACTTTAATTAAAAATATCGGCAAGCAGGTGCCAAAAGGTAAATTCAGATGCCAGGAGTAGAGATGAGCGTAATGACCTAATTACGATTTCGCGAAATTTCGCGTAATTAGTGTAATTACGATTATGGCCGTAAGTACATAATCGTAATGAAGAAGGATTTCGCGAAATTTCGCGTAAGCGTAATTTTTGCGTAATTTTCGCATTACAATGGTTATTTGTTCATGCCGTAATTTCGCATTAAACGCTACCGTAATTTCGCGTTAAACCGTAACGCTCCGTATAATGTAAAAAAGCCGCCGACTTTAAGGGTTAATAGCAAAGCCCCCTTAAATGCTAAGAGCCTAAAATTTGGAGAATATATTAAGGAGATCAGGAGGAATAAGAGGAAAAATTTTTTTTTCAAAAAGACCTTATAGTTTTTGAGAAAATCGATGTTAAAGTTTCAAAGTAAAAATGTATACATTTAAAAACCCGCCGACTTTAACGGTTAATAGCAAAGCCTGTTTAAAGTTTAGGAACACCAAATTCCCAGGGTATATTAAGGGGATCAGTGGGAATAAGAGGAAACATTTTTTTTTCAAAAAGACCTTATAGTTTTTGAGAAAATCGATTTTTAAGTTTCAAGGGCAAAAATGTCTTTTAAATGCGGAAAATGTCCGTTTTTTTTGCACAGGTAACAATAGTGTATTATTTTCATAGATTCCCCCAAGTGGGAAGAGTTTTACTTACTTCGTTCTGAGTGTGGGAAATATAAAAAAAAACGACGTGGGGTCCCCCCTCCCAGACCTCTTTAACCCCTTGTCCCCCATGCAGGCTGGGATAGCCAGAATGCGGAGCACCGGCCGCGTGGGGCTCCGCACCCTGACTATACCAGCCCGCATGGTCCATGGATTGGGGGGTCTCGGAAGGGGAGGGGCAGCCAAGCTTTCCCCTCCCTCTCCGAGCCCTTGTCCAATCCAAGGACAAGGGGCTCTTCTCCACCTCCGATGGGCGGTGGAGGTGGAGGCCGCGATTTCCTGGGTGGGGGGTTCATGGTGGAATCTGGGAGTCCCCTTTAAAAAGGGGTCCCCCAGATGCCCACCCCCCCTCCCAGGAGAAATGAGTATAGAGGTACTTGTACCCCTTACCCATTTCCTTTAAGAGTTAAAAGTAAATAAACACACAAACACATAGAAAAAGTATTTTAATTGAACAAAAAACATAACCACGAAAAAAGTCCTTTAATATTCTTAATTAACCATTAATACTTACCTGTCCCTTTAAATAAATGATCCCACGCATTATCCTCGGAAATGTTCTATCAGTTACAATGTAACAAAGTTATTACAATGTAACAACTTTGTTACATTGTAACTACGCCGCACCCGACGTCACTCACCGCCGCCGCTGCGTCTGTGCTGCAGGACCCGACAGAGCTCTGAGCTATAGCTCAGAGCTCTCGAAAGCATCTTTGTATTTGGGCTCCAAGGAGACTGATTTGAAGGAACCCCATTGGTCTGCTAAGGACCAATGGGGCTCCTTGGAGCTCAAATACAAAGATGCTTCTCAGAGCTCTGAGCTATATAGCTCAGAGCTCTGTCGGGTCCTTGCAGGACGCTAAGTCCCCGCCGGCTCCTGCTGTCCACCCCGCCCACATCTGTCACCCACATGTCACCCACATGTGGGTGACATGTGGGTGACATGTGGGAGAGGCGGGGAGGGCAGCGGGAGCTGCGGGGACTTAGCGTCCTGCAAGGACCCGACAGAGCTCTGAGCTATATAGCTCAGAGCTCTGAGAAACATCTTTGTATTTGGGCTCCAAGGAGCCCCATTGGTCCTTAGCAGACCAATGGGGTTCCTTCAAATCAGAAGGAACCCCATTGGTCTGCTAAGGACCAATGGGGCTCCTTGGAGCCCAAATACAAAGATGCTTTCGAGAGCTCTGAGCTATAGCACAGAGCTCTGTCGGGTCCTGCAGCACAGACGCGGCGGCGGCGGTGAGTGACGTCGGGTGCGGCGTAGTTACAATGTAACAAAGTTGTTACATTGTAATAACTTTGTTACATTGTAACTGATAGAACATTTCCGAGGATAATGCGTGGGATCATTTATTTAAAGGGACAGGTAAGTATTAATGGTTAATTAAGAATATTAAAGGACTTTTTTCGTGGTTATGTTTTTTGTTCAATTAAAATACTTTTTCTATGTGTTTGTGTGTTTATTTACTTTTAACTCTTAAAGGAAATGGGTAAGGGGTACAAGTACCTCTATACTCATTTCTCCTGGGAGGGGGGGTGGGCATCTGGGGGACCCCTTTTTAAAGGGGACTCCCAGATTCCATCATGAACCCCCCACCCAGGAAATCGCGGCCTCCACCTCCACCGCCCATCGGAGGTGGAGAAGAGCCCCTTGTCCTTGGATTGGACAAGGGCTCAGAGGGGGAGGGGAAAGCTTGGCTGCCCCTCCCCTTCCGAGACCCCCCAATCCATGGACCATGCGGGCTGGTATAGTCAGGGTGCAGAGCCCCACGCGGCCGGTGCTCCGCATTCTGGCTATCCCAGCCTGCATGGGGGACAAGGGGTTAAAGAGGTCTGGGAGGGGGGACCCCACGTCGTTTTTTTTTATATTTCCCACACTCAGAACGAAGTAAGTAAAACTCTTCCCACTTGGGGGAATCTATGAAAATAATACACTATTGTTACCTGTGCAAAAAAAACTGACATTTTCCGCATTTAAAAGACATTTTTGCCCTTGAAACTTAAAAATCGATTTTCTCAAAAACTATAAGGTCTTTTTGAAAAAAAATGTTTCCTCTTATTCCCACTGATCCCCTTAATATACCCTAGGAATTTGGTGTTCCTAAACTTTAAGCAGGCTTTGCTATTAACCGTTAAAGTCGGCGGGTTTTTATATGTATACATTTTTACTTTGAAACTTTAACATCGATTTTCTCAAAAACTATAAGGTCTTTTTGGAAAAAAAAAATTTCCTCTTATTCCTCCTGATCTCCTTAATATATTCTCCAAATTTGAGGCTCTTAGCATTTAAGGGGGCTTTGCTATTAACCCTTAAATTCGGCGGCTTTTTTATATTATACGGAGCGTTACGGTTTAACGCGAAATTACGGTAGCGTTTAATGCGAAATTACGGCATGAACGAAACCCGAAATTCGCGTTGAAAATTACGCTTACGGTATTTTCAATTACGATTTTAATGGCAATTTCGCTATGCTAATTTCGCATCGTAATCGCAAATTTCGCATGCGTAATTATAGTAATGCGAAATTACGAAAATTTCAGCTCAACTCTAGCCAGGAGACAAAGGGCGATCATTATCATTTTATGCTGTTTCTTGAGTAACAAAGGGGAAATTGCCAGGTGGCGCCCGATAATTATTGTTTTTTTGCTGTTTTCTTTTTCTTTTTTTATGCGAGTTATGCGAGTTAGGGTTGTTAAGGTTAGGCATTGGCTACAATGAACCCCCCCGTGCCGCACTCCAGGGGGGTAGTGCCACCACCTTGATAAGGGCTCACTGAATGAGTCACGAGGCGTGATGAAATGCGTAGGGCGGAGTCGGAGGCGCGCTAATGTCAGAGGAGGAAACAGGGAGACTAGGTGGATCGTGCTGCTCTATGGCATCCGCGGTTCGAGCCGTTTTCGTAAACCTGTAAGCCTGCATATACAAATATCGATTTTAAATAAACAGATGTCTTGTTACATGCTGGATCTGCTCCTTGGCTGGCTAGAGAGAGAGTGGATGTGATATGCAATAACTCAAGACGCGCTTTCGGTGAGTGCACCCACAAAGGGGAGCTGTGATATTGTCCCTTATCAAGGTGGTGGCACTACCCCCTGGAGTGCAGCACGGGGTGTTCATTGTAGCCTGTTCTAGACAATACTGGGCACTATGTGCATTCTCTGATTTTTTACAGGGTGCAAGCAAGTGCAGTGGTTATATTGAGATATATATCTGTTAAAGTTGGAGTGACCTTACTCATTGCTGTGATCCCCTGACATTGTGAATTCAGTTATTCCAGTGGAGCGCAGTATATCCTGTTATATAAGGTTAGGCATTGAGAAGGGGATTTGTGCAGGCAGGGGGGACGGTTAGGGTTAGGCATTAGGAAGGGAGGTTTTAGGGTTAGGCGTTGTAGGGTTCTGTGTGAGAGTAAGGTTAGGTTAGGTTTACAATTAACACTAAATAGTAGAATATCGGTAAATGTACTGATATTTTACTATTGGCAGTGTTCCAGCGCCTGATTTTCTGTGATGCCCGAAATTCATGTACGCATGTAAGTCACAAGAATAGGACAGTTTTAAGTTTGGTTAGGGTGAAATCTAGAACTGTGGTTCAACATTTGCTATACACAAGAGCTATCCTATGCTTTCATATTATAACTACTACTTGCATAGTTAATGAACGTAGCAGTTTAGAAAAATATTTTTCTAACTTTATCTGAACTTAGTCTCCTCTGATTGTGTTTACATGATGATTTTGAAGAGGGATGAGCTAGAGGTACTTTCAGCTCTGCTGACTTTGCTATAAACAACATAGCAAGCAATAAAGGAGTTTTATTCTGAGAGAGAGGGCGGTGGAGATTTGGGGAAGTGAATGGCAAAATCTTGATAGGGTGCGCAATGCTAGATACATCTAGTAATAACGCCAATCTCACCTATGTACAGTTAGGGCTGGTTCATACTGTGAGCAATTGAACTCAGTTTGCAAATCTCCAGCAATTGGAAAAGTGTTACAGTGGTGTCACTTTAAGAGGGTGTTCTCACTGCAGCGTTTCAATTTTGAGTAAAATGAAAACATGTTTCCTGCACCATTTTTTAGCATGATTTTACTTAAAGGAATGTGCAAAGATGCACATTCCTTTAAAAATTGCTTTGAAAATGAATTTTCAAAATTGCAATTGCTAAGTGCTTAGCAATTGCGATTGCATTTTGTAGTGTGAACTAGGTCTTAAAGATTACCCAAAAGCAAGTATAGAAGACCTACAGAATATACAGGTCATGGACATACACATGTGTACCGTGGTAGGTTTTGCTATTATTCATACCTATTGGTTACCTCAATTCCCTTGCCATCTTAATTATCAGAAAGACAGGATCATCTTTGCTACTTACTTATACTTTCTAACATCCATTACTCTATGATTTTTTGGCATCAGTGTAGTTAACCTCCCTGGCGGTATGATTATTTCTGGATTTTAGGGTCTAAAGCCGTGCAATACCACAGTGAGATCTGTGGCAACCCTGCACTTACCTCCCTGGGATTCAGCACTACACTTCTCTCGTCCTCCTCCGGGTGGCGCTGTAACCCTATAGTGAGATCGCCATCTGTCGTCATGAATACTGACAACAATCTCACCAGAGGGATGCAGAGCCTCTGAGGACCGGAAGGAAAATGGCTGCCAGCGCCTGGATCCTGGGGAGTTGAGTTAAATGCCCGTTGCACTTCCGGCTCTGCATAGACCTCCTGGCTTCTTTTTCCCACCCCGATGCTGAATCAGGGTTAGCGCCAGGGAGGTTAAAGATTTTGAATAACTATGTGGTCCTGTCTGGTTCATGTTTAGGTAGACTTTTTGCTGTAAACTTGCATTATATTGTACATGTTTATCAGTGTACACTAATCCGTTGAGCATTACACATAGTTTCATTGAAGTCCGTAACGCATGGTTTTTCCTAACAATATAGACCCCATGGGGAAGCCGGTGTAGCTCCCTAAACATGGCAGTGAGGGGATTTCAAAATGATAAGTAGTTTGCCTGTTAATTTTGCCTGTTAGTTTGCCTGTTAATTTCATAATTCATTTAGCTTAATTGGGATGATTTTTTTGTAAGCTCCTTGTGAAGCTCGCAAGGGCAGGGCTCTCTCACCCTTTTGTGTCTTGGAATTTGTTACACAGTTTATTCTTCATGTTACATTTGTGGCTGCCATTACTATATCTACTAGTTCTGTATTTTGTACCAGCTTCTCTATTGGTGTTTACTATTGTATGCATTATTATGTACCCATGTTTGTATCTTAATTTGTACAATGCCACAGAATATGTTGTTGCTTTAAAAATCAATAATGATAATAATTATGTATACATATTGTTAATTATCAAGCTCCTATACACTAGTAATGATGAATATGTTGTATTGTACTTTTTTTGTAGTGCACCAACTTGTGCGCTGTAGCTCGCCCCATTGTATGTGGGCCCACATTATTAATCTACTACATGGGGCAGCGTGGTACTGAAGGCTGATGTGATGCTGGACTAGCCCAAATGTGCCTACGTATATATGGCCTCAATTCACTAAGCAGTTTAGACTAGTCTACTGATGGTTTTTAGTCTACTAATGGTTTGGTCCGCTGCAACAAAGGGGAATTCACTATTACCAAATGTTTTAGAACCTGTTTTTAGACCTGGTCTAAACCATTTGCTAATTATGTGGGTAAAGCAGGGAAAATGATCAAAAGATGCAATTCACAAATGTGTAACTATGACTGACATCCTTCTTCTTTGATGAGCTCTCCTCTGCATACAATTTAACCCCTGCATAATTAATTCAAAAGGTTCTATCCTTACATCTAAAATACCTCACAGAATTACTTTACCGACAAGAAATCAGCTGGTCTAATCTCTGTCAGAAAAAGTGGGCGTGGTTACTCCTTGTTTGCCTTTGTGAATTGTGTAATTACTGAATGTTAGACCAGGTCTAAAAACAGGTCTAAAATATAACACCAAATCATCAGTAGACTATAAACCATCTGTAGACTAGTCTAAACTGCTTAGTGAATTGAGGCCATAATATTTAAATTACCATGGCGCATTGGCAGAGGATGGGGCCGGTGGTGATCAAAGTCCAACACTTTGATCTAAAGCGGCTGACGCTGTGCCCTATTTAGTTTTCCTATGTCAGGCTATGTCCGACATTGGGCCTATACTAAAAAATGGCAATAGTTCAACATAATGCTTAGTTCATAAATGTTAGTAAATAAAAAAAGATTTCAAACTATATTTAAAATAGGTGCAATTTGAGCTTACAGTTACTTTTGGAAATTCAAAGCTTGCTGCAAAATTAAATAACATAATTCAATTACAGATAATTAGATTAGACTTAAAAAAAGATGAGAATTCACCAAAAGTGGAATTTCACATTATACTGCGATGTAAACATACATGTTCTGCTCAGTTGTGCTTATGTGCTCATCTAGAAGGTAGCATTGTGTGTGATCAGATCTAGTATTTTATTGGGAACTTTGTGTAAGTATTTATAGCAATAATTAAAGTGATCATAGATGTTTAAATTTCATTAACCCTTTACACACTCATATAACGAAATTACTCATTGCGATCAACGCTACTTCTAAGGGCTCATTTCTACTGTCCTGAGACTCACGCCAGCGCTGTGATAAGAGAATCACTCGAGCCATGCCAAGCATAGCTATAGGGATTTGCATGCATGACACTATTTTTTGCTGCATGCCAATGCCATCCTTTTCTTTTACCCGTATATGAATCAGACAGCAGCCTATTAATTTTGCCATCTGAATTTGCATACGGAGAAATGCAGTGCATTACCCCTAGTGGAAATGAGCTCTAAACCTAATAAAAGAGGAGATGTTGGCTTTTCTTGAGTATAAAAACACATATAGAATAGTGTCATTTGAAATTTGGTCTCAAAATCTACAGTATTTAACCCTTTCAGGACCGGCTGCTTAACCCCCCCCCCCCCCCCCCTTAAAGGGGAACTGAAGAGAGAGGTATATGGAGGCTGTCATGTTTATTTCCTTTTAATCAATACCAGTTGCCTGGCAGCCCTGCTGGTCTATTTCTCTGCAGTAGTATCTGATTAAAACCAGAAACAAGCATGCAGCTAGTCTTGTCAGATCAGACTTATAAGTCTGAACCACTGAAACACCTGATCTGCTGCATGCTTGTTCAGGGGCTATGGCTAATAGTATTAGAGGCAGAGGATCAGCAGGGCTGCCAGGCAACTGGTATGGTCTAAAAGGAAATAAACATGACAGCCTCCATATACCTCTCTCTTCAGTTCCCCTTTAAAGACCAGGCTATTTTACAGTGGGGGGGGGGGCGTGTTTGGGGGGTCAGGCAACCGTATCCCCTGTGTGGCTTGCTGGGCATGGTGTCCCCCCTGTAGCCAGCAGCCTTCACTCACCTTCCAGGGTCCATTGATGAGCAGCTGTGTCGCTGCTTGATGACGCCATCAAGCTGGGACCCGGCACTTATGTCAAAGTGAGCGGGGATGCCGGCCGGAGTGGAGGGGAGCCTTGATTGCCGGGGGAACCTCATGAAAGTGAGTGGATCCTCTTCTTCCCCCCACCGCCGCAGCTGTAACAATGATCACTACGATCCGCTATCGATCTTAGTGATCACGTGATCAGGAGCCATACACAATGGCCCCTGATCACTGATGTGAGATGTCAGCTGTCATATGATAGCTTAATCTCCCCTCTCGGGTGCGGAAAGAGAGGAAGAGGGAGAGGAAATGGCGGGTGGCGTAAATCCTACACCGCATCAGGCTAGAACAGCCACAAGTGCAGCGTAGGTTTTACTGTGCACGGTGCACAATAGGTTAATGTCCAAATAGGTGGAATGAGCCTAGATTTTGTATCCGTTTCGGGAGATCTGAAGGCCTGAACAGGAACTAGAATAAACCTTCTATACATGCTAGATGGTTCTTGGCTGAGGTGGCAGTTCTGGGCCACCTCTCCCTAGGATCAAATGTGCGCCTGGCAGCCCACAATCCTCCCTGATCTGTCAGTGAAAGATTCATCATCTCACAATAACAGCAGCCAAATTCATTGTCCTCCCTCTTTACCCCCTCACTAGAGATGTCGCGAACCTTCGATTTTCGGTTCGCGAACCCCGTTCGCGAACCTTCGCGGAAGGTTCGGTTCGCGGAAAAGTTCGCGAACCACAATAGACTTCAATGGGGATGCGAACTTTGAAAAATAGAAAAATGTATGCTGGCCACAAAAGTGATGGAAAATATGTTTCAAGGGGTCTAACACCTGGAGGGGGGCATGGCGGAGTAGGATAGATGCCAAAAGTCCCGGGGAAAAATCTGGATGTGACGCAAAGCAGCGTTTTAAGGGCAGAAATCACATTGAATGCTAAATTGCAGGTCTAAAGTGCTTTAAAACATCTTGCATGTGTATACATCAATCAGGTAGTGTAACTAGAGTACTGCTTCACAGTGACACACAAAACTCACTGTGTAACGCACCGCAAACAGCTGTTTGTGTAGTGACGGCCGTGCTGGACTGGTGCGCAACATGGCCAGAGTGTAGGCCGTGGCGGTTTTCAAGCCCATATGGTCGCCGGGCTGTGGTAGCTCAATGATAGAACAACAGTGACTGTCCAGCTGATCAAATTTGGTCTGTCCACAATGAAGCAACGACCTTATTATCTTCTTGAATGTAGGTAGGCATAGGTAGGTGTCCCAGTAGTTAGCTAGGCATAGGTAGGAGTCCCAGTATAGGTAGGTAGGCATAGGTAGGAGTCCCAGTATAGGTAGGTAGGCATAGGTAGGTGTCCCAGTAGTTAGCTAGGCATAGGTAGGAGTTCCAGTATAGGTAGGTAGGCATAGGTAGGAGTCCCAGTATAGGTAGGTAGGCATAGGTAGGTGTCCCAGTAGTTAGCTAGGCATAGGTAGGAGTCCCAGTATAGGTAGGTAGGTATAGGTAGGAGTCCCAGTATAGGGAGGTAGGCATAGGTAGGTGCCTCAGTAGTTAGCTAGACATAGGTAGGAGACCCAGTATAGGTAGGTAGGCATAGGTAGGTCCCCTAGTATAGGTAGGTAGGTAGGTGTCCCCGTATAGGTAAGTAGGTGCCCCAGTAGTTAGGTAGGCATAGGTAGGTGACCCAGTATAGATAGTTAGGCAGGGTTACCAAGGTCCAGCTGCAACAGATAGGGCTGTATAATGTCAGTGAGCAACACACGCAAAAAAAAAACCACATATGGAAAACATTATCTCTCAAAAGAGCTGTTGAGAGGTGCTATTTTAGCAATAACAATCAGCCAGGAGCAAGCCAAGACCAAGAGCCTAACTAATCTTTCCCTAGGAGAACAAGTCTGCAGCAGCTGTCCCTAGTCTGTCTCTAGCAGGCACACGAGTGAGTGTAATGGCCGGCAAACCTGCCTTATATAAGGGGGGGTGGAGCTCCAGGGCTTAGTGTAGCCTGAATGGCTACAATGTGCCTGCTGACTGTGATGCAGAGGGTCAAAGTTGACCCTCATAGTGCATTATGGGGCGAATCGAACTTCCGCAAAAGTTTGCTTGGTCCAGGCGAACGCGAACCCCCAAAGTTCGCCTGGAACTGTTTGCCGTCGAACCGTTCTCTACATCTCTACCCCTCACTCCCTGCTACTCCGTGGTATGCTGCACTTCATTCCTCTGTTACGCCTCCTAGAGGCTTACGCCCTGAACTGTCAGCCAAGAGATCAAGTGCCAATTCCTATGGGTGATGCATGTGTATTGTGTATGCACTTTAAAGGGTAATTGAAGTGAGAGGAATATTGAAGCTGCCATATTTATTTCCTTTTAACCAATACCAGTTGCCTGGCTGCTCTGTTGGTCTATTAGGCTACAGTAGTGTCTGAATCACAACAGAAACAAGCATGTAGCTAATGTATTCAGATCTGACAATAATGTCAGAAACACCTGATCTGCTGCATGCAGGTTCAGGGGCTGTGGCTAAAAGTATTATAGGCAGAGGATCAACAGGGTTGCCAGGCAATGAATATTGCTTAAAATGAAATAAATTTATGGCAGCCTCCATATCCCTCTCACTTCATTTGTCCTTTAAGTACCCAGAATGGTGATTGATTGGTTAGGACTTGTTATACATCCTTCAGTGCCTCTTTGGCAGATGAGTCAGGAAAGTGATGAGGAAGACTGCAAATGGGAGAGGAAGAAACAAAAGTTGAATAGGCTGCACAGGTGTCACTTATAATCACACACTGACAATCATAAAAGCAGGAAGTCTGTCTACCGATACATTTCATCTTTATCCAGTTTTTTTCCTCCTACAAGAAAGCAAAATTCATTTGAATTATACAGAACATTATTTTAGTGCATGTGTATGGACGGTACCACAGTAAAACCCTTCACACTCTTCAAAAAAATCCCTGACTAGATTCCATTAAAGCCAGCTATAAATACAATATTAGCATTCAGCAGTCACTTCCTTTTGAGAATGACAATGCACAAAGTGAAAGGCTGCTTCTACAATAGAGCAACAGCCAAGAAGAAAAGAGTAGAATTATCTAGCAAGAGAAATTTTGTCAGCCCCTCACAGGTTCTTATTGAAACGGCTGGAGAAGTATAGTGTAGGCACAGCGAGCGTTTTGTGCTAGCAGCAGTAAAAGCACTGAAATTCTTCTGTTTGATCTCTGGTCAACCTGAAAAATGCATGCCTGCCTCAAATCTACCTTGAAAGGCTCCCAGAGTTACAGAGTGTCAAAGGGGCCAAACTATTTTATTTTTAATGAGGTGGAGACAATATGTTGATACTCTCCATCCTCTCTCAAGCACTCCTTGCACTTTGATATCTGCACAGAAGAACAATAGACCATTGTCTCTGTCTTAGTTAAGTCTTTCTATTATGTTCACCTGTGAAATTCAGCAGCTGTTAAGTTCACAGATCCTTCATGGTCTCTTAGGGCTGAATTAAACAAGTTTCTTTATTAACACTTTGAGGAATAAAATTCTTTATTCTATGGGAGAGCTACAGGTGGCCATACATCTCTTGACTTGGCCGCCGATCAACCATCCGACTTGATAATTATTATCTAATTGGATGAAAAGCGGTGCTGCCAAGAGCATGCCCGATAGACGATGCAACCAAGTCAAAATTGGTTGCCTGTACCGATCGGACATGCTGCAAGATGTTTGGCCATCATGGTTGATCGGGTGCACAGCGGTAATGGCGAGCGATATGGGGATAAGCGACGAACGCAATGAAACCCTCAGCGCTGTTCCTCCTAGTGTATAAATGTCCCCCACCCCATGTGTGATTTTATACATTACCTGATCTGTGTTGCCCACCATGTGGTGCCCATCCGTCTTCCAGTTCTTCATCTTCCATTTGCACCTAACACACTGCTGGCATACATGCACCTAACACACTGCTGGCATACAATGCATGGTGTGTCAACCATGTGTGTCATGATGTGAAGAAGAACCGAAAGATGGATGGGCACCATGCTGGGGGCGACACAGGATAGGTATTGTATGCACACAAGGGAGGGCACCTTCATACACTGGGGGGCAGCAGTGAGGCGATGAATATGGTGAATGAGGATGATTCCCGAGAGATTTCATGCTTTGATCATTCGGGAATCAGCCTGCGTTGTATGATTTGTCTCTTGGTTGACTCTGCCCATCATCGCTAGATGTATGGGCACCATAATGTACTTTCTTGAGTGAAGCCACGTACACAAGTGTAACTGTTCTTGGCCAAAGGGGCTGGTTGGGGCCACCTCGGCCAAAAGCCTTACATGTGAACAGTTGTCTTCTGATAATCGGGGAAGCCAAATCTTTAAGCGACAATTGGAAGCCAAGTCTATTGTTCCTCTACTTTCTCGCACACAGAAGCTGCTCCATTATTCCCTGCCCCATCTTCTTCTCTCCTTATTTCTTCATAGACACACAGCATGAGGCTTGTCTGCTTAAAGTGATGCATAAGTACAGCCTTGGGCCCTACAGTGTTACTACCAGGATAGAGGTCAATTTTAGCGAGCAGCACACATTGAAGGAAAATTGCTCAAGTTTTGAAGTGTTGATTTGCATGCTTACTGGTATAGGTAGAGAAGGAACTGGTTCTAATGAAGAAAATTGTGAACTGGCTGAATACAAATGCATTTTTAAAACAAATATCCACCATTTTTTATAACTTTTAGTTGCTTTTATTGCTGTCTGTGTTTCATGTTGTTGTGAGTAGTGATGATCACAATCTGCTTATTATGATTACCTGAAATTTCACAATTACGTCCATACATAATTACGATTTGGACATTTAACTGATTTATTGTTATCCATTTGTAATTTTGTGTCATTTTTTTGCGTAATTTAGTGCAGATTTTAGAGGTTAATAGCAAAGCCTCCATACATGATATGTTCGCCATAATTGCTACATCTGTTTTTGCCCATTATTTAAGAAGGGCAAAAAATCTGATCCAGGAAATTATAGACCTGTAAGTTTAACATCAGTTGTATGCAAACTATTTGAGGGGTTACTAAGAGATACTATACATGACTTCATAGTAGAAAATAATCTTATTTCTCAGCATCAACATGGGTTTACTAAAGACAGGTCCTGTTTGACTAACATGCTCAGCTTTTATGAGGTAGTGAATGCTAATATGGATATTGGGAATGCTGTAGATGTGATATACTTGGACTTTGCAAAGGCCTTCGACACTGTTCCCCACAAAAGTCTGGTGCAAAAGTTGAGGATGCAAGGACTGGGGAAGAGTCTGTGTTCATGGATAGGGAACTGGCTAATGGACAGAAAACAAAGAGTTGTGGTCAATGGATCGTACTCAAAATGGGAGACTGTTAGCAGTGGGGTCCCACAGGGGTCTGTTCTGGGTCCAGTGCTCAATTTATTTATTAATGACCTAGTAGATGCAGTAGTGAGCAATGTTGCTATTTTTGCAGATGATACAAAATTGTGCAGAATCATCAACTCTCAGGAAGATAGTGTCATATTGCAACAGGATCTGGATAGGATGGCTATATGGGCACATACATGGCAGATGAAATTCAATGTTGACAAATGTAAGGTCATGCATTTTGGACGTACTAATGGTCTAGCACCATACAAAATAAATGGGATACAGTTGGGGACATCAAACTTGGAGAAGGACTTAGGAGTACTCATTGACAACAAGTTAAATAATCGTACTCAATGCCAAGCAGCTGCAGCTAAAGCTAACAAAATTTTGGGATGCATTAAAAGGGAAATAAAAACTCGAGATGCTAGCATAATATTGCCCCTGTTTAACTCTCTAGTAAGGCCACATCTGGAATATGGAATTCAGTTCTGGGCACCACATTACAAAAAAGATATTGCAGTTTTAGAGCAGGTGCAGAGACGAGCAACAAAATTGATGCGTGGGATGGAAGGTCTCACTTATCGAGAAAGGTTAGATAAACTGGGTTTATTTAGTCTAGAGAAAAGACGCCTTAGAGGGGATCTAATTAACATGTATAAATACATCAGAGGGCAATATAATACCTTGGCGGATGAGCTTTTTGTCCCTAGGCCTTCTCAAAGGACTAGAGGACATGATCTGCGCATGGAGGAAAAATGTTTTAACCATTTATTTAGGAAAGGGTTCTTTACAGTAAGAGTGATTAAGATGTGGAATGCATTGCCACAGGAAGTCGTTATGGCAAACTCTATACCTGCATTTAAAGGGGGCTTAGATGCTTTCCTTGCGTTGAAAGACATCCATGGCTACAATTACTAGGTAATGCCTAATGATGTTGATCCAGGGATTTTATCTGATTGCCATCTGGAGTCGGGAAGGAATTTTTCCCTTTAGGGGCTAAATGGACCATGCCTTGTAAGGGTTTTTTCGCCTTCCTCTGGATCAACAGGGATATGTGAGGGAGCAGGCTGGTGTTGTACTTTATACTGGTTGAACTCGATGGACGTATGTCTTTTTTCAACCAAAATAACTATGTAACTATGTAAGGGTGGGAACAAGGCAAAGAGACTTTGTAGTTTTTGAGAAAAACTGATTTTAAAAAATGCAAAGGAAAATTTGTTTTTTAAACTCTAAATTATCGTTTAAAAAAACATTTTTCCTTTGCATTTTTAAAATCTACCAATGGGCACAGCCCATTTATTTAATGGCATGCCAAGATGTATTTCTCTCCGGAATGAGGCTTAATTATGCATGGATGTTTTTTCTGTGTTTTAAAGGTTAAGAGGAAAAAATTGCTTTCAGCTTGTAATGCAGGATCTAAAACATGAAGTGACCTAGGCCTGAACGATTAAACATTTTTAAACCGAAATTGTGATCACGGATACGGCGATTCCGTGATCGTCAGAGTGGCGATTTTTTACGATATTCCGCGCCCTCCCGCTCTGCACTCCCCCTCGATGCTCTGTGTACAAGTCGCGGCTTCTCAGCGACTCTCATTCCCGGCGGTTCGCCTGCAAACCTCATTCTCCTGCTGTGCGCCGTCTCTCCTCCTCCGTCATCAGCTCTTTTGGCTTCTTCATCTTCTTCCTCTGCCTAGCGTGTCATCAGCTGGGCGGGCGCCGGGCATCAGACTCCGCCCACAGGCTCTCACTCATTTCCCTCTGCAGGACAGTGGAACATCAGAGCTGCCTCAGGTAGACTTTTGGTGGCTGGAAGAAGCCGGTGCACCGGCAAGTAAAGCTTTACTTTATTTTATTTTACCTCAGAGCCTCCACACACTTGTTTTCCCTCTCCCTCCATTGCTAGCTGGGCCTGTCAGTTAAAAATAGTGTGGCAGGCAATCAGGCTTAGGAAATGGAATTACAGGATCACAGTTCAGCGCCCGCCTCCTTTGCACAGTAGAATTCTGAATGAGGCTTACAGCCTCCTAAAGCTTCATTTGAAGAAAATCGTGGATCGAATCGAAATCGCAATTTCTGACAGAAATCGTGCGATTCAATCTTTTCCTAAAATCGTTCAGGCCTAAAGTGACCCATTGCATGCTAACTGTTGTAGGCAGAGGAGTTCTAAGGAAAGAAACTGGGAAGGGGGAACTGGCTGAGTACAAAACAACTGCAGTTCTTTTGGACGCTAATATCCTCCATTTTCACAACTTTCAGTTGCTTTTATTGCTAGCTCTGTTTCGGACTAAATAGCAGAGCCCAAGGATGAATTTAATAAGAGCCTTTTCATTATAATAAACCTATTACCTGTAAGGAGAAATCTTGAAAGGACAACTGTAGCGAGAGGTATATGGTGGCAGCCATATTTATTTCTTTTTTAAACAATACCAGTTGCCTGGAAGCTCTGCTGATATATTTGGCTGCAGTAATGTCTAAATCACACCAGAAATAAGCAAGCGGCTAATCTTGTCAGATCTGACAATGGTGTCAGAAACACCTGATCTGCTGCATGGTTGTTCAAGGTCTATGGCTAAAAGTATTAGAGGCAGAGCATCAGCAAATTACACAGGCAACTGGTATTGCTTAAAAGGAAATAAATATGGCAGCCTCCATATCCCTCTCACTACAGTTGTCCTTTAACCTTGCCACGCTAAATTACAAAAATGACACAGGTAGGGACTCAGGTACCATGAGTCATCTGTGCCAATGTTGTCATTGAAGGTGGCAAGGTTAAAACTCTCTCCTTAAAGGAGCACTGTAGTGAGAGGTATATGGAGGCTGTGATATTTATTTCCTTTTAAGCAATGCCAGTTGCCTGGCTAACCTGCAGATCCTCTGCCTCATGCAGCAGATCAGGTGTTTCTGACATTTTTGTCAGATCTGACAAGATTAGCTGCATGCTTGTTTCTGGTGTGATTCACACTACTGCAGGCAAATAGCTCAGCAGGGCTGCCAGGCATTGCTTTAAAGAGTAACTGTCAGGCTACAAAAGCTAATTTAAACCTCTATTCTCCTGTGTTAAACAGTTTAGAAGGAAGCCAAAAAGGCATTACTGAAGATAAAAATCTCTCTTACATTTGATGTGTGCTTATCAGCAAAGCTGTTATTCCCAAGCTCTTAAGAAGACGCAAGCCGCATACCATACTGCAAAGCATTCTGGGGCTCTCCCCTCGGCTGCTAATGAGAAGTTACAGGGTCAAGTAACAATAGCATGTAACTCAGTCCAGCGCACAGCACTGATAAATCTCCCAGCAGAGTACACTGCAGGAGTCCGCTATTGTTCCTAGCCACATGGCTAATTAATATTCACTGCACACTAGTGTTATTCAGTACAAGCTTTTCTGTGATCAGGAAGCAGGGAGGACATGACGACACATTTGGCTTCATAGGAGACAGACAAACATGGAACCTGCCATGAGCTGTCAGGAGCATCATTCTCTGCATATACTATATAAAAATTCTGTGAAATCCAAACGTGGACAGTGAAATGCATATGTAATGTAAGTACAGCCTATATTTAGCTACTGATAAATGTGTTTATTTTCTCTGAGACCTTATACCTAACAGCTCCTCTTTAAAGGAAATCAATATGGCAGTCTCCATATACCTCTCGCTACAGTTCTCCTTTAAACTGGACCTGAACTCTTGCACAGGACTGAAGAAATACATAGAAAATTGCAACCTGTATGTATTTAGAGAATTTAGCCTGTTTAATTCCCCCTCGCTTGTGTCTAATCACAAGCTGTCATTTGATCTCCTCCCTGTGTCACATGACTGTCTATGGCAGAGATGGCAGATAAGGTCAAATGAAAGCACAGGAGGTTAACAATATGTTTGCATCCATGAATCAGGAAGTAGAAACACTGGAGATTTATTTTAGGATTTGTGTCAGGTGTATTGACGGTTATACAAGTCAATACAAAACATGCTGTGAACAGTATTGAGGTGCATACACGTCAATACTCTCATGCCCTGTATACTAGACCCCTGCTTGACACACTTTGGCAAGTTACAGGGAAAAAAAAGGGTATGAAAAAAAGGCTATTATACTGTTACGTATCTTTTAGAGCAGACAGGACGTTTTGAGTTCAGGTCCACTTTAAAGGAAATATTACTTATGATATTTAGGTGTGAGCAAGACGGCGGAGACCAACTGCTTAAGTTCTACCATAATTTCATCACTACCAACTTTACTTCTATACTAAGCTTCAGTACAAAGTGCTTCACTCCAAACACTGATGTCAATTGGATCTTTTCTTGACTAGATAATCCTTTCTTAGTAACAAACTCATCACCCACTCATACCACTATGCAGACTAAAACACTTACTCTTCAGCAGTATGGTGTAAGAACAGACTATGACCTAAGAAGTTCCATCAAACGAGACAGCCTAATCACCCACACATTGTCATCACACACAGGGTCGGACTGGGACACTGGGGGCCCACCAAAGAGATTTCAACCTGGGGCCCACACATCCCATGATTGCAGTGAAAAAAGGGCGTGACCATGCACCGGAAGGTGGACGTGGTCATGATGTATTATGGACAGGGCCAAATGTACATGATCTTAGCAGCATTGTAATTCGGAGACACTGCTGCCCAGCAAAACTTTGCATAGAGTCCCCTCCTTCAATATAAAGTAATGTTCTACTTTGCAGAGGTTGCGACCGCAGAGGTTACGACCGCAGAGGTTGCGACCGCATTGGGGCCCTTGGGCTAAAGGGGCCCCGAAGGGCCCTCCCTCAACTACAGTATTGCCTCTCTATTGGTTCTGTGCTCATAATAATCACTTCTATAGATACTTTGAACAGTGGTAATCATTAACCTGCCTGGCGTTCTATTAAGATGGCCAGGCAGGCTGCGGGAGGGTTTTTTTTTAATAAAAAAAAAACTATTTCATGCAGCCAACTGAAAGTTGGCTGCATGAAAGCCCACTAGAGGGCGCTCCGGAGGCGTTCTTCCGATCGCCTCCGGCGCCCAGAATAAACAAGGAAGGCCGCAATGAGCAGCCTTCCTTGTTTTGCTTACATCGTCGCCATCGCGACGAGCGGAGTGACGTCATCGACGTCAGCCGACGTCCTGACGTCAGCCGCCTCCGATCCAGCCCTTAGCGCTGGCCGGAACTTTTTGTTCCGGCTACGCTGGGCTCAGGCGGCTGGGGGGACCCTCTTTCGCCGCTGCTCGCGGCGGATCGCTGCTCGCGGCGGATCGCCGCAGAGCGGCGGCGATCAGGCAGCACACGCGGCTGGCAAAGTGCCGGCTGCGTGTGCTGCTTTTTATTTGAGCCAAATCGGCCCAGCAGGGCCTGAGCGGCAGGCTCCGGCGGTACTGGACGAGCTGAGCTCGTCCAGACCGCCCAGCAGGTTAACAAGCTATTTCCCATCCCTTTCTTGCACCTTTGACACTGTAGTTGCCATTGGCAGGTTTTGGTGCGTCGTATCAATTGTTATGTATAGAGTGCTTGGGGGGCCCCATTCTAAAATTTGCATCGAGGCCCACAACGCTTTAGCTATGCCACTGCTCTCAGCATGAGTGATTACAGCACTGAGAAGAGAATTTTTGTGCTGCAGGCAGCAATTGGAACTCTGTCAGACAAGGAGGGGGGCCCCACCAGAGACCTGGAGGCAGGGCCCACCGAGGGAAAAATCTGTACTACTGTGGCCCAGTCCTGCCCTAATCACACACTAGATCTAAGGAGCACCTTGCAAAACATCTAAGGAGACAGACTGGAATAAATGGAGAGATGGCTGGAACAGTATGCTGGTCATTACTCTAAGAAAAATGATGTCACTGTAACAGGCCTTAATGACACAAAGAAATATGTGGGCACTATGCAAAGTACGGTATTTGGGACATGGACACTATGGGCTTGATTTACAAAAGAGTACTAACTGTTAGCACGGACGTTTTCGCGCGAATTTTCGCATTGCGCGCGATCGCGAATTTTCGCACGAACCGATAACGTTTTCTCGCGCAAACGCAAATTTTCCCACGAAACCGATATCGTTTTCGCACAAAAATTCGCATTTGCGCGCAAAAAAATGTTAGCGTTTCGCGCGAAAATTCGCGACCGCGCGCAATGCGAAAATTCACGCGAAAACGCCCGTGCTAACAGTTAGCACTCTTTTGTGAATCAAGCCCTATGTACTTTTCCCTAGTAGTGCCACTACAGCTGTATTATATAATTGTTGTTTAGAAAAAGAAAGCCCATATAGCTAGCACCACTTGGTTGAGGTATAATATTTATTCAAAAAAAATTATTAATAGTTGTATGTATAACATCTATGACATATTGAAGTATCAAAAACATACATAAAAACAATTAAAACCGACCATGTGGTCACATATGGTGACAGCTGCAAACAATCATGTCCATATAGGTGATCAGAAAAGGGTATAACACCACTATATGAATCACAAGAAATAGCAATGTATGCTCAAATAAACACCCCAGTGTGCATCAAAATAAAGCACACTCAAGGTTGAACCCGGGTTCAGTAAAGTGCAAGGCATATAAGTGAAAACATACACATCAATTAAATATATATATATACAAATATCATACAAATATCAAAAGGTAGTGCAAAGAAATATATACAAAAGACTGTAATATACACAATTACCTAGGAGCAGCCTATACCTGGAGTGCACAGTGAAAAAAGAAGTGCAAATAATGAGGAGAATACTTAGCCCGGGAAGACCAGGGAGGCTAGGACAGTGCAGCTGAAGATGTAAGGGAGTCCCTTCAAGACAGTCCCGCAAGCTCCGCGGGCGTCACCCCGCTTTGGAAGGAGAGGAGAGGGATGCCTCAACCAAGTGGTGCTAGCTATATGGGCTTTCTTTTTCTAAACAATTATATCTCGCTTTTCTGAGCCCTAGCACACTTTTTTCAAGTGTTGCGGACACCATTTTTCTTTTCACTACAGCTGTATTGCAATAATTTATGCACTTTGCACCTTTAATGATTGACTGCAAGTGCTGCAAATAGTCAAACCTTTGCAGCCAGTGACTGTTACCATTGCAAGACCTTTTACATGCAGAAACAGACCGGTCCACTGCACCATAATAGAGTAGATTGGGCATAGGTTTATTAGCGTTCCAGTCTGTGTCCAGGTGTAAGAGTAGTATCTGTGAGTATGCAGAGTGCTGCTGCAACTACATTCTTTGACCAGAGTTGTG
This sequence comes from Hyperolius riggenbachi, assembly GCF_040937935.1. Lineage (NCBI taxonomy): Eukaryota > Metazoa > Chordata > Amphibia > Anura > Hyperoliidae > Hyperolius > Hyperolius riggenbachi. The sequence goes on along the minus strand of NC_090652.1, from coordinate 124,200,139 downwards.
TTGATGCAAAAGCAAAGTTTTAACCAATCCTTTTATGTGATTAATTAAATTTATTTGCAACCATTTATTCATTAAATATTTGCAACAGTGCAGGAGTTTTAATCTTTCTTTACATTCTGCTATATGTCACTTCAGTGATTATTTAAGTTTTCTGTAACAGATTCTTTAGATAAATGAATACAAAATAAATTACAGGATTACTCATAACATAAACATCACCTTCCTGTTGTTAATATGCAAAGCTGATATTAGTGGAGGCTTTAAATTAAAGACTGGCATTAAGATGGAAGTAATCATTGTTCCTCTCTAGTGGCCTGTGAACAGATACAAGATAAGTGGATGGCACAGCGGCAGCAGTTTCAGCTTGCTGTTTATCTGTACAGGTTTTACTGCTAAAAAAAGTGACATTTTGCATAAAAAATTATCATGACCTTTTAAAGGCTGTGCTTAGAAACCATGGCTATCCCCAAGCTGTCCTGCTACATTTACTACACCAGCAGGCAGTAATACTCTCAGGCCCCGTTCACACTTGCGGTTTTGCGAAAACCGCACCGGATGTCCGGACCGCACCGGAGCCGGATCGGACCTGAACCGTACGGTTCCTGTCCGGATCCGGTCCGGATCCGGTCCGGTTGCATACGGTTTCCGTGCGGTATGAACACGGTTGCGGTCCGGATCCGGATTCTTAAAGAGATAACAACCTGTATAAATACCTGGGGTTCTGGGAGGTCAGCAGAAGCTCTGGGGTCATTGTTGGAGACAGCTGGACGTGTGGAGACCATCCTTGGATACAGAGACAGCAGTTGGGACCATGGATCCAGTCATTTTTTACGCTTATTACCTGGGAATTCTCTCCTTCCTGTTGTTTACCTACTACTATGTGGGGAGAAGGCGTGCTCCTCGCAGGAGATGGTGGGTGCACCCTCTACTAGCCAGGAGGCAGAGGAAGGGAGAGTTCCAGGCCCTCTACCGGGACCTCAGACGACACCCACAGAAGTTCTACAGCTACACTCGGATGTCTATTCCCCTGTAAGTATATAGGCCTTTATACACCAACCCCCACCATTCCTAAACACCCCACCCTCACCCCCACAACACCTCATCCCTGTATACCTAGCTAAACACACCACCCTGACCCCCACACCCCTGTATACCTAGCTATACACTACACCCCCACCCTCCACAACACTCCCAAACCTCTGTAAACACACCTCCCCCATCCTCCACCCAACACCTTGTCCCACAACATACTTTACAGCTTCTTCCTTTCCATCTCCTGACAGGTTTGATACCCTTTTGGAGATGGTGAAGGGTGACCTTAGGAAGAAGGATACCACGTTCAGGAGAGCAGTCACACCACAAGAACAACTACTCATCACACTGAGGTATGTAAAAACAAATTTTTTTATTGCAAAAACAACCACTTTCCAACATGGAAACATTCTTCCAACATGGAAGACAAAAAATAACATATCTATGGTATAGCCCGGTCAGTTTTAAGGAACACCAACCACCAACTTTGTGCTGGAAGAGTTGCAGGGCATAGCTGCCCAAGTGTCTTTCGGGGACACCAGTCCCTAATATTAAAGTGCTTAAAAAACCTAACCACTGGCACAGGACCCTCTGAGCCATGGATGAAGGACACAGGTCAGTGAAAAGGCTAGGCCTCTCACCGACCAGTGTAGGTGTCCTTCATCCATGGCTCCAAGGGTCTTGTGCAAGTGATTAGGAACAAGAACAAAGTGAGGAGCAAGAGGAACCGATGGCAGAGGTGCATGACTACAGGTGCAGTGCAACAGGCACAAGGTTGTGACCCAGGTAGTGTCTTTCGTGGACACCAGGCCCTAATAAATTGAAGTGCTTTAAAAACCTAACCACTGGCACATGACCCTCTGAGCCGTGGATGAAGGACACAGGGCAGTGAAAAGGCTAGGCCTCTCACCGACCAGTCAAGGTGTCCTTCATCCATGGCTCCAAGGGTCTTGTGCAAGTGGTTAGGAACAAGAACAAAGTGAGGAGCAAGAGGAACCGATGGCAGAGGTGCATGACTACAGGTGCAGTGCAACAGGCACAAGGTTGTGACCCAGGTAGTGTCTTTCGTGGACACCAGGCCCTAATAAATTGAAGTGCTTTAAAAACCTAACCACTGGCACATGACCCTCTGAGCCGTGGATGAAGGACACAGGGCAGTGAAAAGGCTAGGCCTCTCACCGACCAGTGTAGGTGTCCTTCATCCATGGCTCCAAGGGTCTTGTGCAAGTGATTAGGAACAAGAACAAAGTGAGGAGCAAGAGGAACCGATGGCAGAGGTGCATGACTACAGGTGCAGTGCAACAGGCACAAGGTTGTGACCCAGGTAGTGTCTTTCGTGGACACCAGGCCCTAATAAATTGAAGTGCTTTAAAAACCTAACGACTGGCACAGGACCCTCTGAGCCATGGATGAAGGACACAGGGCAGTGAAAAGGCTAGGCCTCTCACCGACCAGTCAAGGTGTCCTTCATCCATGGCTCCAAGGGTCTTGTGCAAGTGATTAGGATCAACAAAGTAAGGAACAAGAGGAATCAAAGGCACAGGTGCAGGACTACAGGTGCAGTGCAACAGGCACAAGGTTGTGACCCAGGTAGTGTCTTTCGGGGACACCAGTCCCTAATATTAAAGTGCTTAAAAAACCTAACCACTGGCACAGGACCCTCTGAGCCATGGATGAAGGACACAGGTCAGTGAAAAGGCTAGGCCTCTCACCGACCAGTGTAGGTGTCCTTCATCCATGGCTCCAAGGGTCTTGTGCAAGTGATTAGGAACAAGAACAAAGTGAGGAGCAAGAGGAACCGATGGCAGAGGTGCATGACTACAGGTGCAGTGCAACAGGCACAAGGTTGTGACCCAGGTAGTGTCTTTCGTGGACACCAGGCCCTAATAAATTGAAGTGCTTTAAAAACCTAACCACTGGCACATGACCCTCTGAGCCGTGGATGAAGGACACAGGGCAGTGAAAAGGCTAGGCCTCTCACCGACCAGTGTAGGTGTCCTTCATCCATGGCTCCAAGGGTCTTGTGCAAGTGATTAGGATCAACAAAGTAAGGAACAAGAGGAATCAAAGGCACAGGTGCAGGACTACAGGTGCAGTGCAACAGGCACAAGGTTGTGACCCAGGTAGTGTCTTTTGGGGACACCAGGCCCTAAAGTTCAAGTCCAGCAAAACCAAAAGTTAAAAAGCCCTGTGATGGTATCCTTCCTCCGAGGATCGGAGGTATTCAGAGGAGCATGTCCAGGAACAATTTGACTTTTTTTTTCAAACTGTATCGGCACCACTACTAGAAAAGGTGGGAGTTGCTGCCTGGAAATCTGGACTCTCTTGGGTGCTGGTCGTGGATGAGCTGGACCCTGACAGCGGTGGCCCATATTGACTGCCTCTGTAGCCGGTGTACATCTGTGATGATTGCCAGGTGGGCACCGCTGTTGGTTGTGGGGGTCTAAAAATTGGTGGTTGCAATAATGGCTTGTCCATGTGCTGTTTAATCACCTCCAGCAAATTGGAATGGCACGCCATCAGGTTTTGTGAAGGCACCTTTTCAAGATATGGTATTAGAGACATCACAGTGTGAAAACACGGGTGTGCCTGCAATTTCAGTAGTTCCTTGCTTTGTTGATGCATTTGCTGCATCATGTTCTGCAGCTGTCCCACCGACTGATGATGCTGCGCACGCAGTTGGTCGATTTCTCCTCTGTGCATCTCATGCATCATTTTAAGCTCGTCCCTGTAGTGCCCATGTACAGCGTCGAGCTCACATTGCAGTGAAGTGATGTGGGACTTGTACTGCTCCATGATATGGCCCCTGTCCTCATCTTGCAACTGCCGGGTTATGAGAGTTTGGTGGCTCTGAAGAATCCCGAGAAGTCCGGAGACAGCCCCGGACATCTCGGACTCTGTCTCTCTCCTTGTTGGGGGGAGGGTACCTCGACGCCTCACTGGTGTGGTGGTCCTCACTGGTGGTGTGGCAGCATCTTCCCGTCCTCTGGCCTGTGTCGGGGTTGCCCTGCGCGCTGGTTGTGCTGCAGTCTCTCGGTGCTCCTCACTTTGTTCTTGTTCCCCTGGAGCTTCCATAGCGGTCGATTGTGGAGGTTCAGCTTCTTCCACACTCGGTCCTGCAACCTCAACATCCAAGCTCTCTTCTGCCAAGTCATCATCAAAGGACGGAGTTGTGATGAAGGACTCCCTCCTCCTACTCCTCGCCTCGGGGAAATAGGTTACATCGGCGACGTCATCATCCACCAAGCTCTCCTCACTGCTGAACCGTGCCTCCTGGGTCGGTTCCTCTTGCTCCAAATTGTCTTCAGTCCTGTAGATAAAAAAAATATTTATTGGTGTGCCAAACAGCATGTGGCGTCAATTCACAGAGCTAGCAAACACTAGCAATCACTTTATCACCCGTTTCTACCCAACATTTGATAAAGCTTGTGAGAAAAGTTCGCTAGCCATGGGAATTGAGGCCATAGCAATACATGGCCGAAGTCATGGTAAATGAGCTCTCAGTTCCTGCCCACAGTAGTGGTACTTACAGTCTAGGTTCCAGGCTTGCATTGATGAAAGACAATTGCTTGGCAAATTGATAGTCTTTTTGTCGCCTTCCCCCGCCACTGCCACTTCGTTCGGCAAGTTTTTTCTTCCGTAGCCATTTCACATATGCATCCCGTATATTGCGCCACCTTGTCTTGTACCTTTCTCCTGTAACGACATGAAAAATTGATTTCGATTATTTCTCTTGTAGGTACATTGCAACTGGACAAACATATACATCGCTACATGTCACATTTCGTATTGGGAAGAGCACGGTGGCAGGCATCGTCGTGAGGACTTCGAGGATCCTTTGGACGCGACTGAGGGCCAGATACATGCCTGTGCCGGACACCACGAAATGGGAGGAGATCGCCCAGGGCTTCTGGACCGAGTGCAAGTTTCCTAATTGTGTTGGCGCACTGGATGGGAAACACATCCGGATTCAGAAACCCGTGGGGAGTGGCAGCCATTATTTCAACTATAAAAAATACTTCAGCATTGTTCTAATGGCAGTGGCAGATGCGGACTACAAGTTTGTGTACGTGGATGTGGGGTCGTACGGTAGTTCCAATGACTCTGGAATTTTCCAGCGTACGACCCTTTGCCGGCTGATGGAGGAAGGCAGACTGCGTCTCCCCCGTGACAGACCCTGGCCTGGGACAAGGGCACCGGCCTACCCCTATGTGTTTGTGGGGGACGAGGCCTTCGCCCTGTCCGACCATGTAATGCGTCCGTACCCAGACAGGGGACTTGATGCCAGCCAGCTACACTTCAATGCTCGGTTGAGCCGTGCAAGGAGAATGGTGGAGTGCACATTTGGGATCCTGGTGTCAAAGTGGAGGGTGTTCCACACGCCCATGCTGCTGAAACCGGGCAACGCAGTTGTCGTGGTGAAGGCAGCATGCATCCTCCACAACTTTGTGCGGCAGGAGGAAAGAGAGACTCCGGAACCCCCGAATGTGCTTCCACTAATGCCCCTGCGGAGGTATGCAACCAGGCCAAGGGTAGTGTCACTGCGGAACAGGGACCAACTGAGACTTTATTTTACCACACCACCTGGACGAGGGTGAATGTTTGGTTTTTAATATGTTTTGTTGAAATGTGTTTATTTTGGAGTTTCAAGTTTGAGTGATTTTAAATGTATTAATTTTTTACAATAAATTGATGTATAATAATTGGTCATTGTGTATGTTTTATGTGCACAGCTGGGGTACATCGCAGGTGGGTGGGATACATCACAGGTGGGTGGGATACATCACAGGTGGGGTAGAGGTGGGTGGGATACAACACAGGTGGGGTACAGGTGGGTGGGATACATCACAGGTGGGGTACAGGTGGGTGGGATACATCACAGGTGGGGTACAGGTGGGTGGGATACATCACAGGTGGGTGGGATACATCACAGGTGGGTGGGATACAACACAGGTGGGGTACAGGTGGGTGGGATACATCACAGGTGGGTGGGATACATCACAGGTGGGGTACAGGTGGGTGGGATACATCACAGGTGGGGTACAGGTGGGTGGGATACATCACAGGTGGGTGGGATACAACACAGGTGGGGTACAGGTGGGTGGGATACATCACAGGTGGGTGGGATACATCACAGGTGGGTGGGATACAACACAGGTGGGGTACAGGTGGGTGGGATACATCACAGGTGGGTGGGATACATCACAGGTGGGGTACAGGTGGGTGGGATACATCACAGGTGGGGTACAGGTGGGTGGGATACATCACAGGTGGGTGGGATACAACACAGGTGGGGTACAGGTGGGTGGGATACATCACAGGTGGGTGGGATACATCACAGGTGGGTGGGATACAACACAGGTGGGGTACAGGTGGGTGGGATACATCACAGGTGGGTGGGATACATCACAGGTGGGGTACAGGTGGGTGGGATACATCACAGGTGGGGTACAGGTGGGTGGGATACATCACAGGTGGGTGGGATACAACACAGGTGGGGTACAGGTGGGTGGGATACATCACAGGTGGGTGGGATACATCACAGGTGGGGTACAGGTGGGTGGGATACATCACAGGTGGGGTACAGGTGGGTGGGATACATCACAGGTGGGGTACAGGTGGGTGGGGAACAGGTGGGTGGGCCACGGGTGGGTGGGCAACACGTGGGTGACACAAATCCATAGCAAAAGTTGAATACATCACAAGCTTAAACCACAAGCCCCCCCCCAAAAAAACTTCTAGTCAACATACCCTCTGTGCCTTGCTGTCTCTTGCTCAAGTTCTCAAAGTCCTCCACATACAGCTTGGCAATTTTTTTCCACAGGCCTCTGCATTTTTTGATGTTGCTGTGGTCCGCATCCCCCTTGTCCCACAGGGCTGGTACCTGCTGCACCTGTAGGATGAGGTCTTCTGATGTGTAGGGCCTCACCCCCTCGCTATCAGACTGATCCTGCTCCATATTGCTGCCAAAGAGCTCCAGCATGAAGTCACTGCTGCTCCACTCTGTGAACGCTGGTGCCATGTGGTCCCCATCCAAAATGGCCACCATACCATAGAGTCTGCATAGGAAGTGTGGTACAACATCCGGTTTTTATAGCCAGTGTGTTGTGCACTCTCCGGTTCTCATTGGTTTCCATTGGCCGGATGCAACATTCCGGCTCCGGTCCGGATACGTCAGCCGGACCAGCCGGACCAAAAAATAGCGCATGTTGGAACGGACGCCGGAGTCCGGATCCGGTCCGGCTCCGGTCCGGACGAAACGGACGCATGTGAACGGTCGCATAGACTTTCATTGCTATGCCGTGCGTCCGTTTCGTCCGGTCCGCATGCGGTCCGGCTCCGGCACGGCTCCGGCACGGCGAATCCGGATAGCAACCGCTAATGTGAACCGGGCCTGACTTAGAACTGAACTCTGCAATATAACGGCATACAGTTATACACTTATCAAAGATTAGTTATTAGCAAAACACCAGCTATATCTGAGCCTGAGCTTGAGTTACACAAGTAGATGTATATATATATATATATATATATATATATATATATATACATATACACCCATAAAAGTCCTGACTTGAATCCAAATGAGAATCTGTGGAAGGAGCTGAAGATCAGGGTGATGACTCATTGCTAAAGATGAATGGGCAAAAATACCTGTGAGGATATGCAAAAAGCTGGTCTGCAATTATAGGAAGTGTTTGATTGCTTTAATAGCCAATACAGGTTTTCCTAATGATTATTGATAAGAGTATGAATAATTTTGAACTTGACACTTTTTTCTCAAATGTAAATAAAAGCCAAAAAAAGTTCTTTTTTTTTAACAATAATGCCTCCTATATATTGTCTCATTGTCTTTTGGGAGACATCAAAGTCATCTCCCATCAAAAAATAACTTGCTGGTTGAATAAAAGTAACTTTAAATCAACATATGCCAGCACTGTATGTGTATATATATATATATGTGTATATATATATATATATATATATATATATATATATATATATATATATATATATATATATATAGTAGTTTCAGAGATATCTCTAAAGTTGGTACATATGCATATGGTAAATTACAGCAGTATGAGAAACACTAAGAGGAGGTCCCTGCTCTTGCAAACTTACAATCTAGAGGGCAGTGGGGAAGAAACAATAGGAAAGGAGACACAGGATTAATGGGTGAGGCAGTGACCTTTAATGCTACCTATAGCAAATTATAGGCTTGTCTGAATAGGTGTGTTTTCAGAGTAGGTTTGAAGGTTTCCAAGCTCAGAGCATGACGAACAGGCTGTGGGAAATTGTTCCAAACGAGAGGGACAACCCATAAGAAGTCCTGGATACGAGACGAGAGTGGGGGTAGATGACCAGGCTAGAGGACAAAAGCGTCTCCTGTGAGGAATGGAGGATCTGGGCGGGTAGGTGTCTGGAGAAATAAAGAGGAAATTTCTGGCAGTGACAGCTTGTGTCAAGCCTTGTATGCAAGCATGAGAAGTTTACACTGGATCCTTTGAGTAATTGGTAACCAATGGAGATATTGGCAGGGGCTGCCTCAGAGGAACTGGAAGAGAGGTGGATGAGACAGAGCAGCACAGCTTAGGGATTGGAGAGGTGCTAGTCTGCTTTTTGGTAAGCCACAGAGTAAGGTGTTACAGTAGTCAAGACGGGAGATGATTATAGCATGTGCAAGCATTTTAGTTGTAGAGGAGAGGACGGTAAGGGTTCTGGAAATGTTTTTGATGGAAGTAGCAGGAGGTACTTAATGTGTTGATATGTGGTATAAGTTAGAGCTCAGAGTCCAGAATTACCCTCAGACAGTGAGCTTTAGGATTTGAGGTTATTGGGGTGTTATCTACATTGACTCTAAATATAAGAGGTGGAACGGAGAGAGAAGGTAGAAATAACACAATCTCCCCTTTGTTCATGTTGAGTTTAAGGAAACAGGCATGAATGGAGATACAGTGGATAGACAGTCGGGGACTTTAGATAGTAGTGTGGAGAAGTCTAAGGCAGAACAATAAATGTGGGTGTCATCAGCATAGAGGTAATATTGAAAACCAAAAGAACTTATTATGTGTCCCAGGTCAAGAGGGTAAATGGAAAAGAGGAGGGGTCCAAGGACGGAGCCTGGTGGTGCTGCCACAGACAGTGGGATTGGAGAGGAGTTGATATTGGCATAGGAGACCATAAAGGGATGCCTAGACAGGGAAGAGTTGATCCAGAGGTGATATATACTGTATGTATATATATATTATATGTGTGTGTGTGTGTGTGTGTGTGTGTGTGTGTATATATATATATATATATATATATATATATATATATATATATATATATATATATATATATATATATAATCCTGAATTGTCACTACAGTAAGAATTTCTAAATGCTTTGAAGTCAAAGGAGCAGGGCTGTTTCCCTCTAGTTACGTCCCCTGCATCCACCATTCACTGGACTGGACCCCCCTGGAACTATATGGCGCACTATATGGGGGGGTATCATGTTGGGTGCAGTAAGGTGAACTACAAAAAGAGGGCATTATAAGGGGCACTATGGTGGGGCAGTGTAACAAGAGCACTGTACACTGAATCTCTTGTAATGACATCATTAGTAATGTATTCCCATTGGAATTGATGCTCATTTCCCTCCTCAATTGCTATGTCAACATTACAGCCATACAGTCAGAGGTGGACCTACCATGATCACATGATTAAGATGGCAAAATCTAGGGGGTGGCATTTGGACAACCATTTTGGGCCACCTGGCACCTGCCTCTTCTCTGCTTTCCCACCCGCCTTCCTGGCACACACATTGCCCTCCTCATCCACACATCCCCGAATCCCCATCCTCATTCAACCGGTGGCACCTGCCATCCTTTCCTATAACATCATAAGCAGGTGAGGTGTCAATATATGCCTCCTATGAAGGCATGCTACTGTAAAACCCCATCATCATGGTGAGATATCACCATGGTCAGTAAAAGGGGAAGCTTTGGCATGAGATCAATCAGTCAGGGTTGCTGGCACCAGACCGGCCAATCACAGCTGCCATGGCACCGTCATTGGGCCAATCACTGCTCTCGATCAGTAGCAGTGACATCTGATTATTGCCACCGATCAAGTGTAATGATTGGTCCACTGATGGTTAGCAAAAGGAGCAGCAGGCGGCTTTGCTTGGCTGGTCTGGTACCAGCACCCCGCCTGATTGGTTGCGTGCCAAAGTTTCCCTTCTGACTGGCCTTGGGGCACATCCTTCAAGGTTTGCTTCAGGCAGCAGAAAGTCTAGAACCAGCCCTGATTTCAGTATACCCTGTAGTCTATTCCGGGACTCTTTCCACTGTCAGGACTAATGTGGGGGGGGGGATGGCAGTATAAGGCCAGCCAGACTCCTGGAGAGTAGGTTATGGACACTATTTTATTTATAATGCTTGGTGAAAAAAAAAATTATCTTAAAAAAAAATAAATTGACAGGCAAGTATTTAATCAAGGTGCGAAGAGTTCCAGATGTTATGGGCAGATGTCATTAGCAGAAGTATAGTCTCTTTTGACTTGACTAGAACATCTGCAACATGGAATGCTGCCCAGTGTAATTTTTATCACATTAAAAAGGGATTTCACATAGCAGAGTATTAGCTTCCTTAGTCTTAAAACTGATCTTAATGTAATGTAAGCAATGCCAAATATCTCTTCAATATTAAGAGTCTCAGCTTATTTAGAAAAATGGCTCTTGAAACATTTTTCTAATCATTTCAATGACATAATTTGCGTTGATGGCTGGCTCTGTTGATGTCTGTCTTTGATTAAAGTTAACTTTTGATATAAAAAATGTTTTAAAAACTCATCTCACTATTAACCAATAGGGGTAGATCTATAATGCACACTTATGAACCACTTAGAAGCCTGCATTAGCTCCCAATACCTGGTGTCACATTATCTTCAGATCCAGAACTGGAGGCCAGGGCCGTGCAGGGGGTCCTTAAGTGGGGGGTGCTCAAATTTAAAAAAGGGGCCTGGCAATGCCTTCCCCTGCATCCCCCCCCCCGCATCGTTTCTGGCTAGGGGGGTATTACTTGTCATGCTGCTGAATGCAGATGATGGGTGCCATGCGGGTTCTGAGTGTAAGTACTGAGTGTCATGTGGGTTCTGGCTATAGTTGGGTATCGAGTGCCATGCCGGTGTTGATTGCAAGTACTTAGTGCCATGTGAGTTCTGGATGTAAGTGCTGAGTGTCATGTGGGTTCTGGCTATGATTGGGTATCGAGTGTCATGCGGGTGTTGTTTGCAAAAACGTAGTGCCATGTAAGATCTGGGTGCATGTACTCTATGTTATGTGGGTGCTGGATACAGGTACTGAATGTGACATGGGTGCGAATACTTGGTGCCATGTCTTTACTAGGTGCTGGCTATGGGTGGACTTTTGGCATAACTTGAGTTTTGAATGCAGGTACTTTGGGTGCGGGTACGGGTTAAGTGGGTGCTTGGTGCAGATAGTGGGGGCCATGTGGAAGCTGTGTGCAGGTGTGAGTACTGGGTGCAATTTTAGGCCTGAGTGCAGATACTTGGTATCATGTGAGTGTGAGTACTGGGTGCCAGCTATGAGGGTAAGGGGTGGGTGATGGGAAAAGTAGAGGTCAGTGTGGGTGCTGCAGGAAGGGGCAGGGCCGTGCAGAGGATCCTCAAGGGTGTGGTGCTCAAATTTGATAAATTGTGCTAAATTGTGTATGTAATACCCCCCCTCCAGAAAGCATAAGGCAGTCTTAACCCCCCCCCTCCCACACACACATACACATATATACACCCTTCCAACCAACTCTTTTAGTGCTACCACCCTCACATCAGCAGTGATAGGTGCCCACTGTTAGTGGGTTAGAGTGGGCACAGTGGAGCCCACAGTGGAGGCACGGACTCACCTTTCATTACTGGGGCCTCTATCCCTCTTGATCAGCACCCAAGCCTCTTTTCAGGCAAAGAAGTGGTTACCAATATGCAGTGGTTATTAAGCATTAGTAGATGCAAAACTGCAGTAAGTGCCAATGTGCAGTGGGTGCCCAGATGCAGTAGATGGTAAGACGCAAAGGTTCACTTTGTGCTAGGTTGCAGTGGGTGCCAAGATGCCAAAGGAAAGTCTGTGTCAAGCTGCTTTGCGTACCAAGGTCCAGTTTGTATTGGGCGTTTATTTGCAGTAGGTGCTATGCAGTATTGGGTGCTGAATGAGTAGCAGATGGTGATAAACAATAGTGGGTGCCATGTGAGTGCTAATTGGTACAGGGAGCCATGTGAGTGTTGGACCTAAGTGATTAAGGAGTGCCATGTGTGGTCTGGATGTGTGCCATGGGAGAGTACTGAGTCTCATATGGGTTCGGACCAAGGATGGGCACTGGGTACTATTTGGGTGCTGGCCATGGATGGGTACTAGGTGCATATGATGGCTTTGGAACTTGGTGATGTGTGAGTACTGTGCCATGTGGGTGTTGATTATGGGGGTATGTGGGTCTTAGGTGCAAATACTGAGTGCCAATTGGGTACTGGGAGTGAGTACATGGTGCCATATGGATGATAGGTGTTGACTAGTGGGGTATTTGTTGTCATGTGGGTGCTAAAGGCAGATGCTGGGTGCCATGTGGGTTCTGGGTGCTGGCACAGGGTGTCATGTGGATTCTGGCTGTATGGGTGTGTATCAACCATCATGTAAGTGTTGATTGCAGGTACTCAGTCCCTTGTGAGTTCTGGGTGCAAGTACTGGATGTCATATGTGAGTGCTTTGTGTGGGTGCTGGGCACCAAGTGGAGGCTTAGTGCAACTGGAACTACTGCAGATGAAACATGCGGGTGTTGAGTTCAGGTACTGGGTATCACATAGGTGCAAATACTTGGTGCCATGCCTGCAATGGGTGCTAGCTATGGATGGGAATTGTGTGTCATGTGAGTTCTGAGTGAAGGTACTTTGGGTGCTAGTACTAAATTAATTATGTGAGTGAAGATAGTGGGTGCCATGTGAAGGCGGTGTGCAGGTGTGAGTAGTGAGTGCCATGTTGGAGCTGGGTGCAAGTACTATGCCATGTAGGTGTGAGTACTGGGTGCCAGCTATAGGGTGAAGGGGTGCAGGTATTGGGTGTCATGTGGCTGTATGATGCAAGTACTAAGTGCCATATTGAGGCCGAATGTGAGTATTGGGTGCAGGGTGCTTGGTGCAAGTACTGGGTGCTTGCTATAGTGAGGGTTACTGGTTGAGTGTAATGTGGGTGCTGAATATTGGTGGGGTTGCTGTGGGTGCAAGGGGTGGGAGATCACTGTGGGTACTGCTATGAATGGCATAGTTGCTGCTAGGGGAGGTAGAGGTCAGTGTGGTTGATGGGGGAAGGGTAGGTCACTGTGGGTGCTGGGGGGAGAAGTAACTGTGGGTGCTGTGGAAGGTAGAGGTCAGTATGGGTGCTGGAGGAAAGGGAGGTTGCTGTGGGTCCTTTAGGGGAGATCACTGTGGGTCTCGGGAGGTAGAGGTCATTGTGGGTGCAGGGGGTGGGAGGTCACTATGGGTGCTGCTATGAATGGCATAGTTTCTGCTAAGGGAGGTAGAGGTCAGTGTGGGTTCTGGAAGAAGGGAAGGTCACTGTGGGTGCTGGGAGAAGTCAGTGTGGTTACTGGAGGAGGGAGTGGATGCTGGATGTTGGGAGAGGCCACTGTGGGCGCTGGCAATGGGAGAGGTCACTGTAGGTGCTGCCTTTGGGATTGGAGGTCCCTGTGTGTGCTACAGGGGACAGGAGGGTAGCCACTAGGGGAGGGAAAAATCACTGTGGGTGCTGGGGGAGGGAGAGGTCAGTGTGGGTGCTGGGGTAGGCAGGATCACTGCTAGAGCTGGGGAGGGAGAGGTCACTGTGGATGCTAGATGGAGGGAGAGGTCACTGTGGGTGCTGGGGGAGGGAAGGGTTACTGTGGGTGCTAGATGGAGGGGAAGGTCACTGTGGGTGCTGGGTAAGAGAGAGGTCACTGTGGGTGCTAGGTGGAGGGAGAGGTCACTGTGGGTGCTAGGTGGAGGGGGAGGCCACTGTGGGTACTGGGTAGGGAGAGGTCAGTATGGGTCCTAGGTGGTGGGAGAGGTCACTGTTAGTGCTAGGGAAGGGAGTGGTCACTGGGTACTAGGTGGAGGGAGAGATCAATATGTGTGCTGGGGGAGATAAAGGTCAGTATGGGTCCTAGGTGGAGGGAGAGGTCAGTATGCCACACTAGGATTCCTGTCTGGGCCTCTTCACTTGAAAGTGTCCCAGGCGGGGGCGGAGCTTCCCGCGGGTGGGCGGGGCTTATTGCGGTCGGAGGCGGGGCTTTTTTGCCCCGCGAGAGGGGCCTTTTTTTGACGGTTTTAAAAAGGGGGGTGCCTAGGCTCCAGAGCACCCACCTGTGCACGTGCCTGATGGAGGCCTAGGAGCAATACGAGATTTGTTTACCAATGTTCTGTGTGCAGCTTACTATAGCAAATGTTTGTCCATTCAGCTGATGATAAGTTTATAAAAAAGCTGCTTGTGTCTATGAAGTACTATGCTCTAAAAGCCTAAGAAAGCATCTGTAGCATGTAAAGGCAACGCTACTGTAGCTGCATTGAACTTAGTCATCCTTCAAAAATGCATGAAGTGAGATTCTAAACTCTTTAGATGCTACCATATTTAAAACTAACATATTTTATTTTCCTATTTGTCCCGGTTATTACACCATTTAAATTATGTCCCTATCACAATGTATAGCACCAATATTTTATTTGGAAATAAAGGTGCATTTTTTCAGTTTTGCATCCATCACTATTTACAAGCTTACAATTTAAAAAAAAAATTTAATTTTTTTTTAGTTACAAAGTTTATTTGGGTATTTTTTGGGTGTGGGGGTAAACAGTTAATTTTAAATGTAATTTATTGTGTTTTATGTGAAAAAAATGTATGCATTTATGATTTATCTGGCCACAAAATGGCCACAGTCATTTTATTCAATTCCATCCTGTAAGTGAGCACTCGTTTTTTTGTTTTTTTGGGGGGTCAGAAATATCGAGGCTTCTCATAAGAAGCTGTCGGCCTTTCTACCAGGGACTTAGATCAATAAATGGGAACTATTTTCCCATTAATTGATCTCCGGACTAATGGGAGTGCGCGGACGTGCATCAACGCAACAGCAGCCACTTGGATGTGACAATCATGTCCAAGTGGCTAAAATGGTTAAACTACTGGACCAGGCTGACTGAAATCTATGCTGTGTTTGGGACCTTTTATCCCTGCCAGGGCGTAGATTTCAGTCTCTGTACCGCACGGCGCACGCTCCCACTGATCGTGCCAGTCTCCCTTCGCTGCAGCCCACATGTCCTGCCGTTGCTATGAAAGCCAAACTCTGTGAACCAGTCAGGAGTTCTGTGATCACTGTGAGTCAAAATCGACTCCTTAAGGGGCCAGAGACTGCTGGTACTCAAGTGGTTAAAAAATCATGCAGTCACATCTGAAAGAGAGTCCAATCTATTTGAAGTGAGTTTTATAGAAACAGTTTCAGCATTATCCAACAGATTATTTTCTTTGAAGGACTACAGTTTCCTTCTCTCATGAGCTGGCACTGTTCCGCTTCTCTCTTGTGCTACAATATTGCCCATAAAAATGTTTTGATAATTAATAGGGGCTGTGCATGCATCATGGTACTATGGCATGGTGGTGTAGTTAATAGCCTGCAGTGTTAGAGTCTCCGATTCAAATCTGGGACAGGACACTATCTGCAGTGTTTGTATTCGGTTTCCTGCCACATCCCAAAAACATAGAGATATGTTAATTAGTCCCTCTAAAAAAACGGACTTTAGACTACAAAAGGAATGAAGGACAGTGACTGACAGTGATTGAAGTGATTTGATTGTGATCTCCTCTGAGGTACAGTGGGTGACATGACTATATACACATTGTAAATTGAAGTGCTATATAAATAAATACATAACAAAAATAACATGCACAGGCTATGATTGAAAAATATTCATAAGATAAGAATGCATGCAGGATTGTAGCTAGTGTATAGCAGCATGCTCCCACCGACAGGAAGCATGATAGAGAAGGGAACAGGGACAGGACTGCGCATGTGCAGTAGGTGTGACTGGGGTTCTACCAAGAGAACTGAGGGGACCCAACAGACGACAAAGGTCCTGACACACCGTGGTGGCCCGGGTGGAGATGGAAGAAGACCAAGGTAAGTTAAAATCCCCAGTTTTTAATACAATTCAGCTGTGCTTTAATATGCAAAGTTCCACTGACCAAGAACAACCAGCATCTGCTGATTATTTAGCTAGAAGCAGTAAAATTACCTAGAAGCTAGAGTCTAACTTTGGTTGGCTAAACTTAATCTCTTCCCAGGGTGAATGGAGATTTGCATGTCAGAAGAATTTCACATCAAAAATGGTATTTTCGTTTTTTAGAAAATTTGGAGGAAAATACATTGCTTTTTCACACTATGGTGAAAATGTATGAGACTCAAAAAAAAAAAAAAAACACAATGTTATTTTACGGTGAAAACGTGAAAAATCATTTATTTTAGTGTAATTCACAAAAAAATCTAAATATTACAAAATATTTTTTTGATGGCATTTTTGCTCATAGGTCAAATTTAACATTATTTTCTCGTAAATTAACACAAAAAGAATATTGGCATATTTGCTCATCACAGCTGATGAAGTAGCTATGAGCAGAAAACAAATTGCTGGGCTGAAAATTTAGAGACATGTGACTTGTCCGCCAAGTCAGTTTAAAGGCAGAATCTTCCTTTTTTGCCGGATTATTCCTTTAAAGTGAACTTTAATCACTTTTATGTTATCCATAATGTCTTTTTTATAAAGCATGTCCTCAGAGATGAAACGCAGCATCAGCATCACAAGGCAAAACTAAATAGTAAGTGCATCGCTCCCAAAGTAGATAAAGGTTTGTTTGAAGCACTGGAGGGCATAATGCATTAACCACAATATCCAGTCTCACTCTCTTTTGTTTAAAACTTTTAAAAGCTGCATTTCCTGATGCTCAAAGGCAAACTGAAGAATTTTCTGACAAACACACAAGTTTATCTTAGGAATTAAATTGAAGAGGAAATGGATGAGCTGGCAGGACCATCCGTTCTCTAACGCTGGCAATTTTTAAGCCAGGGAATCATCTCCACTTTGTTTTATTTTGACGTAAAAGCAAGAACATGTGTGAAGAATGCATACAGTTTCCAAGCCTTGTCTAGCTCTACCAAAGGCTATGAAAAAAGCCCAAGGAACAAAATATCTTCATCAATATTAAAGAAAGCCTGTAACAGAAAAAAGTGCCCCTGGTCGGTACTTACCTCAGGAGGGGGAAGCCTCTGGATCCTATCGAGGCTTCCCTCGTCCTCCTCCGTCTTACGGTGGTCTCGCTGGGCCCCTCTGAACATAAGTATTTACCTTCCACGGCTCCAGCGCAGGCCTCAAGATCAGGCGGAAATAGCCGATCCCAGTCCACTTTACTGTGCAGGCACAGGTGACTTGTGCCTGGGCTGTAGAGCAGACCCGACTGGGATCGGCTATTTCCGCCTGATCCCAAGCCGAGAGCCGCTATTGCGCTTACGCTGGTGCAGGGGAACGTAAATATTGCAGGCACTACTGCACTTACGCAACAGCCTGAAAAATTGTCGGCTGTGGCTTCGCAGGGGCCCAGCGAGACCACCGTGGGACAGAGGAGGACGGTGGGAAGCCTCTGGATCCTATCAAGGCTTCCCCCTCCTGAGGTAAGTACCGCCCAGGGGCCCATTTTTTTTTTATTACAGAGTGTCTTTAAAGATGAATTTTGGGGTTAGGTAAAATAAGCCTATAGTAGGCCATCATAACTCCATTAAAGGGAACCTGAAGTGAGAGGAATAAGGAGGCTGACATATTCATTCCTTTAAAAACAATGCCAGTTACCTGGCTGTCATACTGAGCTTTTGGCTTTAGTTGTGTTTGAAGTGGACCTGAACTCTTGCACAGGACATAAGGAAAACAGAGAGAAATCCAACCTGTATGTATTTAGAGAGTTAAACCCGTCCAATCCCCCCTTATCTTTGACTAATCACAACTGTAATTTGATCTCTCAGCTCTGGCAGCTGGCTGCCTCAGCAGAACAGCTAATTTGTAAACACAGGATGATAGCCCTATCTTTGCTTCCATGAGAGCAGGAAGTGAACACACTGCAGATGTATTGCAGTATTTGTATCAGCTGTAGCAAATAAATGTTTTTCTTTAAAGGGCAACTAAAATGAAACCAATATGGGGCTGCCATATTTATTTCCTTTAAAACAATACCAGTTGCCTAGCAGCTATCCTGATCTATTTGTGGCTGAAGCCCATTAATATTGTTTTGCCAGAGATTTAGCAAAGTAAGTGGAGGGGTTAGGGAGGGAGTATGTGGAGGGAGGTCCTCCATCTTGATCTGGCAGTGAGAAAGAGAAAGATGTCATAGACTTAGAAGCAGTGCTTGTGGAGACACTTAGTCTCTCGGAGACCTTGTTTAATGAGGGGTCATAAGAAATACTGTAAATAGTTAGCAGAGGTGATTGTATTTTCACTGCCTACTTTAAGCGATAGTAACATAGGAGAAAAGTCATTTACAGTGCATTTTATTCTCGGAGAAATGTAATCTTTATAAAAATGTGTACATATGTATTTTATAATTTGTTGCGATAGTGGTCCTTTAATATGTGAAGTTGTATGTCCTTTTTTATAAGTATGCGTACGTACACGTGTATTTTACATTTTATTGCGACAGCGGGCCTTTAAATTATACTCCATTTTACTCCGGGGCAAATTAACATCTTGTATACAATAACTAGGTAATGCCTAATGATGTTGATCCAGAGATTTTTATCTGGTTGCCATCTGGATCCAGGAAGGAATTTTTACCTTTTGGGGCTATTTGGACCATGCCTTGTAAGAGTTTTTTCGCCTTCCTCTGGATCAACAGGGATATGTGAGGGAGCAGGCTGGTGTTGTACTTTGTACTGGTTGAACTCGATGGACGTATGTCTTTTTTCAACCATAATAACTATGTAACTATGTATGTACACGCACATTTTTTACATTTAACATTTTTTATTGTAATGGTCCTGTAAGAGATAGGAGAACACTATTAGGGCCCATTTCCTTACAGTGCCGGCATGCATCTTGCAAGACACAATATCGGCACAGCTGTGATGCGATGCCGGGCATGGCTAGAGAGATTTGGAACACATGATGCCTAAAAATGTAGCATGCCATGCCCGATATTTCCTTGCATGTGAACTGGACAGCAGGCTATTGATTACAATTAGTGTTTTCCTGCCCGAAAGGAACAGTGGAAACAGGCTCTTAAACAGTATTTTTTTTAGATTATTTTGATTGCTCCCTAAATTGTAGCTAAGCATTCAATATCTACAGTATCTGTGTCATCATGTCTGAAGAAAGAGGATTAAACCTACACTATAGAAAGATGCTTTCTAGAACACAAGGGCCTTAATTCATCAAGCATTAACACATTCAGTAATGCTGAAAACAGCTGAGTTTACAGAGCATTTAGTAAAATGTCAATTAATCAAGGCTGCAATTGATTTGTGCGGTAACCACCTCAACAAATGTCAGTAAATGTCAATTCCTCAAGGGTACAGCAAGCGGTAAAATACAGTAACCTACTAGATATTTACCGGCTGCTCTCCTCTGTTGAAAACCAGCTTTGAATGCATTCCGTGTGGACATCCCAATAATTGACAGGAGCAGAGAGCCAATAGGAACAGCCTCTGCCTCCTGCAAGTCCCTATGATTAGATCTGAAGCCTTTTCCAGCTGGTCCAGCTTTTCTACCCCCCAGGCAGTGCAGAGAGATCAGAAAAAAATAGGCTTCCCTTGCGGCCATTTGGCCATTTAACCACTTAGGTTCCTTTTTTAAGATGCAGAGGAGCTAGTGGGGAAATCACCTAAGCATGGCTTGTGTAATGTCTCCTGGAAGTTATTCTAAGCTGTGGCAATGAAATAAAATGTTGAGAAAGACTAATGGACAGATTCAGAGTGAGCAGAGGCAGTATAACAAAATGTACATCTAAAGGGATGTCAGGATGCCTCTAACTATTGTAATACTGTTTCTGCACAGAGAACAGAGACAAATACACTCTTCCACTGTTACTGAACATGTTTTTGTCAATGGGCTTTGGTACTTCTACCACACCTATGGAAATATTGATGAATTAGCAAAAAAAGTCTAAAATATCGAATGCAGTATTTTACCAACACGTTTTTTTTTTTTTTGTAAAGCCTTTGATGAATTGAGGTCAAGGTGCCCAACTGAAAATACCTTATTATTTTTTTTTATTGTTGCTGTTGTTGTTTGTACAAGGGTAACCAGATTTACTACAATTGTGTGATGGCTTTGTTTTTTGTTTTGTTTTGTTTTTGGATTTACTAGAAAGCGTATATAATTTATTCAAGGTCACCTGCAGGAATATAGAGCAGAGATTCCGTACTCTCTCTGGGTGGGACTGCAGTCTCTAGACGAACATTCTGTTCCCTGGGGAATAAACCCCCAAAGCTATAGAGATGGTAATAGGGAGATCAGGCATGTGATTTAATGATTTCTAAATAAGAAGGTATTAAAATGCCTCTTCAGAAATACCCTTATTCAAGATAAGGGGTGTCATAATACTTTTGTTTATATTAGGTATACATACAAATCTATTTATAGTGCCAAATTCACAGTTAAATACCTTTTTTTTTTAGCTTTACCATCTCTTGGGGTTGCATTATAACACAATGTGCATTGGGGGAATTGTCACTAGACTGTGCAAAGCATCAAAAATGTCACCTAAGGTCTTTGCTGTATGGCTGTTTTACTATTACTGCCACAATATATTAACTTCCTTGCTCTTTATGAATTATATATTCTGTGACCTCTCCTTGGTGCAGATGATTAAATTCTGCATGGCGTGATGTGGCTTTTAATTATTTATTTACCCTTTAGTGTGGTTCTAACATATTATGCCGTCTATCTATCTATCTATCTATCTATCTATCTATCTATCTATCTATCTACCTAGCTATTTATCTCTCTCTTACAATCCATATATATATTTCTCCTGCATCTTGAGTGTGGCATAATTTACTTAGTAGCTATGTTTATAAAAACCTCTAAATATAGGCGTAAAAAGACCATCTGCAGATCATGCAATGTCCATGCTATCTTGTTCACAAGGTGAAGAAACGACCCGCGTTAAAAGACTATTATCTAAATATGCTTCTGGGTTAATGAACTGCACTGAGTTAAGTCAATCTTCAGTATTCACAAGCCACAGGGGAGATCCCTCCTATAGGCTGCCTGGAAATGACTAGACTTATATTGCTCTGCAGTGGGATAATCTAAGACCATCTAGTAAAAATATATACAGAAATTAACACAGTGGAACGTAGCATCCATCTGTGTAAATCTAGACTACCTAATGATGCTGGAATTTTTACTATAGACACGCTGCTTGTGGCCTTCCAGCTTTGATTACTGGCAAAAAGAAAAAAAGAAAATAAAGTGATAAAAAATGTACATATACCCCAGTATAGGCAATGCTCCTTTGATGTTAGTCGCATTTACAAATGTATTTTTGTATCTTATTTCAAAAACTTTCTGTCTGCAGCTTTTATAAATTTCCATCAAAGGTATTGGGAACCATGACAACAGTATTCAGTTTAGTGGAAAGACTTCCTAGAATTTCCATTGCTCTATTTGTGTCATTTATTCAAAGTTCAAGGTAAAATTTGAAATATCCTTTCCTAGCTGTACACACCCCTTTTCTTCCTCTATGTTTACTGTAATGACATGTATGCTGTGGATTCATATACTTCAGCTGCTTAGTGTATAATGTTCACTTCCATCAGACATGTTTATGTATGGAAACTGAGGGAAATGTTAAACCCACGTCTCATTTAACATTCTCTCCTGCACCTTACTTGAGAATCAGCCAGTCAGGAGTACCGAGGTAAAAGTCAACCCATAGGGTATATTTTTTTTTGTCACTATATGGACATCTCCCTCTATTGATCAGGTGGTGTATCATCCTCCAACACTCCCAGCCAATTTGCATGTGCACACCAGCCAGCCCTTCTCATCCAGAAGTCGTTATGTTACTACCAAAGCACTGCCTCATTGCAACTATAGTGGTGCACCATCTCTAACTGGAACTATTATTGCTCACCATCCATTGCATAACTGTCACAATTTTAACCAGGTGCTGACAGTCCTGAATATAGTAAGAGGATAAACCATATTCGCTACCTGTCTCACTGCAATGGGTACATAGAGCAAGGTTTTGAGGACAGCACACTCAGTGATTCAGTGGAACTTATTTTGTTGAGTTCAGTTGAGAGGTCATGCTGAGTCAGCTGAAACACTGCTCTGAGGCAATAAGCTCACAAACTCAGCTTGTGCGCATCCATTACAGATGAATAGGACGTTTTACAGTAGCAGAGTCATATCTGCAACATGTCAGATCATTCCAAATGTTGTATCAAGTCACAATGGAGACTCAATGGAGATAGTTTTTTTTCAGACTATAGCAATCCTTAATCATACATGAGTAATGCACAAATATTTTATAGAAAAGAAATATGTTGCTCTACTTTTTTTGTCTCAAGTTAGGACATTTAAATAAGTGATTAGGGAGATACTAAAGAGGGTGTAGCCAGCAAAATGGCAAAGTAAGTTAACCCTTCACACACTCACATACAATGCATTCACACAAATCAATCAGCCAGGATTCAGGATCCATTACTATCCCTACAGCTAGGTTAAAAGTGGCGGTCTTAGTACAAAACAATACATTCTCTTGCGTAGTCATCTACACCACAAGGAGGACTACTGGGGTACCTCTCTATGCAGTGTTGGTGATTATGCAAGACAATGTATTCTTTTCTATGAAGATCCTGGCTTATTTCTGTGAATGCATTTGTATGAACATTTGCATGTGAGTGTATGAAGGGTTAACTTATTTTGTTATTTTGCTGGCCACAACCTCTTTAGCACCTCCCTAGTAATTTATATTCCTGACTGACTTGAGGCGATGTGCCTAGATTTTTTTTTCTTGTATTTAGACTTAATCCAATCCAAACATTTGTATAGCACTTTTCTCCTGTTGGACTCAAATCGCTCAAGAGCTGCAGCCACTGGGATGCGTTCAAGAGGCCACCCTGCAGTGTTAGGGAGTCTTGGCTTGAACTCCTTACTGCATAGGTACTGACCGTAGCCAGGATTTGAACCCTGGTCTCCCTTGTCAAAGGCAGTGCCAGTAACACTACCAGTACACTATCCAGCTACTGTACACTATCCAGTCACAGACTTAGGCCCCTGTGCAGCCAATAGTCAGTTAGAGTTGCCAATATGTTACCAATAATTCTCTCTAGTGCATACTTGCTCTCTGTGCAGCAATTATGCCCCTGCATGGTCCACCCCTATGGTTCCATCTCTCTCTTTTATGCTTCTTTAGGCCCCAGTACATTGATTATGTTCCCTACATATGTTCCTATCACTGGAACATATGGATGATGTTTTTTCTGATAACACTTTTCTTGTTTCTATAATGTTATCATCTTCTTCTTCTTCTCATCATCCAGAATGCACATGGCTGTCTTCTTCCTCTATCTTTGCTGGAATGTCTGTTACTGATGTTTCTTCTGATCAACTGCTGTCTCTCTGCCAGAGCTGCTCACATTGGGGACCTTTTAGAAGAAATCTGATAAAAAAAAAAAAAGCTATTCACAAACCTAAAATATAAGGCTTTGGCTAGAGATTGCAATGAACTTGTAGAGTTTAGTAAAGTAATTAAAAAGGCTTATGTTTATATAAAACAAAAAAAAAACTGTTTTACAAATGCATAGGAGAATTTTATTATTTAAAAAGGTGGGAGATCTTCTGCTAAAGCACTAAGAAAGTAGCAGACAATTAAGAAATAAAGATTTACGTGGTGGAAACAAATTATTTAAATTCCAGGAGATGGCAACCAAATTTAGGGAAGTTTATAATAAGCTGTTTAATTTGAATCCCCTTATCCCATTAGATTGCAGGAGTCTCGAGTGGGGAGCAATTAAAGCACATATAGAAAGGTCAAGTTTCTTTGTTTTGGGTCCCAAAGGTTGAGCAGGTCTAGAGAGTGAACTTAGAGAAGAATTTAGACAGGCAATTAAGCAAATTCAAACTAGAAAGGTTCCAGATTTCAATGGTCTGCCCTTAACGTTGCTACAAAACTTTTGCAAATGTATTAGTACCCAAAGTAACCCAAACATTAAATATTTTATTGAAGGGTCATAATTTGCCTTAACAGTTCTGGAAGTCTTAAAGTGGATCCGAGATGAACTTTTACTCCTTGCATAATTGTGTTCCTTACATATAGTTTATAGGGCATTCCTCAAGCCAAATACTTGTTTTGTTTTAATACCCTAATTTCCTATAAACTAAACAAACCACACCCACAGCTTCTCCAGAGTGCCTTGGCGCTTGCAAAGGATTGTGGGATTTCAGTCTGGGCAGGTGAAAAAGGTGTTACTAGCTATAGATTTCAGAGGCAGAGTTTTCACAATCTGAGAGCTGCAGTGCAGATACAGATCAGTTGCCTGTGTAATGGAGGAGATAAGAGTGGAGTTTTCACAGAATATGCAGATTAGCATGCCTAGATACAGATAAGCTTGCCTGTGTGTGTAATTGTGTAATAGTGACAAGCAGAAAACAT
Organism: Hyperolius riggenbachi; assembly: GCF_040937935.1. Taxonomy (NCBI): domain Eukaryota; kingdom Metazoa; phylum Chordata; class Amphibia; order Anura; family Hyperoliidae; genus Hyperolius; species Hyperolius riggenbachi. Next base: position 124,175,389 of record NC_090652.1, on the reverse strand, counting down.
GTCTGCTCCCATTGTATCACAGGAAAAATATTAATATACTGTTGAAGCTGTTTGAAGATAGATTTGCTGTGTAAACTATCTAAACTTTAGATAAGATATATAGACAAGTCACTTGTTATATTTAGTTTTTCATCTCGGATCCGCTTTAAATTGGGATTATCCCAAAGAGGCTAAAGCAATGCAGCAGTCATCACCCTATTTTGTTGCTGAACTTTTTAGCATTTTCAAGACATTATACAACTAAATCATATTTGTGCTGATTACTATGACATAACTTTTTCTCCGTTATATGTACACATTTTATTTTAAACCAGAAGTTCAGCACTTTTTGTGACAAACTTCATTGCAAAGAGGCACTGTGGTGACATATAGTAGAATGCAGTAAATGGATCAGAATACCCACTTTTCTGGTATTTTACCATCAAAAACACTTCCTATATCTATTTATTATTGCTATATATTGGTATGTAACCTGTCCTCCCAGTGATGTCAAGCCTAGGCTGATTAACTACTGTGTTTCCACGAATTTAAGACTGCCCCTGTAAATAAGCCCTAGCATATATTTATTAGCATATATTAATATCGAAATATTAGACCTCTCCTAAAATAAGCCCTAGCGTTAAACTTGCTACTGCCCACTGACTCGCTTTACCTCCCCTGCTTTTTGCTCCTGTCCCCTCCTTAAAGTGAACCTCCGGACTAAAAATCTACTCAGCAGAACTGAAAATGCTTGGTATTTCTTTAACAGTTTCACAGCATCAGAACTTTGTTTTTCTTACCAAAGCATCATTTTTTGCTGTATTTTTATCTAAGCTCCACCCATCGAAGAAAAAAAGCCCGGGCTTTTTTCCCTGACGCTGTGCAGAGCATGATGGGATTTGCTATGTTGTTATTCACGTTGCTTAGCAACTGGGAGGGGTGATTAGGACACAGGACAGTTGGAACTGTGTATCATACTCCCTGTCACCTCATTACAACCAAAAAGATGGCTGCCATCATGAAATCAAACATTTGCCTGTTCTTTTAAAACAGGGTGGGTAAGATATTATATTACCTATCTATTTTAAATAACATAAGTAATGTAACTTAATGAAAGTATGTTTGTTTAGGCTGAAGTTCCTCTTTAAGAAAGTCCAGATCCCTCTGCTGTTTATGCCTGGCATAATTCACACCGCACATTAGTGCTGACTTGCGGTTAAAGCAGCTAATGTTGTCCGGTAACAGCGCCCCCTATACAGGAAGTGATCTCTGTTTACTTCATGTAGGCGCTGTTACTGGACACATTACAGTAGCTGCTTTCACTGCAATTCAGCGCTAATCTGTGGTGGAAATTAGACCAGGCATAAACAACAGAGTGATCCAGACTTTCTTAAGGAGGGGGCCAGGAGCAAAAGTATGGGAGGTAAAGCGACCAGGTGGGGGGGGGGGGATTTACCATAGCTATATATGCTGGCTATATACAAGGGGGACGCTGACTATTTACAGAGGGAATCTGACTATTTACAGGGGAAATCTGTCTGACTATATACACTGGCTATATATGGGGGTGGGAGAGGGGTCTGACAGGGAAAATCTGATTATATACACTAAAGGGGATCTTGCTACCCTCACAAAATATAAGACCTCCCCGAAAATAAACCCTAGCACACTTTTTGAGGGCAGTGTCTTATTTTTGGGGAAACATGGTGTGTGCCATAAATTTAAATAAAATAGTGATTTTTATATAAGAAAAAAAAGACAAATAATTTATTTAAAAAAAAAAAACTGTCACAGCAGCAATCAGATGCCACCATCAGAAAGCTCTGTTGGCGACATAAAAAGGGGACAAGATTAATCTGTGTGCGGAGTAGTACAGCTGTGCAGCAAGCTATTAAAGCTGCAGTGGCCTGAATTGTAAAAAAAATCACCTGGTCACTAGGTGGGTGTAAGCCTGTAGTCCTCAACTGGTTAAAGTAATGCTGCCATTAGAAAAATATGGAGGATTCCATACATTACAGGCTTGAAAGTGTAAAGTTTCTGTTCATAACACCGATTTTCAGGTTACAAATTACAATACTCTCTGTTTGAGTTACTCTCCTGGAACACGTATACAAATCAGTGAGGCTGTTTTCACAGTGGTCGATTGCATAAGGGCCCTAAGGACTAGCTCACTCACAGTGGTCAGTTGCATTGCAGAATAATTCTGCAAGTCAACTCACTGCCCATACAATTCTATGGCCGTGTTCTTAGTACTGCATTGTAAGTGATAACATTATTCTAACTTGCTGCATGCAAGCTTTGTATTAACATCTATGTCCAGCCTCCATTGCAGTTTGCACTCATTATTATGTGTGCATTTGGCAGCAGATTACTGTGAACCTAGCCTAAAGTTTAACACCTGATCTTCAGGTTAGGGGAATCATTAAGATGTAATTATGACTACAGAATCAACATTGTAGCCAGAAAAAGGAATATGGTAGAAAGATATCAGCAACAGCAGCCTCCATATTTCAAACTTGACAAGTATACTCTAAAGTAGATGCAAATAACTGCACCAATAGTCATTTGTGACTTTATTTTCTGTACTTTAAAACATTTAAACATTCTCATTTTCCTTGATATGCTACAGTGTGATCAGAGAGAAAAAGAGAAACACAGGACAGATTCTATAGCTAAGCTTTGCAATTAAAGCAGAGAAACTATCAAAGCCGTATGAAAAATATGAACATAATAACCTTAATGAATGTACAGCGCATAATAATGTCTGTTGTCCTCAGCTGAATTCTGAAATTCACTGTTTAATCCATTGCTTTAATCACAGGCTGATGTATAATCCTAAATCCCTTATAATTGGGAAGCAGACAATATCCATTTTGTGTCCAGCTGTGTGGTTTGTAAGTGCAAAAGATCTGACTTGCTATTTTTGTGTAGGCACTGCATACTTTGTTTTTACCCTTAAAGCGGAAACTGTATTGAAAATAACATAGTGAACATTTTTTCCCCCTACAATATTCATTTATAAATCATTTAACCAGTGTTTGCCCACTGTACAATCGTACTTGTTCCTGATTTACATTCTGAAGCTTTTTGCAGGTGGCAACATCTCTAATCCTATCAGGTACAATTTTGTGTAATGTTCATTTAGGGCTCATTCACACTATGGGCTTGATTCACTAAACCGTGATAACTCAAATATCACATCTTATCAAAGATATCACACCTTATCAAAGTTAACACACCTTATCAGAGTAGCATAGCAAGTGCTACGAACTTATGCCTGCTAATTGGCAATGGCACTCATCCTGCCCTGAGCCCTGCGGGTTTGTAGTGCTCACTATGCTACTCTGATAAAGCGTGTTTGCAGATTTAAAGTGGGACACAGTGGGCACAGTGGAATGGGGAACAGTGGGCACAGTGAAAGGGGGAACAGTGAGAACAGTGGAAGGGTGAACAGTGGGTGCAGTGGTGGGGAGGAGGGTCAGACCCACCTCACCTGGGGCTCCCCTGTCTGCTCTTCCCCTCCAGCTATTTTCGCAGCATTTAATTTCTGTCAGGCAGCGGGGGAAGCAATGACTCACCTTCTCCCATTGCAAACGTTCACGTAACTTCCTGCAAAGCCGCCCACTGTATTTCCACAGTACAGTCGTCAGCATTGCAGGAAGTGACGCGAGCAGTGGAATGCAGCGTTGGATCACGAAAGTAGGTGAGTCATTGCTTCCCCTGCTGCTTGACAAAGATTAAATGCTACACAAATAGCTGGAGGAGGAGCATGAATGAGGGAGCCCCAGGTGAGGGAGGGGGAGTCTGACTCCCCTCCCCACCACTGTGCCCACTGCTCCCCCTTCCTGGCTGCTCCCCCTCCAGGCTACCTATACTGGGGGCAATTATACTACCAATGAGGGGGGAGGCAGCATCCTCGCAAGTTTGCCTCAGGGGGATAAAAGTCTAGAACCGGCCCCCGCACTTCTGTCCCTTTTTTAACCCAGCTAAGTGTTTATTTTTCCACATCTACTAGAACAGCTTCCTGTCCTTCCCACAGTAAACAGCATCTAGATAACAGGCTTACTGTGTAAAATCTTCAAAAAGGGTGGTGGGGGGGGGGTGTTTAATTAGCTTCTGACCATAATGTCATTTGCAAAGGCAACTAGACCAGGAAAAAAAAAAAAAAAGGAAAAAAGGGCTTACCGTATATACTCGAGTATAATCCGACCCGAGTATAAGCCCCCCCCCTACTTTTACCCCCCAAAAAAAGGAAAAAGTGAGTGACCCGAGCATAAGCCAAGGGTAGGAAATGCTGCAGGGACCCGGTAGACTAGACTTTGGGGGTCTGGAAGAGGTCCCAGTTAAGTAAATGGCAACTTTTTGGTGGTGTGGGTGGAATTATTCTTCTAACAATAAAAAATAATGTTATCTAATGGAATAAAAACAGGGGCTCAGAGGTTGCAGCTGTTCCTTTTCTATCCTGCAAGCATGCTCATTGCCAAGTATCTATCAGGTAATTGTTCCTGGCCCAGTGTGATATTGTCTGTGAGCCGTGTGGAGGCTAGAGGTGGCCCGAACCTCCGATTTTCGGTTCGTGAACCGCGTTCGCGAACCTCCGCAAACGTTCGCGAACATGCAAACTTTTGCGAACTGCAATAGACTTCAATGGGGAGGCGAACTTTGAAAACTAGAAACATTTATGCTGGCAACAAAAGTGATGGAAAAGAGGTTTCAAGGGGTCTAATATCTGAGTTTTTGCATGGGGGAGTGGGATACACGCCAAAAGTCCCGGGGAAAAATCTGGATTTGACGCAAAGCAGCATTTTAAGGGCAGAAATCACATTGAATGCTAAATTGGAGACCTAAAGTGCTTTAAAACATCTTGCATGTGTATACATCAATCAGGTAGTGTAATTAGAGTACTGCTTCACACTGAAAGACCAAACTCACTGTGTAATGCACCACAAACAGCTGTTTGTGTTGTGACAGCCGTGCTGGACTGGTGTGCACCATGGCGAGAGTGCAGGTGATAGCGGTTTTCAAGCCCATATAGTCGCCAGGCTGAGGTAGCTCAATGACAGAGCAACAGTGACTGTCCAGCTGATCAAATTTGGTCTGTCCACAATGAAGCAACAACCTTATTATCATATAGCCATTGGTCATTGCTTTATTGTGATACGCAAGCCCCTTCATCGCGGCAAGGTAATGATCACGAAGGGGAATTGACACATGTACATGCCTTTTGTTTGGTTGTTGCAGATGCAGTGCAGCCAGAAAAATTAGGCAGACATGTACACGCACCAGAAAAATTATTATAGTGGCCGCTGCTAGCAGTGGCCTTAAAAATTCAGGAATCCGCCTGGAGTCCTGGTGGACCCTGTTGGTGGTGGTGGAGAAGGCACTCAAGCGGCCTGCCGGCAGAGATGCTGTGTGGGGAGCGACTTAGTCATGGGGCAGGCAGTCACACGGCAATCAGGTAGAGATGCTGTGTGCAGGGACTGACTTAGTCTTCAGGCGGGCAGTAGCCTTCCGGGATCCATTCCTCATTCATTTTGATAAAGGTAAGGTACGGAACACTTTTTTGACTTAGTTGACTTCTCTTCTCAGTGACAATGCCTCCAGCTGCGCTGAATTTCCTTTCTGACAGGAAGCTTGAGGCAGAGCAAGACAGAAGTTGGATGGCAAATTGTGACAGCTCTGACCACAGGTCAAGCCTGCACACCCAGTAGTCCAAGGGTTCATCGCTGCTCACAGTGTCTACATCCACACTTAAGGCCAGGTAGTCGGCTATCTGCCAGTCCAGGTGTTGGTGGAGGGTGGATCCGGGAAGCGCTAAGGCGAGGCATTGGATTAAAGAATGCCCGCATGTCCAACATCACCATGAGATCGCTGGAGCATCCTGTCCTTGCCTGCGTGGACATGGGAGAAGGATTACTGGCAGTGGTACCTTTATTCCGTTGTGCTGTGACATCACCCTTAAACGCATTGTAAAGCATAGTTGCCAGTTTGTTCTGCAAGTGCTGCATCCTTTCTGCCTTCTGGTGATTTGGAAACATCTCCGCCACTTTGTGCCTATACCGAGGGTCTAGTAGCGTGGCCACCCAGTACACCTCATTCCCCTTGAGTTTTTTATACGGGGGTCCCTCAACAGGCTGGACAGCATGAAAGACGCCATCTGCACAAAGTTGGATGCAGATGTACTATCCATCTCCTCTTGCTCTTCCTCAGTGATGTCAGCTAAGTTCTCCTCCTCCCCCAGCCACGAACAATACCACGGGAAAGTTAAACAGCACAAGCCCCCTGTGACACCTGCTGCGGTTGTTCTTCTGCCTCATCCTCCACCTCCAAAACAACACCTTCCTCATCATCTGACTCCTCTTCCCCACACGACTCTTCCTCCTCCTTCTCCCCCCTCTGTTCTGTCGCAGGTGTTGAGGAATCATCTGCTTCTGCTGAGAATTGATCCCACAACTCTTCCTCCTGTTCCTGTTCATGCTCCTCCACAGCTTGATCCACCACTCTTCGCACGGCACGCTCTAGGAAAAAGGCATATGGGATCAAGTCGCTGATGGCGCCTTCACTGCGACTCACCAGGTTTGTCACCTCCTCAAACGGCCGCATAAGCCTGCAGGCATTTTGCATCAGTGTCCAGTACTTCGGACAGAACATCCCCATCTCCCCAGACTGTGTCCTTTGACTGTAGTTGTAGAGATACTGTTTGACGGCTTTCTCCTGTTGTAGCAGACGGTCGAACATCAGGAGGGTCGAATTCCAGTGAATCTGGCTATCGCAAATCAAGCCTCTCACCGGCAAGTTGTTTCTCCACTGAATATCGGCAAAGCATGCCATGGCCGTGTAAGACCACCTGAAATGCCCACACACCTTCCTGGACTGCTTTAGGACGTCCTGTAAGCCTGGGTACTTAGACACAAATCTCTGAATTACGAGATTGAGCACATGTGCCAGGCAGGGTACATGTGTCAACTTTCCCAAATTCAAAGCGGAAATGAGATTGCTGCCATTGTCACACACCACATTGCCGGTCTCCAGTTGGTGCGGGGTCAGCCACTGATCCACCTGTTTGTTCAGAGCATCCAGGAGAGCTGCTCCAGTGTGACTCTCCGCTTTGAGACAAGACATGTCTAAGATGGCATGACACTGTCGTACCTGGCATGCAGCATAGGCCCTGGGGAGTTTGGGCTGTGTAGCTGGAGAGGAGATCACAGCACAAGTAGAGTTGAACTGCCACTCAGCCAAGGAGGAAGATAACAGCGAAGAGGATGTAGCAGGAGGAGAGGAGGTGGCAGCAGGCCTGCCTGCAAGCCATGGAGGTGTTACTAGGTCCGCTGCACAGCCACGTACTCCCTGCTTACCAGCGGTCACCAGGTTGACCCAATGGGCTGTGTAAGTAATGTACCTGCCCTGACCGTGCTTGGCAGACCAGGCATCCGTGTTCAGATGGACCCTTGACCTGTGTGCCAGAGATGACACCACTTGCCTCTCAACTTCATGATACATTTTGGGTATCGCCTTTTTGGAGAAATAATTGCGGCCTGGTATCTTCCGCTGCGGTGTCCCAATGGCCACGAATTTTCGGAAGGCCTCAGAGTCCACCAGCTGGTATGGTAAGAGCTGGCGGGATAACAGTTCCACCAAGCCAGCTGTCAGATGCCGGGTGACTGGCAGATATCGGCTTCTTTCGCTCAAAGATTTCCCTCACGGACACCTGGCTACTGCTGTGGGCAGAAGAGCAGGAACCGCTCAAGGTGAGAGAAGGAGTGGAGGTGGAGTGGAGGCGGGAGGCTGTGATTGTGAAGGTGCAAGGGAGAAAGCGGCTGAAGAAGATGATGCGCCTGAAGGAGGAAGAGGAGAAGGAGGGTGGCTTTGATTTTGTGTGCTGCTTTTCCTCATGTGGTCTTCCCATTGCAGTTTGTGCCTTTTCTGCATGCGCCTTCGTAAGGCAGTTGTCCCTACGTGGGTGTTGTCCTTTCCATGGCTCAATGTTTGGTGGCAGAGAATACAGATGGCATTGCTCTGATTTTTGGCATACACACTAAAAAATTTCCACGCCGCTGAGCCACCCTGGGGTGTGGGCACTATGGTGGCATCAGCAGCTGATGTTGAAGGGCATGTTGGCTGGCTGTCCATAGGTGGCGATACATGGTGCCGGACACTGCCACCAGCTGTTTCTGACGACAAGCTCCCCCTGCTTCTTTCAGCAACTTGTCTCCTCCTACTCCTCTCTGACTCCCCCTCTGAACTGTCCCCTTGGTCATCGGGTCTCTTAGGATCCCACATGGCATCCATGGCAGTAGCATCATCATAATCATCCTCCAAAGCTTCGCTTGTATCAGACACCTCCAAAACTACACCAACAGCAGGTACTTCATCCTCCTCCTCCTCCTCACACCTTACGTCTATAGTGTCGCCTAACTCAGACATATGAGGTGGTGTAACTTTCTTAGCGCCTTCATCTTGTTGTAATAATAATGGCTGTGAATCAGTGATTTCCCCACCAAATAACTCCTGTGAAGTGTCAAATGTAGTGGATGCGGTACTTGGAGTAGTGCTGGTGGTATCGGAGGGGATAAAGTGAAAGGTATGCACTAACTTGACTAATACAATGTGCAGTCACACAGGTGCAGTGAAAGGTAGCACTGACTGGTATTACAATACAATGTGCAGCTGTCACACAGGTGCAGTTAACAGGTATGCATGGACTGGTATACTAAACAGCGTGCGGTCACACAGGTGCAGTGAACAGGTAGCAATGACTGGTATTACAAAACAAAGTGCAGTTGTCACACAGGTGCAGTTAACCGGTATGCACAGACTGGTATACTAAACAGCGTGCGGTCACACAGATGCAGGGATTGGTATTACAAATGTGCAGTTGTCACACACAGGTACCGTGAACAGGTGCAATGACTGGTGGTATATTACACTGCTTGCGCTCACGTAGGTAGGTAGTTGCACTGAACAGTGAACAGGTGCAGTGATTGGAATTACAAATGTGCACCTGTCACACACAGGTACCGTGAACAGGTGCAATGACTGGTGGCGCTGACGTAGGTGCACTGAACAGGTTACAGGTATGCACTGCAGTGACTAGAATTACAAAGGTGCACCTGTCTCACACACACACACACACACACAGGTACATTGAACAGGTGCAATGACTGGTGGTATTAACAATGCGTGCACTCACGTAGGTATCGGTAGGTAGGTGCACTGAACAGTGAACAGGTGCAGTGAGATTACAAATATGCAGCTGCCTGTCACACACACACATAGGTACCCTGAACAGGTGCAATGACTGGTGGTATTAACAATGCGTGCGCTCACGTAGGTATAGGTAGTTAGGTGCAGTGAACAGGTGCAGTGATTGGGATTACAAATGTGCACCTGTCACACACACACACACATAGGTACCCTGAACAGGTGCAATGACTGGTGGTATTAACAATGCGTGCGCTCACGTAGGTATAGGTAGGTAGGTGCACTGAACAGTGAACAGGTGCAGTGATTGGGATTACAAATGATGACGGCGCAAGGCCGAAACCGGTAGGAACTGGAGACTGGGCAACTTATATGAGATCGTTTTTTGGATTTTAAATGTGTACTGGGTTACACTATATGCTTTTAACTACTAAGGGTCCCTGTCAAAAGGACCCTGGAAGTAAGTCATTGTATATGTGATATAGATTCAGCTTCTAATAAATGTTTTATGTGATTCTTGGATGGAGAAGTGACCTTTCTCGATTTATTTCTGGTGATGGTCACTGTGGAAATATACTTTTGAGCACTGTGGGGTGACTGCAGATGCCGATTTGAGTACCAAACGCTGTGGATTTATATGCATTTTTCTTGAAACCGATGGTGGATGTGGTTGATCCTGAGCAGCTGGTGGAACATACACATGAGATAAAGTTTGGATCAGCGCCTGTATATACTACATAATACGGGATTACAAATGTGCAACTGCCTGTCACACACACACAGGTACCATGAACAGGTGCAATGACTGGTGGTATTAACTATGTGTGCGCTCACGTAGGTATAGGTAGGTAGGTGCACTGAACAGTGAACAGGTGCAGTGATTGGAATTAAAAATGTGCAGCTGTGTATCACACACACAGGTAGTCCCTGAATGTGCTGGGCCTGGCAGTGGCACAGTAGGAATTACCAAGGCTGTCTATGCAACACAAGTGTCTGTGGGACACACACATACACACACACAAAAATGGATCACAAGAACAAGATTAGCTCTCAAACGAGCTGTTCAGGGGTGCTTTTTCAGCAATAAGAATCAGCAAGGAGCAAACTAACAAGCCTACAAGAGCCTAACTAAGCTTTCCCTATAGCTCTCTCTTGAGCAGCAGCAGCAGCTCTCCCTTCTCTAATTACTGCAGGCACACAAGTGAGTCCAATGCCTGATGCTGCCTTCCTTTTATAAGGGGGGGCAGGGGGGGGGCTCCAGGAGGGAGTGTAGCCTGATTGTCTACAATGTGCCTGCTGACTGTGATGTAGAGGGTCAGAGTTGACCTTAATGATGCACTATGGGGGTGAATCGAACGTCTGGAAAAGTTTGCGTTTATCCGCGATCGCAAACACCGGAAGTTCGCCAGTTCCAGTTCGCCGGCGAACTGTTCGGGCCATCTCTAGTGGAAGCCAGGGAGGGTGCCAGCAAGAAAGGTGCTGTCTGTAAATAATATCACAGCACTCCCTTCAGACAGACACACTCTATATAAAAAGTGCTGTCTCCCTCCTAGTGCCTTGCCCGCACGTGTATAGAGCATGTGTCCAGCTCATAAACAGTGCTGTGTATGGCGTGCAGATCCTTGTTTTGCCCCCCCCCCTCAGAATCAGAAACTTTATTTCTCCAAGTGCGACCGAAGTCGTACCCGGAATTGGTTGTGGTTCACATGGCATTGGCAATAGAACAGACAGAATTGACTCTAAGACAACAATCAAAGACAGAATTGGCGGTAAGACGAACAATGTGAAAAACAAGCAAAAGACAGGCAAGCAGTACACAAGAAAATAATCGCTGCTGTACAACATGCAATTTGCCCCTGAATAGTCCGCCCCAAGGAGTGGATTTGTCTATCCCCGGGGATGCATAACATCACGCAGCGCCTTGAAATGAGATTGTTCTTAGAAGTGAATCAGGGTGACGGCTGGGTTATTCAGGAATGGACTCCCGTGTGCCACGTCCTAGAGTCTTTGAGCTGAGTGGGTCAAGAGTGCCCCTCGAGTGGCAGGAGTTCAGCAGGAGGGCTGCTTGAGGAAAAAAGGTGTCCCTTCGCCTGTTGGTTTTTGGGCGGATGGTTCTGAAGCGACGGCCCGATGGAAGGAGCTTGAAGAAACGGAACCTCATGTGCGGGTATGCGATGGTGATGATTGTGAATTGTGGCCCCACCAGTATATAAAGTGATGTGAATTGCGCCCACCCCGGTATATGCGGAGTGATGCGCAATGGAGCATGCTTCCTTCACTTACCGTTTAGCGACGTCCGCCTCCATTCCGCATCGGCCTCTCTCTCAGCGCTATAACACATGTTCAGCTCTGTCCACCTCGATGCCATATCAGCCTCTTTCTGTCTCATCCCTATGATGCCCTCCACCACCACCAACAAAAAACCTTTCCCTGCGGCTTCTCCTACTCTGCAAAGCATCCCATTACCCCTGTGAATAAAAAAATCTTTACCCATGGCTGCCCCTACCCCCGCTAAGTCCCCGTAGCCCCTGGCAAATTGAGATTAAAAAAAACCTTTTCCCACTGTGGCCCCTCCCCCTGTCAAGCCTCCCGTTAGGCCCCATTTATACTTAATCAGTTGCTCTCAGTTATACCTGAAAGAAAATTGATTTTCAAAGTAATGCCCATGTTTTCCTATGGCACAGTTCACACTAAACCCATTTTAACTGAAATCTTCTTCCCAATGTACTGCTATGGAAAAAAAACGCGTACCAACACGCACTAACACACACTAACACACACTAACACACACTAACGCATACCAACTGATTAAGTGTCAACAGGGCCTTACCCCCAGCTACTACAAAAGTTCAAACAGCTTTACCACAGCAACACCATCACTGCTAAGCCTCCTGTGTCCCCCCAGGCAATTGCAGAGTGAAGCCTTACAGTGGAAGCCTTACCTGATCCAGCCGGCAAGTGTCCTCTCATTGACCAACTGTGCAAAGTTTGAGAACCCTACCATAAACAGTGTAAGAATGGCTGCAGTTTACATTTTCCCAGTGAAATTTGTATTTGTTTCTGCCCATTGATGACCTGGCATTGCCTGGGTCATCAATGTTGCTGGTGTTGGCTGCGCCCACTTTTTCTAACCCTAACCCACAATTACTCAATGACAACGTTTGTGAGCTTTGCGGTCTTTAGCATCAATAATTTGCATTGAAATGAAACAAATCTGGCTGTTTGTCGGTCCACCCTCTTTTCTGATTTTGATTCCCTGTCACCCAATGGCCAACTGTACCAGGTTTGAGGCTTGTGCCATTAACAGTGCAAGAATGATTACTGCTTTGCACACTCTTGGCATTCTCTTGATGAGCTTCAAGAGGTAGTCATCTGAAATGGTCTTCCAACAGTCTTGAAGGAGTTCCCAGAGATGCTTAGCACTTGTTGGCCCTTTTGCCTTCACTCTGCAGTCCAGCTCAACCCAAACCATCTTGATCGGGTTCAGGTCTGGTGACTGTGGAGGCCAGGTCATCTGGCGCAGCACCCCATCACTCTCCTTCCTGGTCAAATAGCCCTTACACAGCCTGGAGGTGTGTTTGGGGTCATTGTCCTGTTGAAAAATAAATGATGGTCCAACTAAACGCAAACCGGATGGAATAGCATGCCGCTGCAAGATGCTGTCCTCCTCCTCCATGCTTCACGGTGGGAACCAGGCATGTAGAAACCATCTGATCACCTTTTCTGCATCGCACAAAGACATGGTGGTTGGAACCAAAAATCTCAAATTTGGACTCATCAGCCCAAAGCACAGATTTCCACTGGTCTAATGTCCATTCCTTGCGTTTTTTAGCACAAACAAGTCTCTTCTGCTTGTTGCATGTCCTTAGCAGTGGTTTCCTAGGAGTTATACTACCATGAAGGCCTGATTCACACAGTCTCCTCTTAACAGTTGTTCTAGATGAGATGTATCAGCTGCTAGAACTCTGTGTGGCATTGACCTGGTCTCTAATCTGAGCTGCTGTTAACCTGCGATTTCCGAGGCTGGTGACTCGGATGAACTTATCCTCCGCAGCAGAGGTAACTCTTGGTTTTCCTTTCCTGGAGCGGTCCGTATGTGAGCCAGTTTCTTTGTAGCATTTGGTGGTTTTTGAGACTGCACTTGGGGACACTTTCAAAGTTTTCCCAATTTTTCGGACTGACTGACCTTCATTTCTTAAAGTAATGATGGCCATTCCTTTTTCTTTACTTAGCTGCTTTTTCAGTAGGACTGTCAGCTGTGTATCCACCTGACTTCTCCACAATGCAACTGATGGTCCCAATCCTATTTATAAGGCAAGAAATTCCACTTATAAAACCTGGCAGGGCACACCTGTGAAGTGAAAACCATTTCAGGTGACTACCTCTTGAAGCTCATCAAGAGAATGCCAAGAGTGTGCAAAGCAAAAGGTGGCTACTTTAAAGAACCTAGAATATGACATACTTTCAGTTGTTTCATACTTTTTGGTTATGTACTATACTTCCACATGTGTTAATTCATAGTTTGGATGCCTTCAGTGCGAATCTACAATGTTCATAGTCATGAAAATAAAGAAAACTCTTTGAATGAGAAGGTGTGTCCAAGCTTTGGTCTGTATTGTGTGTGTGTATATATATATATATATATATATATATATATATATATATATATATATATATATATATATATATATACGTAGATGATCCGGTGATTAATCAGACAGCTGACCCAACAGTTAATAACATATGTAAGGAAAAGCTGGGCTTCACGTTTGGCAAGGGGATGCGAATAGTTCTAATCATAATCTGCTAATTACACAAAATTTTGTGTACATTTTTGCAATTATGGGCATATGTAATTACTATTTGGACAACAACTGATTTTGTGTAATCCACTTGTAATTTTGGATAATTTTTACATAATTTTATGCCAACTTTAGAAGTTAATAGCAAACCCCCATGCATGCTATTGTCACAAAAATTGGTATGCACGTTAAGAAGATGGGTGGGAGCAAAGCAAACAAAAGTTTGCAAAAAAGACTTTGTAATTTTTAAGAAAAGTGATTTTAAAAATGCAAAAGAAAAAGGTTTTTTAAATTCAGTTTTAAAAAAAACATTCTTCTTGAAAAACTCTTTTTTTTGCCTTGTTTCCACTATTCCCATTAACCTACGTAGCAATTTTGGTGATGATAGCTTGTATGGGGGCTTTGCTATTAACTGCTGAAATCGGCACACAATTATGCAAAAATTATGCAAAATTACAGTTCCTGATTAAGTTTACAAAGCAAATTAATTACAATTTTACCCAAAGTTTCACATTACAATTTTGCATTGTAATTGCAAATTACGATGCAAAATTATAATTAAGCAAAATGTGTTCTCATCTCTAGATGTGAGGGAAAACAGAAGTATAAATATTCACTTTACACATTGATGAAGTAAAGACTCACATACATGCTAAATTTGTGTCACCTGCAATGATCATTAATTGAGGGATAAAGCACCAGTTTGGGGAACAAGAGCTGCACAGACACACTGCTTGGCTATAGTGGGTTTCCCTATTCAGTTTGCCCCAGGGCCCTGGAGCCCCTTAAACTGGCCCTGATTACATTTCAATTCCATATACTCGGCTTTGTGACCTAATACAAAATAAGGATTCAAAATATATATATTTAACTGCAAATGACCTTAGTTAGGGTCAGTTCTCTAACTACACCTACTATTTCCTGAGAATGAAATTGTACACAAAGTACTGATGGAAACCTGTAAAACTTAGTTTTACGCTTCAGAATAAATAACTTCCTGATCTCATCTGCCAGCAAACTCTGCCTACACATTTCTAAATGGAAACCCATTTTAACCTTGTGGTAAGAGTGCTGGTATGAAAAACATGCACATCATGTACAGAAGGCCAAATGAGTACAAGCGTATTTATATGTTTGCAGATGTGTGGTGAATGGATGTACACTGGACTGCTAGAATTATGACTGTCGTTTTGTCTATATATGTGTGTGTGTGTGTGTGTGTGTGTGTGTGTGTGTGTGTGTGTGTGTGTGTGTGTGTGTGTTTCAAGGTTGAGAAGGGTTTACATTTGTATAGTCACTAAGGTTAAATGTGTGTAGAACTAAAAAAATAAACAGCAATGACTAGAGGGGTACCGAACCAAAAAAGTCTGTTAAAATGGAGGCTACTGCAATATGTGGGCATCAGTTTGTATGCTTACTGCTCCTCCTGATCACTCCCATGCTGCTGCATTCTGTTGCAAAAGGCCCCTTTAGCATGCGCAACTTGGTCAAGTCACTGACCTTTAACCCTGACATACTACTAGGCTGTGCATGTGCAGTATGTCTGAACGAATCCCCTTGTGACCACACACCCTACCTAATACATGTGCTCCCATTCAGACCGCAGTACAAGGGAGGGTGGATCATCATCAGACATACTGTGCATGCACAGCTGTCCGGGTTATAGGTTAGCAACTCGGACATGAGTTCATAGAAGATTTTATTTTTTGTCACAAGTAAGCGGAAATTGATTTTAATTGTTTTTTTTTTTCACAAAGTGTCATTTTCCGCTAACTTGTGACAAAAAATAAAATCTGCTATGAACTCACCATACTTTTAACCGAATACCTTGGGGTGTCTTCTTTCTAAAATGGGGTCATTTGTGGGGTTCCAATACTGCCCTGGCATTTTAGGGGCCCTAAACCGTAGGGAGTAGTCTTGAAACCAAATGTCTGAAAATGACCTGTGAAATCCTAAAGGTACTCATTGGACTTTGGGCCCCTTAGCGCACTTAGGGTGCAAAAAAGTGCCACACATGTGGTACCGCTGTACTCAGGAGAAGTAGTATAATGTGTTTTGTGGTGTATTTTTACACATACCCATGCTGGGTGGGAGAAATATCTCTGTAAATGACAATTTTTTGATTTTTTTTACACACAATTGTCCATTTACAGAGAGATTTTTCCCACCCAGCATGGGTATGTGTAAAAATACACCCCAAAACACATTATAATACTTCTTCTGAGTACGGCGATACCACATGTGTGACACTTTTTTGCAACCTAGGTGCGCTAAGGGGCCTAACGTCCTATTCACAGGTCATTTTGAGGCATTTGGATTCTAGACTACTCCTCACGGTTTAAGGCCCCTAAAATGCCAAGGCAGTATAGGAACCCCACAAGTGACCCCATTTTAGAAAGAAGACACCCCAAGGTATTCTGTTGGTGTATTTTTACATATACCCATGCTGTGTGGGAGAAATATCTCTGTAAATGACAAATTTTAGATTTTTTTTACACACAATTGTTCATTTACAGAGAGATTTCTCCCACCCAGCATGGGTATGTGTAAAAATACACCCCAAAACACATTATACTACTTCTCCTGAGTACGGCGATATGACATGTGACACTTTTTTGCAGCCTAGGTGCGCTAAGGGGCCCAACATCCTATTCACAGGTAATTTTGAGGCATTTGTTTTCTCGACTACTCCTCACGGTTTAGGGCCCCTAAAATGCCAGGGCAGTATAGGAACGCCACAACTGACCCCATTTTAGAAAGAAGACACCCCAAGGTATTCCGTTAGGTGTATGGTGAGTTCATAGAAGATCTTATTTTTTTTGTCACAAGTTAGTGAAAAATGAAACTTTGTGAAAAAAAAACAATAAAAATCAATTTCCGCTAACTTTTGACAAAAAAATAAAATCTTCTATGAATGCTTCATACACCTAACAGAATACCTTGGGGTGTCTTTTTTCTAAAAAGGGGTCACTTGTGGAGTTCTTATACTGCCCTGACATTTTACGGGCCCAAAACCGTGAGTAGTCTGGAAACCAAATGTCTCAAAATGACTGTTCAGGGGTATAAGCATCTGCAAATTTTGATGGCAGGTGGTCTATGAGGGGGCGAATTTTGTGGAACCGGTCATAAGCAGGGTGGCCTCTTACATGACAGGTTGTATTGGGCCTGATCTGATGGATAGGAGTGCTAGGGGGGTGACAGGAGGTGATTGATGGGTGTCTCAGAGGGTGGTTAGAGGGGAAAATAGATGCAATCAGTGCACTGGGGAGGTGATCGGAAGGGGGTCTGAGGGGGATCTGAGGGTTTGGCCGAGTGATCAGGAGCCCACACGGGGCAAATTAGGGCCTTATTTGATGGGTAGGTTTGCTAGGAAGTGACAGGTGGTGACAGGAGGTGATTGATGGGTGTCTCAAGTTGTGATTAGTGAGGGGAATAGATGCAAGCAATGCACTGGCGAGGTGATCAGGGCTGGGGTCTGAGGGCGTTCTGAGGGTGTGGGCGGGTGATTGGGTGCCCTAGGGGCAGATTGGGGTCTAATCTGATGAGTAGAAGTGACAGGTGGTGATGGGGGGTGATTGATGGGTAATTAGTGGGTGTTTAGAGGAGAGAACAGATGTAAACAATGCACTTGGGAAGTGATCTGACAGCGGGTCTGCAGGCGATCTGATGGTGTGGGTGGGTGATCAGATTGCCCGCAAGGGGCAGGTTAGGGGCTGATTGATGGGTGGCAGTGACAGGGGGTGATTGATGGGTGGCAGTGACAGGGCGTGATTGATGGGTGATTGATAGGTGATTGACAGGTGATCAGTGGGTTATTACAGGGAAGAACAGATGTAAATAATGCACTGGCGAATTGATAAGGGGGGGGGGTCTGAGGGCAATCTGAGCATGTGGGTGGGTAATTGGGTGCCCGCAAGGGGCAGACTAGGGTCTAATCTGATGGGTAACAGTGACAGGTGGTGATAGGGGGTGATTGATGGGTAATTAGTGGGTGTTTAGAGGAGAGAACAGATGTAAACAGTGCACTTGGGAGGTGATCTGACGTCGGGTCTGCAGGCGATCTAATGGTGTGGGTGTGTGATCAGATTGCCCGCAAGGGGCAGGTTAGGGGCTGATTGATGGGTGGCAGTGACAGGGGGTGATTGATGGTTGATTGACAGGTGATTGACAGGTGATCAGGGGGGATAGATGCATACAGTACACGGGGGGGGGGGGTCTGGGGAGAATCTGAGGGGTGGGGTGATCAGGAGTCCCCAGGGGGCAGTTTAGGGACTAAAAAAAAGTAGCGTTGACAGATAGTGACAGGGAGTAATTGATGGGTGATTAGGGGGGTGATTGGGTGCAAACAGTGGTCTGGGGGCTGGGCAGGGGGGGGGGTCTGAGGGATGTTGTGGGCGATCAGGGGGCAGGGGGGGCAGATCAGTGTGTTTGGGGGCAGACTAGGGTGGCTGCAGCCTGCCCTGGTGGTCCCTCGGACACTGGGACCACCAGGGCAGGAGACAGCCTGTATAATACGCTTTGTATACAATACAAAGCGTATTATACGCTTTGTATGCGGCAGATCGGGGGTTAACATCCCGCCGGCGCTTCTGTATGGTCGGCGGGATGTCGTCGCGGGTGGGCGGAGCCTAATGCCAGCGGATGCGCGCACATCAATGCGCGCGATCCCCGGCCCGGAAGAGTCCCAGGACCCAACGCCAATGTGCGTTACGTGGTCCTGGGGCTGCCACTTTGCCGCCGCCAATGTGCAGTGGGCGGTCGGCAAGTGGTTAATTAAACTAAAATAATCTTTACTTTCTGGATGTCCTTAAAGAAAAACAAATTCCAGATTTTTCAAAATGCAAGATGGCAACCCCATGAAACAGAGAGAGCAGCCAGAGAGTGACCCCTGAGTGTAGGTAGCCAGAATCTACCCCTGTAGTTTAAGTAGCCAGAAAGTGCCCCCAGAATAGATAGCAAGAGAGGTCCACAAAGTATAAGTAGGTAGAGAGTGCCCCCCCTCCCTATAGGCATCCAGGTAGTGACCTAACAGTTTAGGTAGACAGAAAGCGTTCCCCCCGTTTTAGGTCGCCAGAGCAAAGCAAATTTTGGTGCTCGCTGCCGCGCTGGGCCTGATCTGGGCGCCACCATATACATAATATTACTACATCTGTAGCAGTGCAGCAGCTTTTAAAGTATAATTCGGGTTGCTGGGCCCATGCTATGGTGAATATTTAACACTGCCCAGAATCTCAGCACCAGCAGGGTGAGCCATCATTTAGCTCACCCTGCATCCACCTGACTTGGCGCCTGAATAATATGTACGCTGCCAGAGAGCCATCTCCCTACTAGTGCAGGTAGCCATTGAGTGCTCCCCCATTTCCAGTGTGTTTGTCCCTGTTCGGTACAGGTTCCCCATGAGAGTCCCCATCCCCTATGCAGAGCCGCAGCAGAGCATGTTACTCACCTCCCCGGGATCGAGCCACAAAATTTACATCTTAAAATGTAAAGTAGTTAGCATACTGAACCTTCTTCCCCTTGCTGTGTTATTACTAAGCAATTTCTTACAGTGAAAACATAGCCAATAGCCATTCTATTAAAAAAATATTTTAAAAATTAGATGCACATACAGTAGAATTCCCAGTCCAATGTAGCGTTATGGCATTCCTGAAGGCACTTACCAGTTTTTGTAAATATGTGTATAAAAAGTTAATTACAGCTCAACTATCACAATTCAAAAAATTACCTCCAAACATTCCACTCGAATGCAATCTTCTCATTATGTACTTTAAGTTTTGACTTGAGGTCTATGGTGTCAGCATGCTTGTGGTATTGACTTTGTGGGCGATTTGGGGCCAGCTCGTTCTTATTCCTTATCATCATGTGGTTTTTGAAAGAGAATTTGCTTACGTAAATATAACTTGCTGAAATGTCACACTCTTAATAAACTTCACGGGGGCACTTTTTCCAGTTTGTTTTCCAGCATTGAAAGTAAACACAAGCTGCGGGAGTTCAACAGGGTTGTTTGCTTCGAGATTAAATTTGGAAAAGGCGATTTGGCCTATAACAACATCCTCGTTTGTTTCACCACCTACAGTGAAATCAGAGCAAAAACATATCCTGGAATAGTGCATGTGCTTCACAGGATATATGTGGCCCTTTGCTTTTCTTACTACTGTGAACATGACTCAGTTTGCAATTCACAGAAGTGTGATGGAAAGTGGGTGAAAGGAAATGATTCACGTGTTGGGTGTGACGTCTCAAATTAATGAACTTAACTGAACTTTTGCCATTTGTCAGGTTCAGTTCTCCCTATAGAAACTACACCTGTCAACTCAAAAATGAACAGAAGGAAGAGCCTTTTCCAGAGTCAAGTATACAGCTACGTAGCTACCAATATTCAGAGTGCATGTACATTTTGGCATTAATAAAGCTTTGCAAAAATCATGTTGTTCCTTGGAATCTTCCTACCTACCATAAACCTACCTGACATGAGTCCCACTTTAATTGTTGGATTTTCCTTGTATGGGATGAACAATACAACAGTAATTGATCAACTTTGAAAATCATATATTATTGGACTAGTTACAGTTGTAACAAGCAAAGCAATTAGATGTCAACTTTAGTCTTAAATTATATGCTAGAAGCAGTAGAGTGTTGTATCGTGTTAGCCATCAGCAAAAGCAAGAAGTTTTGAATCAGAATGATACCATTTATTGGCTAACTTAGAGATAAATAAAAAGTAAGCTTTTGGCTGATAAGCCTTCTTCAGACTTAGTTCCTAAACATTCAGGAACTAAGAGGCTGATTCACTAACATAAAAATCATGAGTAACCTCCTGTTACTTGAGCTATTTAATCAGCGTGCCTTAATTTTCAGTCCTTGCACGCTACGCGTGATAGTAGCAGCTTAGCATGAGTAATTAACTTCAATCAGAGGAGCGCGCGCTCAGCGCACACTATGCTGCGGTAGTGCAGCATAGCGAGCGCTGGTAACTTACGCTCGCTCCTTGCCAATAACTGACACTCTACTCATCCCGCCCTGAGCCCCTTTGGGTCCAGTGGCTTTAAACGTGATCCCCGCACTTTGATTGGCCCAAAATGCTACCTGTCAAATCACACCAGCTACCCAAGATTTATCTGAGGTAGAGGTAATCTTTCATCTATGCATGTGGAGGTAGACCATGAGGGAGAAGGGGATTCCTAATGGAAACTGTAAGTCCCCTTTAAAATGTACGCTTCAAGATATCTATTCAGAAAAGAGTTGTTCTCAGTATTGTTAATAACAATTAAGATGTTTATTTAATTTTTAAAAAATCTATTAATTTCAATTTGCGGTATACTGCTCAAAAGGACTGCTCAAAATGTCCTGCATACTGTACTCCGAGAGAGCCATATGTGTTTTTTTTTAATATATATATATATACATCTCACCAATATCTGTTTTCTTCAGGGGAAAGAATTATAGGGGTACATTAGTATGTATTACCAGTTTTCACAAAGGGTGAAAAACAAATTAAAACACATTACTGATTGCTGATTTCTCCTTCACTGTTTAGTAAACTGTTGCAGTCATGTCATCACCTGTGGGCACCCACATGGTGTATGCAGTTTTGTTTTTAGAAAGCAATTACAAAAACAACCCATTTGGATTCTAACACTTCCCACCATCATGTTATATCTAGCTTTCAATGGCATTCCGCACTTAGCGCATAAAGCATACCGTCATTTGCGCGATAAAACTTAACACGCGAGCGGTGGAAACTGTTCGCGCATAATGCTTTGCAATGCCATCACTAAGTAGCTCTGAGTGATTGTGACTGCTGTTAGATGGGTATGGCTTGAGCAGGCTAAAGCATGTCATAGAGCGGAATACGTGTGGAAGGTGAAAGAAGGGGCATGGCTGGATTTTCAAGCCTAGAATTAAAGCTACCAAACGCAAGGACTCACCAGGGCTCAACTCAGCTTTGTCATGGCAGTAAACTGTACTATTGAAATGATACTTGTCTGTAGAATAGCCCACCTAGATTTTGCTAAATTGGTATTTACTGATGCCTTTCGGTAACAGAGAAATGTCCCCAACACGTGACTGGAGAGTAGCTAACAAGTTTTAAGGAAACAGTGAATCCACTACCTGTCAGTCTTGTCCCTTGCAGTGTCAGATAAGATTGCTTTTTGCACCCAGGTAATGCTGAGTAGAGTTGGGCCGAACGGTTCGCCGGCGAACGTGGTTCGCGCGAACTTAGGTGGTTCGCGTGCGGGTGTCGCACGCGAACGTTTTGCGGCAAAAGTTCGCAAAAAATCGGTTCGCCCCATAATGCACCTGAGGGTCAACTTTGACCCTCTACATCACAGTCAGCAGGCCCAGTGTAGCCAATTAGGCTACACTAGCCCCTGGAGCCCCACCCCCCCTTATATAAGGCAGGCAGCGGCGGCCGTTATGGCCACTCGTGTGCCTGCATTAGTGAGAGTAGGGCGAGCTGCTGCAGTCTCTCATAGGGAAAGATTAGTTAGGCTTAACTTCTTCCTGGCTGCATACCTGTTCTGTTCAGTGAGCCCTCAGCCCACTGCATACCTGTACTGTGATCCTGCCACTGCATACCTGTTCAGTGATCCTGCCACTGCATACCTGTTCATTGATCCTGCCACTGCATACCTGTTCAGTGATCCTGCCAGTGCATACCTGTTCATTGATCCTGCCACTGCATACCTGTTCATTGATCCTGCCACTGCATACCTGTTCAGTGATCCTGCCAGTGCATACCTGTTCATTGATCCTGCCACTGCATACCTGTTCAGTGATCCTGCCACTGCGTACCTGTTCATTGATCCTGCCACTGCATACCTGTTCATTGATCCTGCCACTGCATACCTGTTCAGTGATCCTGCCACTGCATACCTGTTCAGTGAACCCGCCACTGCATACCTGTTCTGTTCAGTGAACAGTTTGGTGTGTCAGTGTGAAGCAGTACCTTAATTACACTACCTGATTGATGTATACACATGCAAGATGTTTTAAAGCACTTTAGGCCTGTCATTTAGCATTCAATGTGATTTCTGCCCTTAAAACGCTGCTTTGCGTCAAATCCAGATTTTTCCCGGGGACTTTTGGCATCTATCCCACTCCGCCATGCCCCCCTCCAGGTGTTAGACCCCTTGAAACATCTTTTCCATCACTTTTGTGGCCAGCATAATTTTTTTTTTTTTTCAAAGTTCGCATCCCCATTGAAGTCTATTGCGGTTCGCGAACTTTAATGCGAACCGAACCTTCCGCGAAAGTTCGCGAACCCGGTTCGCGAACCTAAAATCGGAGGTTCGGCCCAACTCTAATGCTGAGCTTCCTTACAGAACCTACAAGAATATACTTCTTTTGTGAACCAATGGTAGCTAGAGATGGCTCGAACCTCCGATTTTAGGTTCGCGAACCTCGAACGTGAACTTCCGCAAAAGTTCGGGTTCGCGCGAACTTCGCAAAACGCAATAGACTTCAATGGGCAGGCGAACTTTCAAAACTACGAACATTTATGGTGGCCACAAAAGTGATGGAAAAGATGTTTCAAGGGGTGTAACACCTGGAGTTTTGCATGGCGTAGTGAGATACACGCCAAAAGTCCCAGGGAAAAATCTGAATTTGACGCACAGGAGCGTTTTAAGGGCAGAAATCACATTGCAATGCTAAATTGGAGGCTAAAGTATTTAAAACATCTTGCATGTGTATACATCAATCAAGTAGTGTAATTAGTGTACTGCTTCACACTGACACACCAAACTCACTGTGTAACGCACCTCAAACAGCTGTTTGTGTAGTGACACCACTTGCCTTCAACATCCCGGTACAGTTTGGGTATCACCTTTTTTGAAGAATAATTGTGGTCTGGTATCTTCCACTGCGGTGTGTGGCTTTGGTTTTGTGTGCTGCTTTTCCTCATGTAGTCATCCCATTGCAGTTTGTGCTTTGTCATCATGTGCCTTCGTCAGGAAGTTGTCCCTACGTGGGTCTTGGTCTTTCCACGGCTTAATTTTTGGTGGCAGAGAGTACAGATGGCATTGCTCTCATCTGAGACAGACACACAAAAAAATTTCCACACCCCTGAGCCCTGGGATGATGGCACTTTGGTGGTAATGGCCAACTGAGTGTTAAGTGGGGTGCCGGAACCAGAGCAGCAGGAGGAAGATATGTCACGGTCCCATGCGGAAGCTAAGGAAGATGAGGTGTGCTGTGTTAAAAAGTCAACTACGTCCTGACAATCTTGGGGTTTGATGGCCCGTGCCTTCTGAACACTGTACTTGGGCCCAGGGCCACACGAAATCACGACAGCACGACCTCGAACAGACCTGCTGGGTGGCCTGCCTCTGCCTGTTTTGCCTATATTGGGGGGGATGAAGTGAAAGGTATGCACTGACTTGACTAATACAATGTGCAGTCACACAGGTGCCGTGAACAGGTATGCAGTGACTAGTATTACAAATGTGCAGCTGTCACACACACAGGTACCGTGAACAGGTATGCAGTGACTGCTATATAATATAACACTGCGTGCTGTCACACAGGTGCACTGAACAGGTATGCAGTGACTGGTATCAATACAATGTGCAGTTGTCACACACACAGGTACCGTGAACAGGTATGCGGTGACTGGTATTACAAATGTGCAGCTGTCACACACACAGGTACTGTGAACAGGTATGCAGTGTCTAGTATTACAAATATGCAGCTGTCACACACACAGGTACCATGAACAGGAATGCAGTGACTGCTATATAATATAACACTGCGTGCTGTCACGCAGGTGCACTGAACAGGTATGCAGTAGAGATGGCCCGAACGGTTCGCCGGCGAACTGTTCCAGGCGAACTTCCGGTGGCAGCACCCTTCTTGCTGGTACCCTCCACTAGAGATGGCCCGAACGGGAACCGGCGAACGGGAACTGGCGAACTTCTGGTGTTCGCGATCGCAGAGAAACGCGAACTTTTCCGGAAGTTCGGTTCGCCCCCATAGTGCACTATTAGGGTCAACTTTGACCCTCTACATCACAGTCAGCAGGCACATTGTAGCCAATTAGGCTACACTCTCTCCTGGAGTCACTCCCCCCTTATAAAAGGCAGGCAGTGCTGGTCATTACACTCACTCGTGTGCCTGCATTAATTAGTGAAGGGACAGCTGCTGGCAGACTCTCATAGGGAAAGATTAGTTAGGCTCTTGTAGGGCTTGTTAGTTTGCTCCTGGCTGATTGTTATTTCTAAAATAGCACGCCTCAACAGCTCTTTTGAGAGCTAATGTTCTCCGTATGTGTTTTTTGGGGTTTATATGAAAAGGGCGCCTGTAAAAAAGGGCGCCTGGTGGAGCCCATATAAAAACTTCGGCTACAAAAAAGGCACCTGGTGTAGCCCATATAAAAACTTCGGCTACAAAAAGGCGCCTGGTGTAGCCCATATAAAAACTTTGGCTACAAAAAACTCCAGGACATGTTAATTACTATTCCCTCTCTAGGCCGCCATGGATAGTGGGGGAATGAAATAATTCGGCTTCCAGCGCCTGTAGCCTATATCAAAACTCGGCCGAATAAAAAATATGGGCTACAAAGGGGTGCCCTACTGTACCCGAAAACCGTGTAGCTGAAAAATATGGGTTTTAAAGGGGCGCCCTTTTGTAGTCGAAAACCTTGTAGCCGAAAAAATATGGGCTACAAAGGGGCGCCTGCTTGTAGCCTATATCAAAACTCGGGCACTCTTTTCTACACCTTGTAGCCCATATTTCCAGAAATAACATTGATGTCTATGGCTGCGCCCTTTTCATACAGGCAGCTCAGGCGCCCTTTTCAACCGATACTGTTTTTTTGTGTTGCCCACTGACACTGCATTATACAGCCCTATCTGTTGCAGCTGGACCTTGGTAATTGCTATTACTGTGCCAGCCAAGCCCTGCCTAACTATCTATACTGGGACACCTACCTATGCCTACCTAACTACTGGGGCACCTACTTACCTATACGGGGACACCTACCTATGCCTACCTACCTACCTATACTAGGGCACCTACCTATGCCTACCTACCTATACTAGGGCACCTACCTATGCCTACCTACTTATACTGGGTCTCCTACCTATGCCTAGCTAACTACTGTGGCACTTACCTATGCCTATCTACCTATACTGGGACACCTACCTATGCCTATCTACCTATACTGGGACGCCTACCTACCTATACTGGGACTCCTACCTATGCCTACCTACCTATACCGGGGGAACCTACCTATGCCTACCTACATACAAGAATATAATAAGGTTCTTTTTCTGGTGCCTGTACATGCCTGCCTAATTTTTCTGGCTGCATTGCGGCTGCAACAAAAAAAAGGTATGTACATGTGTCAATTCCCCTTCGTGATCGTTACCTTGCCGCGGTGAAGGGGCTTGCGTATCACAATGAAGCAATGATCGCCAGCTATATGAAAGTGTTGGGGGGGCACACCCAAGGTAATAAGGTCGTTGCTTCATTGTGGACAGACCAAATTTGATCAGCTGGACAGTCACTGTTGTTCTATCATTGAGCTACCACAGCCTGGCGACCATATGGGCTTGAAAACCGCTATCACTATGGTGAGCACCAGTCCAGCACGGCTGTCACTACACAAACAGCTGTTTGTGGTGCGTTACACAGTGATTTTGCTGTGTCAGTGTGAAGCAGTACTCTAATTACACACCCTGATTCATGTATACACATGCAAGATGTTTTTAAGCAATTTAGTCCTGCAATTTAGCATTCAATGTGATTTCTGCCCTTAAAACGCTGCTTTGCGTCAAATCCAGATTTTTCCCTGGGACTTTTGGCGTCTATCCCACTCATCCATGCTCTCCTCCAGGGGTTAGACCCCTTGAAACATCTTTTCCATCACTTTTGTGGCCAGCATAAATGTTTCTAGTTTTCAAAGATCGCATCCCCATTGAAGTCTATTGCGGTTCGCGAAAGTTCGCGCGAACCGTACCTTTTGCGGAAGTTCACGAACCCGGTTCACAAACCAAAAAGTGGAGGTGCGGGCCATCTCTAGTATGCAGTGACTGGTATCAATACAATGTGCAGCTGCCTGTCACACACACAGGTACCGTGAACAGGTATGCACGGTCGGACTAGTATTACAAATGTGCAGCTGTCACACACATGCAGTGAAAAGGTAGTCACTGAATGTGCTGGGCCTTGCACAGTATAGGAATTACCAAGGGCCAGCTGCAACTGACTGACAGGGCTGTGTATGCAAGCGTCAGTGGGCCACACACAAAAAAATAAAAAAAAAACAGATCACAAGAACAACATTAGCTCTCAAAAGAACTGTTGTGGGGTGCTTTTTAGCAATAAGTATCACCAAGGAGCAAGCTAACAAGCCTAACCTTAGCCTATAAGTTCGAATAAGTTTGCAGTCGAACCGTTCGGCCATCTCTAATGGTAACAAACACACCAGAGAAATATTATTTTTTCTTTAATAACTGATTTAATAAATAAAAGTCTCGTCACTTATTACAAGAGATCGCCCGAACGGTTCGTCTAGCGGGTAGTTCATGCAGATATCAGCTGTTCGCGTCCGTGGCGGGACACACATTTTTTGAAATAAGTCTGCGTTCGCATGTTTCCCATAGACTTTAATGGCAGGTGAACGGCCAACATCAACTTTAGCGGTTACTAGCAAAACCCCCTTACGTGCTATAAACGCCAAATTTGCAGGGTATGTGGAGGGGGGCAGTGACTACAAGAGGAATTTTTTTTTTCAAAAAGAACTTATTGTTTTTGAGAAAATGAATTTTAAATTTTCAAAGGAAAGAAGTATACATTTAAATGCGGTAAATGACATATAATGTAGCAAACCTAACGATAGTGTAAATTTACATATATCAAAAGAAACAGCAATGAATTTGCTGACAGGTTTTCCAGGGGGTCCATACGCAGTACATATGGACCCCTTGGAAACCCCTCCGGAGCCGCAGCGCTTCGACCAGGGATCGCTATACAGCCACAGTATGGCTGTATAAAGATCCCTGTCATCTTTTCCTATTTTTAGTTTTCCTATACTTAGTATAGCTAGAGCTGTGTCTGTGTGCGGCAGGGGAGCAGCGTTGTGTGGCGTCAGTGCGGTGGAAAGCTTCAATCAAGTTGTAACAAAGATCGCAACATTAGAGGATATTGGCGTGGGAACATTTTCTTAAAGGTACAGGTAAGTATTTCTGAAGATCGCAAAATGGAGGATACTGTCGTGGGACATTACAGAGGATATTGACGTGGGGACCTTTTCCGAGGATATTGGCGTGAGAGCATTTTTTAAAGGTACAGGTAAGTATTTCTGGTTAATTAAGAGTATTAAAGGACTTTAATCTTAAAGGGGACTCCCAGATGCCACCATGACCCCCCCCCTCAGGAGTCACCCTGACTTCCTCCTGGGGCACCGGAGGTGGGGAAGAGTCCCTTGTTCATGGATTGGACAAGGGCTCTGGGGGAGGGGAAGGCTTTGCTGCTCCTCTCCCCCGGAGCCCCCCCATACCATGGACCATGTGGGCTGGTATAGCTCAGGGTGTGGAGCCCCACTTGGCCGGGGCTCCGTATTCTGGCTATCCTAGCCTGCATGGGGGACAAGGGGCTAAAAACGCTTGGAAGGGGGGACCCCACGTCGGTTTTTTTTATATATATTTCCCCCAATCTGAACATAAAAAAGCAAAAAGTAAAAAAAAAATAGGAAATGGTGCCAGGGATCTTTATACAGATATATTGCGGCTGTATAGCGATCCCTGGCCAAAGTGTTGCAGCTCCGGAGAGGTTTCCAGGGGGTCCGTACATACTGCATACGGACCCCCTGGAAACCCCGTCAGGAAATTCATTGCTCTTTCTTTTGACATATGTAAATTTACACTACTGTTTGCTACATTATCTGTCATTTACCGCATTTAAATGTATACTTTTTTCCTTTGAAAATTTAAAATCAATTTTCTCAAAAACTATAAGGTCTTTCTGAAAAAAAAATGTTCCTCTTCTAGTCACTGTTCCCCTCCATATACCCTGCAAATTTGGTGTTTATAGCAGGTAAGGGGGCTTTTCTATTAACCGCTAAAATCAGCAACTGTTCACCTGCCATTAAACTCTATAGCAGTCCGCCCGGTCCGCCTGTTCGCAGACTTTTTCAAAAGTTTGCGCCTGCAGTCCGCGGACCCAAATCGGAGGTTCGCGACATCTCTACTTATTACAACTTATGTGTGAAAATCTTCTTTACTGGGTGCAAACCTACTGTTTGTCCCAAATCAAATTAAACAACAGGGAAAAAGAGACACAACTTCCAAAGCACAGACATCTGATACCTTTTTTCAGTCCACCACTTCCATGCAGGTCCCAGAGCAGGACAGTTTGGACTGACCAAATTGGCTTTTTATTTCTTCCTAAGCATCTGCCTCAAGGAGAAAACCAAATCCCAGAGTTGATGTGTAGAAATCTGGCCATGCATAAATGCCATTAATTACATTCTCAGACAGTCTCTGCCACAAGATATGACTTAAAATAAATGTTAAAAATGTAAAAAAAAAAATTCAAAGTAATTTTGTTATAAAATATAAAAAACAGCATTTATTTCTCACAAGTGTGAAGAGCATTGGAAGGTAACAGAGACAAATTTCTGCTGCTTGCAGAAACCAGCAGTGTCCCATATGAAAGCAATTAATATAGTGTAGCCAGTGGAGGTGTTACAGCGGAAACAGGAATGAAGGCTTCTTCTACACTCTCTTAATGAGCAAGTGAAATATTAATGACAATATGGGGTTGGGAAATGTGTAGCAAAATAGGGAGATATTTTTCAATACAGATATTAAAATGATTGTGATAAATATTTATCCAACTCTTGGCAGATTAGTCATGGTGGTTTCAGCTCATTACAGTTTGCAATGAATAAGTTAGAACACGGGTAATATCTACTTAATCTGTATAATTCCGATAAACTTGAAAAGTAAAGGGATGTTTAAAGTGAAGTTTCATCTTCCTTGCTATGGCATGCCATGTATCAGTGGTACACAAACCACTTTGTAATTTAATGTTGTTAAAAAATATCTACAATATCTGTATGTCTTAAAGAGCTGGGACACTCATGGCATCTGTACACTAAGGCATCAATTCTTTAAGGCTGTTCGATAAACAAAATACAAGTCAGGAAAATACCGCATTCGGTATTTTAAACGTTTGTGTACTAATTCATGAAGATTTTCACAGATGCGGTAGAAGTTGGTAATTGGCCCAGTTGTCGGTAACAGCAGGAGAGTGTGAGTTGTCTGTGTTGCTACATCTGGTTCTCCATGCAAAGACAGCATTACCCACATCCCTTTAGATGTAATTCACTCACCTGCTCCTACTAGAATTCGAGCGAATGGATCTCCATCCACCCATTCAGCATCAGTATCTATGGCTACAGCGGTACTTGCTGCCAGGTCACATGAGGCGCTGCTGTTGTCAGACAGTAAGCAGGACTTCACGTGTGGCTGGTGATCCCATCGCTAATCTGCTGAGCGATGGTGAGTGCTGCAGCGCAGTGCAACACATACCTGGCTTCCTGGTGATCAGAGGCGGGATGCTGCGGGCAGCAGCAGAGTCAGTGAGGAGATGCTGTCTTGGAGGAAGCAGAGAGAGGTAAAGTAGTGCCAGCGCTGCAATGCGCAGCCCGATGCGGCTTTGCACACACATGTGGGTGGGGTTCCTCATGTTTTGCTTCGGGCGGAAAAAAGTCTAGACCTGCACCCAATCATTGAAAATCTACCACAGTAAGCAACTATGAGCTTGTGAGTATCGGCAAATGGTGTGTTTCCCAAACATGGCGTTGCATCAAATGATAAATTTAACAAGTTCAAGTCTGAATTTATTTGCTAGTGTGATTGATTGTGATTGATCTACTGGGGTCAGGAAAAAGAAGGTAACTTGTCACATATCCTGCTAAACTCTTTAGGTGTATAGTAGTGTGTACTTCATTGATCTGGCCAGAGCATGCAGTGGGATCTGTAGTTGCAAAACTCATAGTCCAAGAAAATGTTGATAAAGGTTTGAACTGGTCTTCTTTTCTTGGCAAGAAGTAAGGAATTATTTGGGGGCGTATTTTGGACTTACTGTAGGTGCACTTATTTATGTCTGTATAAGACAGCAGTCTTTATAAAAGGCTTACATTACTTCAAAATGGTCCTTTAATAGGTTATAATCTGGATGTAATGGTGGCCACTAATGATCCAATATTTTTTTGTTCAATCTTTCCAAATCTATGTAGTAGAAGGGTAAACTGGGAGAATAAATTGAACAGACACTTTAGGCAGTCCCTTATATTACATAGAAATGGTAAGATTGGACCAAAAAAGATTGGATTTTTTTCTTTTAAAGAGAATTTTTATTAAATTTTTAAACAAGTAACAAATCATGTCATTTCAGAAGGTTTGGTAATTCAGCTGGATTACACAAATGCATTATAATTACCGTGACATCAATCAGAGCAGTGACAAAACTATCTAGATACATTCAATAGTTATTAAAGAGATATGTCTGAGGAAAG
Organism: Hyperolius riggenbachi; assembly: GCF_040937935.1. Classification (NCBI taxonomy): domain Eukaryota; kingdom Metazoa; phylum Chordata; class Amphibia; order Anura; family Hyperoliidae; genus Hyperolius; species Hyperolius riggenbachi. Next base: position 124,143,880 of record NC_090652.1, on the reverse strand, counting down.
GTTTACATAAATCAGAGGTATATTGAATATAGAATTAGTATTTGATGCGTTTCTAGCATAAGTATCACCATAATTAAGCTTGTATAAGGTCCTGTACAGTGGCTGTGATGTTAAGATCCGGGATAATGGAGTCTGTTGCTTTTTACCCATCTATTCCATACTTTGTCAAATTTTTGAAACTGGTTACGTGATTGATATGTGAGTTTGTATAGTGGTAAAGCATCATTAATTAACTTTTTCCAGTTGGATAGGAAAGGTGGCACAGAAAGTTTCCAATTAAGTATTATTCATTTCCTAGCGTAGTATAGGAGTATGCGGATTAAGGACAATTGATGTTTATTACATGGATAATCCCCAGTAGGCATAGTTTTAGGTCCAAAGTAATTGGTAGATTTAAGGAGTCCCTCATGAAGTGCAGTACTGACTTCCAGTGTTGATTGACCATTGGACAGGACCATACACAATGTATGAAATCTGCATTACTCAGTTTACATTTACAGCATCCACTACTCGACATAGGTTGCATTTTAGAAAGTCTCAATGGGGAGAGATATGCCTGGTGGAACCATTTGGTATTTATTAGTTTGTCCTGGGAAGCAATAACTGTTTTAGTATAAAAATCCATATGTTCCTCCCAGTGTTCTGTTGTTATCGTAGGATCAGCTATTAGCCATTTTTCTCTAGTAGCATATGGTTTACAGGCAGTATTATTTGTTATCAGGAAACTATAAAAGGTAATAACAATAACAATAATATTTATATAGCGCTTTTCTCCCTGGGGACTCAAAGCGCTGTGACCTTGCATTATGCAGTCTCAAAGGCTAGGGAAAAGAGGTGAGTTTTTAGCCTTTTTTTAACCGGTTCAGCGCCGCAGTCCGAAAATCTCATGCATCCGAGCAACGTTCACCTCCCATTCATTCGCCTATAACTTTATTGCTACTTATCACAATGAATTGATCTAGATCTTGTTTTTTCCGCCACTAATTAGGCTTTCTTTGGGTGCTACATTTTGCTAAGAATTATTTTTTTCTAAATCCATTTTAACAGGAAGATTAAGAAAGAAATGAAAAAAATTCATTATTTCTCAGTTTTAGGCCATTATAGTTTGAAATTAATATACGCTACTGTAATTAAAACTCATGTATTTTATATGTCCATCTGTCCCGGTTATTACACCATTTAAACGATGTCCCTATCACAATTTATGGTGCCGATATTTCATTTAGAAATAAAGGTGCATTTTTTCAATTTGCGTCCATCACTATTTATAAGCTTATAATTTTAAATAATATAATAACATACTCTCTTGACGTGCATATTTAAAAAGTTCAGACCCTTGGGTAACTATTTATGTTGTTTTTGTTTGTTTTTTATTGTATTTTTTATTTTATTTTTTTTAAAAATGTACGTGGGTCATTTTTGGTGTGGGATGGAAACTGTTTGTTTTACATGTAAAATAATAGTTTTCCTTAATTAAAAATGTATGTGGGTGCAGTTTACTATTTGGCCACAAGATGGCCACAGTGAAAAAATTCCTAGATGCGAACAATTTCGCATCCAGGAACTAAAGATCAGAGGAGTTGTTTCCTGGGGGCAGAAATACCGCGCTCTCTGGAGAGAAAGCGTCGGTATTTCTGCGGGGAGGTTAGATCGGTGAATGGGAATTATATTCCCATTCACTGATCGGGGGGCTAGCGGGGGGCGGCGGGTACGCGCGCGGGCGCGCGCCCGATCGCTCGCACCACGCAGGGGAAGATGCAGTGCCTATCTGGACGAGAAAGCTCATCCAGATAGGCCGAACTGGTTAAAGCTGTCCAGAGAGGGAGCCTCTCGTACTGATTGTGGAAGTGAGTTCCATAGAGTAGGGGCTGCGTAGGAAAAGGCCTGAGCACCAAATGTTAAGTGTATCCTGGGAATAATCAGCTTCATCTTGTTGGCAGAGCGGAGGGTGCGTGGAGGGGCATAAAGTTCCAATAGATCCGCTATGTATTTGGGTCCCATGTGGTGTAGAGCCTTGAATGTCAGCAGGCAGATCTTAAAATTGATTCTCCATTTTACTGGCAACCAGTGAAGAGTTTGCAGTACTGGGGTGATGTGTGAGCTGCGGGGGGGGGGGGGGGCATTGGCTAGGAGTCTGGCTGCAGCATTCTGTACTAGCTGTAAGGGGCGCAGAACCTTTTCTGCAGGGCATTGCAGTAGTCTAGGCGGGAGGGTACAAATGCATGAACCAGGGCAGGTAGGTTTTCAGCTGGGATAAGGTGTTTGATTTTTGCTATATTTCTTAGATGGAAGAAGGAAGACTTGACGACAGCTGGTACCTGCTGTTTAAGTTTTAGATCTCCATCCAGGATCACCCCAAGGTTTCACACAGAGTCTTTATACTGTACAGTATCTCCCCCAATTGCTAGTTTGAGGTGGTGAGCGTTTTGAACTTTATCCATCATATGTGGACCACCTACCACCAACACCTTTGTTTTGTCAGAGTTCAGCCTCAGCCAGCTGGTGTTCATCCAATTTTGTAAATCCACTAGACACGCATTTATGGATGCTGATGGGTCTTGGGTGCCAGGCTTGAAGGACAGATACAGTTGTGTGTCATCTGCATACCAATGGTATCCTAGGCCATAGTTCTGGATTATTTTGCCCAGTGGGAGCATGTAGACTGCAAAGAGTAATGGTGATAGTACAGTACCCTGTGGAACTCCATAGGGAAGTGGCACTGGATTAGAGTAGTGTGTGCCCAGACATACTTGCTTTGTCCTGCCAGATAGGAAGGTCTGAAACCAGCTAAGAACAGTACCCCTTAGGCCACAGTAATTCTTCAGTCGCTGGATTAGTATTTCATGATCCACAGTATCAAATGCTGCAGACAAGTCAAGAAGAATCAAAATTGAGTAATCACCCTTGTCCCTTGCAGTAAGTAGATCATTCATTACTCGGACTAATGCCGTTTCAGTGCTGTGCCTTTTCCTGAATCCTGACTGAAAAGTATCAAAGATGTTGTTATCTGTAAGCCTGGCTTCCAGCTGGTTGGCGACTACTTTCTCGATAACTTTTGATAGGAATGGTAAGTTCGCCACAGGTCTGTAGTTGGTTACAGAATCAGGATCTAGTGATAGTTTCTACAAGAGGGGTTTTATGATTGCTTGTAGAAATCTGCTTGGATCTGTCTTTGTTTAAAAGTTGTTTCTCTAATTCTGATGGGGATAGTGTTACATTTACTAGACCAAGTTGCGTTTTCAGGGCATGTCGTAGTTGGAAATATCGAAATAGAGCCTGTTTCGGGAGACCAAATTCGGATCTAAGAGTTAAAAAGCTTTTGAATACACCCTCTGCATATAATTGCGAGAGGTATTTAATGTCGTAGTTGTACCAAAAGGCAATATCTGGGATGGTGGATAATTCAGGTAGGTTTTCATTGCCCCAGAGAGGGGAACTAAGAGATACATACTTCACTGGTTCACCAAGCAGTTTTCTAGTTCTCTTATATATCCTGATGGTAAAGATTGGGTTATTAGTGGGCATCTTTAGGCTATCTAAAACACCTACCACTACAGCACTACCGTTGCTGAAAGGATGGTTTTAACTTTCAGAATTTAGATATCAGCAGGCTGGAATTTACATCACAGGAGCCTATAGGCACATTTGTCCTGGCACCCCTAGGCTTCATCCTCCATGAACCTACGAACCGCACCGCAAGTGTGCTGGCTGTCCCAGCTGTCACTTCTCCCTTACTTCCCTTGTCATAGGTAGCTTGCAGGAGCCCCTTAGTATTAGGTAGCTAGAGGCGCCCCCAACTAAAGGTCTGGTCAGTGGAATGCCGAGACCCGGAGAGTAATCTCTCATTTACACTCTCATCAGGACTCTGCATAGAGAAGGCAAGAAGGAGGCGCTGGGGGAGGGGAGTGAGCCGCCTTTCCATCGTCAGGAGCCTGTAGGCATGTGCCTACAGTGCCTTATGGTAAATCCGGCCCTGGATATCAGAGTTCCAAATTCTGAATTTTTACCTCAGATACTAGGACAAGATGTGTGCCCCTTATACCAGAATTAGGTAGCTGGTGTCTCCCGGATATCAGAATTAACCAGTTGCCCTCAGATATTCAAAATAAGAAGCCATGCAACCTAAAATAGTAGCCATTTGCCCTCATATACTACTATTAATTGGTAGACCTGTACCCAACAGATGCCAGAGTTACAATAGATGCCCATGATGTTATCCCACATGGATAATATCATAATTAAGTGGTTTCCTTCTCCCATATCAACATTAAGTAACCTTGTGCCTATCCCGAACACAGATATAATGTAGAAGCATGGTGGTCCTCCATATGTCACCTTAAAATATCAAAATCAAGTAGCCTTGTGTGTTCCCACCCCCTCCCAGATTTCAGTGAAAAATAATTATTTTTTTATCATCCAAGTGTCGTTGTCTCCCAAGACAATTAGTGAATTTTGTTGTAAGAAGCAATATTTAACATAAAAAATGAAGGCAAATACAATAATTGCTAAACTATTTACCTGCTCTACACCAGCACATAGCACACAGTGCTTAAAACCCAGTGGTGCTTTTTTTTGTACTAAACTGTTTGTATATTTTATAGTTTTAGAAGCATCTGCATGACATTCAGTGTTGAGGAAGACCCAGGGGAAGACGTATGGTGGAATTTGGAAGCCCTCTTTAATAAGGCATTGGGTCAGTCCTTAACTTATTGTCCTTGTCATGAACAAGGGTGTATTGCATGAAGCAAGTTGGGTAAAGATTTCACCCCCACCTCCCTTATAGAGCATTCTCCTTGCCAAGGACTTTGTGAGTTGGTATCATTCCCGGCAGTTGAGCTCCATGCTGGCTGGCTCAGCCTTTATGGCAATACCAATCTGCATGGGTAGCAAAGGATTCAAAGAAGCTTGGGAATGGCCGGGGTGGAAATGGGGCTCATTTAACACAAGTATAATCAATATGCAAAAAAAAAAAAAGGACACGAGGAAGCAGTAGGTATCAAGTGATGTGTGTGTTGATGAAAATTTGCCAAACAAATAATCAAAATTGCCTACCAGAACACCTAAAATAAACTTCTTTAGGCTGATCTCCAAGGAACTAAGCCATCGTAAGCGTTAACTGATTTATCCATTAAAATGTGTACAATGCAAGGTGATAGGTAATTCCCTTCAAGCAAGTTTTCTAGCAACTGCAATAGAATCAGGTCACAGGTCTGAGGAAAGAAATCCTATCTCTAAAATTAACTACAAACATAAATATTAGTTGTGCTTGTCTGCAAACATATGGGATGCTGCAGTGCTAAGTCAAGGTCGTCTCTGTAACTGCAGTCCTATCCTGCAAAGAAATCAGCATTGGACATTTACTACAGCAAGTAAACACTGGCAGAAGATTTGCAGAGAGGAGGTCTTTCTCTTCCCTCTGGTTAAGATAGATAATCTGACACTACTTATTATTATGATTATTATTATTTATATAGTGGGAAATCATATGAGGCCTTTGCAAAAACAGTACACTGTATATGTTATTGCACAAACAATAAGGAGAGATAAAAAAAATACACAACTGGACAGCTCAGCTTGTGGATTATTCAGACGACTTTTCTGATAACCGGCAATTTTTTTGAGCGGCAAGAGATCGTTTCCACGATTTTGTGATGTGGGTACAGGTGTGCAATTACACAAACGCAATTTGGTGACGTGCGGCGATAATGACCATCACAGTGGATTGGATTTTTAAGATCGCCAATGACTCAGTGCAAAGCACCACAGTCACTTGACTTTGTGTCATCAAGTGCCATTGCATGACGCTGCATCAACCTGGCTGCAGGAAAATGGATTAGGGAACGATTGTCACCACTGAGATACATCTTCCTGGGTCATCAGGTGAATATTCAGTTTAAAGGACCACTATCACGAAAAATTTTAAAATTGAAAATACGTATAAACATATACAAATAAGAAGTACTTTTCTTCCAAAGTAAAATGAGCCATAAATAACCTTTCTCCTATGTTAAAATATAAAAGAGGGCAGTGGACGCACTGGTGAAAAAAAGCAGCCTAGGTCAGAAATCTCAGGGTCAGTCCTCAAACTCCAAACAGTTCAGAGTCAATATTTACACTAGGAGGACCTGGCGCTCGGTGGCTGGAGGATGCAATGTCCCTGAAAACCAGCTGTTTATTAACATATCAAAGATTATTATTATTATTTATTTATTTGTTGTATTTATAAAGCGCCAACATATTACGCAGCGCTGGACATTAATTTAGGTTACAGACAATATTTAGGGGTGACAAACAGCAATATGACAATACAGGAATACAAGAAAACCAGATCACACAGCACAGTATGAGTACAAGGTAATGCTTAGTCAGTCACTGGATGGGAGCATGGAGTTAGGCAAGTTAGGTTCACTCAAATGCATAGCATGGGTGCACAGTAATAGAGGTGCATGATCAGGTAGGACACAAAAGGAGTGAGGACCCTGCCCAAAGGCTTACAATCTAGAGGGAGAGGTAGGGACACGAGAGGTAGGGGACCAGAGTTCGGCTGTGGGTTTAGAGCAATTGTGAGGGGTGGTAGGCAAGAGTGAAAAGGTGAGTTTTGAGGGCCTTCTTGAAGGTGTTGAAGGAGGGGGCTGCCCTAATGGGTGGAGGTAGGGATTTCCATAGTGTCGGAGCGGCTCTTGAGAAGTCTTGGAGGCGTGCATGGGACTGGGTGATGCGGGGGACGGTCAGGCGAAGTTCATTGGAGGAGCGGAGTGAGCGGCTTGGTGTGTATCTCTGAGTAAAATCAGAAATGTAGGTTGGACAGGTTTTGTGGATGGATTTGTAGGTCAGACACAATATCTTGAATCATATTCTGGACTGGATAGGAAGCCAGTGAAGGGATTCACGGAGGGGAGCCGCCCTGGTGGAGCGATGGGAGGAGTGGATAATTCTGGCAGCCGCATTCATGATGGACTGCAGTGGGGCTATTCGGGTCTTAGGTAGTCCAGACAGAAGGGCATTGCAGTAGTCGAGGCGGGAAATTATGAGGGCATGGATGAGGAGTTTGGTGGTGGCAGGGGTCAGGAAAGGGCGAATCTTACAGATGTTACGAAGGTGGAAGTTGCAGGACTTTGTGAGGTTTTGGATGTGGGGAGTGAAGGAGAGTGCGGAGTCCAGGGTGACACCCAGACAGCGGGCTTGAGAGGTAGGGTGAATAGTAGTGTGGTTAACAGTGACCTGCACATCTGGGAGGTCCAGGGATGACCGGGGTGGGAAGATCATAAATTCCGTTTTGTCTAGATTTAGTTTTAGGAACCTAGCGGACATCCAGGAGGAGATGGCAGATAGGCAGGAGGAGACCTTGTCCATGGTAGTGGTGGATATGTCAGGGGTGTGGAGATAGATTTGGGTGTCATCTGCATACAGATGATAGTTAAAACCCATGGAGGAGATAACCTTGCCAATGGAGGATGTGTATAGGGAGAACAGTAGGGGGCCAAGGACCGAGCCTTGGGGGACTCCCACTGAGAGGTGGTTGGGGGTGGACGAGGACTCATTGAAGGAGGTCGTGAAGGAGCAGGGATGGTCGTAGTCAGCCAACTTCGCTACGCTGGAAATACGCGTAGTTTTACGCAATTACGCTTCGCCAAACTACGGCTTGGAAAACAAATATTTGCTTTGTATGCATTTCGTAGAATACGCGTTAAAATACGCAATTACGCGTAGTGCGAAGCGTAGTGTATGTGGATACTTATGCCCGTATGCAGAAAATTGTACGCATTAATTTCTTTAGCAATGCATATACTGGGAACCCTTCTATGCGTACATTCCCCTTTCCAATGCGTAAATTTGTATGCATACAATCGCATGCGGAAAATTAGACGCGAGTAACGCATTCGTAGTTCACTACGCAATACACATGTTAACTACGCATAGTGGGCGTAAGCTACGCGTAGCGGTACTTCGCTACGCGTAAATTCGTAAGCGTAGGTTTGAAACTTCGCCTATGAACTACGATGCGTAGATGCGAACTACGATGCGTAAATTCGCACTGGCGTAGTTTCTGCTCATCCCTGTGAAGGAGCGGTTGGAGAGGTAGGATGAAAGCCAGGTCAGGGCGAGATCGTGAATGCCCATGGATTGGAGGGACTGGAGGAGTAGGGGATGATCTACTGTATCAAAAGCTGCTGAAAGGTCAAGGAGGAGGAGAATGGTGTATTTACCTTCAGCTTTAGCTAAGGCAAGGTCATTGACCACTTTGGTGAGAGCCGTTTCGGTTAAGTGGGCAGGCCGAAATCCAGATTGCAGTGGGTCTAGTAGTGAGTTGGCATTGAGGTACTGGGTCAGGTGTTTGTGAACCAGACGCTCAAGGAGTTTTGAGGCGAAGGGGAGGAGGGAGATCGGGCGGTAGTTGGAGGGTAGCGAGGGGTCGAGGGAGGGTTTCTTGAGCAGAGGCAGTACAGTGGCCTGCTTGAAGTCTGAGGGGAAGGTGCCTGTGGATAGGAAGAGGTTAAACATGGTAGTGAGGACTGGGGCCAGATCCGTGAAGTGAGGCTGAAGTAGATCAGAAGGGATAGGGTCAAGGGGGGAGGTAGTGGTATGGGAAGTCTGCAGTAGGTGGTTGACCTCCTCAGTGGTAGTAGGAGTGAAGGAGGTGAAGGGAGGATAGGGTGGAGAAGGAGTAGGTTGTGAGCAGGTGGGAGGTGAAGATTAAAGATTGGATATTTCCTGACGGATGGAGACTATTTTGTTGGTGAAGTGGGTGGCTAAATCTGTGGCAGAGAGGGAGGAAACAGAAGGTGGGGGGTGGGTTTAAGCAGGGAGTTGAAGGTGCTAAAAAGACGCCGGGGATTGGAAGCTTGTGCTCCGATGAGCTTGGTAAAGTATTCCTGCTTCGCATGAGCAAGGGCAGTGTGGAACTGCTGCAGGTTAGTCTTGTACTGTAGGAAATCCTGGTTTAGTCGAGTTTTCCGCCATTTTCGTTCAGTGGCGCGTGTTTCCCTCTGGAGGTTGCGAGTATGGGTAGTGCGCCAGGGCTGGGGGTTAGGGGGTCGGTTGCGGCGGAATATTGGTGGAGCAGCTTTCTCTAGGGCTGATGAGAGAATTTGGTGATACTGAGCTGCAGCAAGATTAGGACAGGTTAGGGTGGGGAGAGTGGAGGATAGGCCATGGAGGGAGTCAGCAAGGACGCCAGGGTTGAGCTTGCGTAGGTCTCGCTGCCATCGACCAGGTGGGTGGGCGGGTAGTTTGGAGGTGCCTTCCGTGAGGAGGTTGAAGGCGAGAAGGTAATGGTCTGAGGGTGGAAATGGTGCGATGTCGAGGTCTGCAATGGTGGTGGATTTAGTGAATATAAGGTCGAGAGTGTGACGTGCAGTGTGAGTGGGGGCGTTGGTGTGTTGTACTAGGCCATGTGAGTTGGCTATGGTGAGTAGCCGGGTCGCAACAGAGTTCTTGGGTTCATTGATGGGTATATTGAAATCCCCGAGGATGATGGTGGGGAGGTCAGAGGAGAGGATGTGTGGGAGCCAGGAGGCAAGGTTGTCGAGAAATTGTCGTGTGGAGCCCGGAGGGCGGTATAAGACTGCAACAATGGCTGGGAGGGGATTGTAGAGGCGGATAGTGTGGGCCTCAAATGATGTGAATTGTAGGGAGGAAGGTGGAGTGAGGACACGGAATGTACAGGATGGGGAGAGGAGCAGACCCACCCCTCCCCCGGTCCTGTTGTCTGGTCTGGGGGTGTGACTGAGGTGAAGCCCCCCCTGCGGCAGAGTCAGAGGGGGTGAGCCATGTCTCAGTGAGTGCGAGGATGGTGAGGGATTTGGAGAGGAAGAGGTTGTGGACCTCTGTAAGTTTATTGCGGACGGATCTGGCATTCCAGAGACCGCAGGGTAGGGGGAGCATGTGCTTGTGAGTGGGATGGATGGAAATGAGGTTGGGGCGAGGATGGGTGTTGAAGTTATTTGTGGACAGAGAGCTGTGAAGCGGGTCAGCAGGGGATGCTTGTCTGGCAGCAGGCTGTGGCCCAGGGTTAGGCGATACATCACCAGCAGCAAGTAAGAGTAGGAGGGAGAGAGTAAGCAAATGTGAATGGGATTTAAATGTTTGTGAGGTTTTTGAGCTGCTGGAGGGAGAGAGAGATTTCAGGAGAGCTAACAGTTCATGAGAAGCTGAGTAAGGTGAGCAAAGCAGAGCAGATGAAATGAATATGGAGTGAGGTACACTGGGAGGGTGGATATTGCAATGCAACTTGTAGATGTTTGCAGACAGGCAGAACATAAGAAAAAGTCCAGTAAACATGGTAAGTGTCAATGATTATCAGCAGGAAATTTCCAACTCCTAAACAGTTTATATGAGTATGCAGTTAGTGCAAGCAAACCTGTGTACATAAAGAGTCTACTTGGTAGTGCAACATATGTCCAGCAGTGGCATTTTGAGCAACAGCATTGCAGGCAGTTGTGGATGCAGAGTAGTAGTTTCCAGCAGAGTCCTTTGGCTGTTGATTCCTGTTTGAATTCCTGGGTGAATTCTTGGTAAATTCTTGGTAAGTTGTTGCAAAGCACTTTGTAATAAATGGCACTTAGGAATTAAATGGCACCAAATGACCTAGGCCACAAGTGACCTTCTTGCAGCGTTTAAATAGGTATGATAGCTGCCATGGCTGAATGGAAGTGATTCTCAATTAGAAATTGAGAAAACAGTTCAGCTGGGGATGGGAGTGGCTACTAAAAAAACAGGCCTGTAATAAATAATTAGTGGTCACTGGGCTGGAACACAAGGATTCACAGGATGTAATATGGGAATTTACAAACACTGCTGAACTACTTAAATTTATATTAAACAATCTTAGTAGCAATGTATGCAGCAAGCATACCAATTAAACGGGAAGATAACGATTGCAGTCCCAAATTGTAAGGCAGACTTTTGCAAGGAATCAGCAAGCATACCTGATGAGGAAGATGAAAAAGATTAAAATCCCTTTTATTCTTTGATATGTTAATAAACATGCATTTGTCAGTAAGTACAATTGTTGTGGGGTCTGTCCAACACTAGGCACAGTCTGCACTATGGTGTGTCCCCTCTGTGCTTCCATATGCAGGAATTGAGCCGACTACATCCTACATATCCTTTGGGACGTAGAGCGCAGAGTGTGCGACATCACTTCTGGTGGAGAGACTCGGCGCCCTCAGTCAGATCCAGTACATCCGCGCGAGCGGTGTTTGTGCACATAGCATGGAACTTATGCCCACGGAGGACTTCATGTAACAGCAGGAGGTATTTCCCTTATACCTTACGCTGCTTGCAGGTACTGTTTTCACATATTTAATACAGCGGCTGGTTTTCAGGGACATTGAATCCTCCAGCCACCGAGCGCCAGGTCCTCCTAGTGTTTATACTTTCTCCTATGTTGCTATCACTTACAGTAGGTAGTAGAAATGTGACAGAACTGACAGGTTTTGGACTAGTCCATCTCTTCATGGGGAATTCTCAGTATGGCCTTTATTCTTTATAAAGACATTCCCTAAAAAGGATTGATACAATGATCAGGGGCGTAACTAGAAATCACTGGGCCCCCCTGCGAATATTTGGATGGGCCCCCCCCCCCCCCATAGGTGCCAAATAATCGTAATGGGGCAGCGTTTCACTGTAAATTAATTGTAAAGTGGGCAGCATTTTACCAGACAATCGTAATGTGGGCCAGAAAATCGTAATGTGGGCAGAGTTCACCAGAAAATCGTAATGTGGGCCTTTAGAAAATCATAATGTGGGCAGAGTTCACCAGAAAATCGTAATGTGGGCACCAGTCACCAGAAAATTGTAACGTGGACAGCATTCACCAGACAATCGTAATGTGGGCAGCGTTCACCAGAAAATCATAATGTGGGCAGAGTTCACCAGAAAATCATAATGTGGGCAGAGTTCACCAGAAAATCGTAACGTGAGCAGCAGTCACCAGAAAATTGTAACGTGGACAGCATTCACCAGACAATCGTAATGTGGGCAGCGTTCACCAGAATATCGTAATGTGGGACAGAAAATCGTAATGTGGGCAGAGTTCACCAGAAAATCGCAATGTGGGCAGCAGTCACCAGAAAATCGCCATGTGGGCAGCAGTCACCAGAAAATCGCAATGTGGGCATCAGTCACCAGAAAATCCTAATGTGGGCAGCAGTCACCAGAATATCGTAATGTGGGCAGCAGTCACCAGAAAATCCTAATGTGGGCAGCAGTCAGTCACCAGAATATCCTAATGTGGGCAGCACACACCAGAAAATCCTAATGTGGGCAGCAGTCACCAGAAAATCCTTATGTGGGCAGCAGTCACCAGAAAATCGCAATGTGGGCAGCAGTCACCAGAAAATCGCAATGTGGGCAGCATTCACCAGAAAATCGCAATGTGGGCAACAGTCACCAGAAAATCGCAATGTGGGCAGCAGTCACCAGACAATCCTAATGTGGGCAGCATACACCAGAAAATCGTAATGTGGGCAGCAGACACCAGAAAATCGCAATGTGGGCAGCAGACACCTGAAAATCGTAATGTGGGCAGCAGACACCAGAAAATCATAATATGGGCAGCAGACACCTGAAAATCGTAATGTGGGCAGCAGACACCTGAAAATCGTAATGTGGGCAGCAGACACCTGAAAATCGTAATGTGGGCAGCAGGCACCTGAAAATCGTAATGTGGGCAGCAGACACCTGAAAATCGCAATGTGGGCAGCAGACACCTGAAAATCGTAATGTGGGCAGCAGACACCTGAAAATCGTAATGTGGGCAGCAGACACCAGAAAATCGCAATGTGGGCAGCAGTGACCAGAAAATCGTAATGTGGGCAGCAGACACCAGAAAATCCTAATGTGGGCAGCAGACACCAGAAAATCGCAATGTGGGCAGCAGTGACCAGAAAATCGTAATGTGGGCAGCAGACACCAGAAAATCGTAATGTGGGCAGCAGACACCTGAAAATCGTAATGTGGGCAGCAGACACCTGAAAATCGTAAAGTGGGCAGCAGACACCAGAAAATCATAATATGGGCAGCAGACACCTGAAAATCGTAATGTGGGCAGCAGACACCTGAAAATCGTAATGTGGGCAGCAGGCACCTGAAAATCGTAATGTAGGCAGCAGACACCTGAAAATTCGCAATGTGGGCAGCAGACACCTGAAAATCGTAATGTGGGCAGCAGACACCTGAAAATCACAATGTGGGCAGCAGACACCTGAAAATCGTAATGTGGGCAGCAGACACCTGAAAATCGTAATGTGGGCAGCAGACACCTGAAAATCGTAATGTGGGCAGCAGACACCTGAAAATCGTAATGTGGGCAGCAGACACCTGAAAATCGCAATGTGGGCAGCAGGCACCTGAAAATCGTAATGTGGGCAGCAGTCACCTGAAAATCGTAATGTGGGCAGCAGACACCTGAAAATCACAATGTGGGCAGCAGACACCTGAAAATCGCAATGTGGGCAGCAGACACCTGAAAATCGTAATGTGGGCAGCAGACACCTGAAAATCACAATGTGGGCAGCAGACACCTGAAAATCGTAATGTGGGCAGCAGACACCTGAAAATCGTAATGTGGGCAGCAGACACCTGAAAATCGTAATGTGGGCAGCAGACACCTGAAAATCATAATATGGGCAGCAGACACCTGAAAATCGTAATGTGGGCAGCAGACACCTGAAAATCCCCCTGAAGAATTTCAGAGCGCCCCCCCCCTCCCCGGGGCCCGCTCGTGGCCGGTTTTTGGGGGCTGGAGGGGTGGCAGCACAAGGGGAAAGCCTTGCCCACAGTCGGCGGGGAGAGGGGAAGTTCCCCCCTCTCCCTCACCTCGGGGCTCTCCCCTCTGCGCCCCCCTCCAGCTAGTGAATGTGTGTGGGCAGCGGGCAGCAGCGGGATACATACCTTCTTCCTTGCATTCCATCGCCGCCTTCTCGCTCTAGCGGCTGACGTCACTTCCGCTTCCGGAAGTGACGTCAGCCGATAGAGCGAGAAGGCGGCGATGGAACGCAAGGAAGAAGGTATGTATCCCGCCGCCGCCGGGCCCCCCCCCCGCGGGCGCAGGCGCTGCAGGGCCTATTGTTACGCCCCTGACAATGATGCTGGCCAGCCTCCACGATCACTGCACACTTTTTGGCAGTTGGACAGAACAACTGCCATTCACTAAGTACTTTTGAAAATAAACAAAACCCTGAGAATCTCTCATGAGGAAATGGGCTAGTCCAAATCCTGTCGGTTCTGTCAGATTTCTACTATCTACTGTAAGTGACAGCCACATAGGAGAAAAGTAATTTATTGCTCATTTTACTGTGGAAGAAACGTATTTCTTATTTGTATGTGTTTACATGTATTTTAAATTTTAAGATTTTTGTGACAGCGGCCCTTTAAGTGCTGGTTTGCATGGCCAGCTGTTTATTTTGCTGTGGCCAAATGCTTTTCTGTTACCGCACAGAAAGCGTTTAACATAATTTATTGTTGATTCATTTTTGCATCACATTTAAGGCCCCTGTCCCGGAGAGGATAGACCGTAAACATGGTGCCACCACCAGAAGCTACATGTAACATTTGGGAAACCTCAGTCGACCATGACACTTGACTAAATGCTGGAAATAGACAGTAAATTGCGTGAGATGAATGCTACCATTCATCTCAATGATGACGCAATCGCATCGTGGTGGATCAAGAGCAGTAAAAGCCGGGAACAGATGCCATCAGCCATCCATCTTAGCCGACCCCATAGGGTTATGCATAGTGGCTAGCTCAGAACACAGCGAACACTGCACACTAAAAATAAATAAATAAAATATGTGCCAAATGAGAAAACACACAAACACTCTCATTAAACATTAAAGGTGAATTCTGTTGTGCTGTTTAGCTGCTGGTCTTAAGCTGGAGGTAACCACAAGGATGACAAGTTACAGAGAGCATCTGACAGTTCAGCCATCTTTGATGTCTTAGCAAATATGTGCAATTACAAGCAGAAATGGGTATGAAAGGTTCTGTTGTTACAAGGGACCCGACACATTATTATTACTTGTAACAGTAATAATAATAACATACATGCCTCTTACAAAATAATCCATATTTTTCTGAATAGTTTTGCTCTATAAGAGCCTGAGCACACTTGCACACTTTCAGCAAGGCATCAATGTCAGATACTGATATGCATTGCTAAAAGTGTGCTGAATATCTCAACGCAGAATATATTGTTACTTCTTATTGGCTTCTGGAAACAAAAAAAATCACCTATTTGAAATCATCACAGTCCTTTTCACCATCTGGCTGGGGTGGGGGGAGGGGCATTCTTTAAAACATATTAGTGGCATTTTTAAAAGGAAAAACATATGGCAGGCTCCATATCCCTAGCACTACAGTGTCCCTTTAAAATGTACATTTCTAGAACTAAACCCCAACTCCCCTTTTACAGAAATACTATAAATGTAAGCCTTTTATGATGCATCTGGATGAGTGTCTTTCCTGCAAGTGTGGAGGAGAGATGATCTGGTTACATCTAACTCAGCTCCACTAAGGTGGCATACAGTGACTAAGCCCTCCACTGAAAAGCAGCAGTCCTCAGACTAATACAAACTCAAAGTTTCTTCATCTGTTTCTGCAAAGGCCCAAGGATCCAAAGAATAGGATTGTTGTTTTCATAATAGTGATGCCATCCACATTAGAAAAATCTTACCTTTACCTAAAGCGTACAAGAAGTGACATGTGTTATCTAGACAAAATACACAGTCAAACAGAAAGTCAAATTTAGCCCATGTCCCAAAAAGTAAATAAAAGGCAAAATACTTTTATCTGGCTGAGAGAAACAATGGTGATAAGATCTTAGTGCTAAAAAGTTCAAAGGGTCATTATTTCTGTTGCCATTTCTTCTTCATAGCTGACTTCTACCATAAGGCTTTTTTCCTGTACAAAGGCTGATGGTTTGTTGGTGACCTCTGTCTATATTACCTTCACAGAAAGCCAACCCTGGTCACATCAATGTTAATTCTACGGATGGTCAATAAAATGTCCACGGATGGTAAATAAGATTAATTCTAAGTTGATGCAAATGTTACACTAATGTTATACACAAATATACAACTTGAAAATTAGGGTAGTTGATGTACTTTATTAGTCCATTTCCAAGTTGCATGCATGGGCTTGGCAATCACACCTGCAACCCCTGCCATCGCAGGGGGGCAGAAGCTTTGGGGGACCCTCCTCCTTCCTCTCCCCAACCCCATGTGCAGCCAATAAGCAAAGAAACCTACCCGTTTGCTCACAAAATCCGTCCCCGCCACCTCTTCCCACCATGCAGAGCAGCGAGCAGCGGGAGTGTCTGTTATTTTTTTCCTGCTTCCAGACACTGCTTCCCAGCAGAACACTCTCTGCTGGCATTCTCCGGATCATGTACCCTAATGGGGTTTGGGAACAAAGGAGACCCCATGCTATCATTTGTGCAGGGGGGCCTATTAAGTCTAGTTGCACCACTGGTTGCATGTATTTATATAGGAGCTGGAGTATTGTACATTTCGTTGTGTGTATTCATGTGGTATGTGGTCTTTTTTTAAAACGTTTTTTACTGCAGGCTGTAATGCTGGGGGGGGGGGGGGGGGTGCATACTTTCTGACCACCCAGTGCAACTAGGCTAAGAGCAGGATAATGGAAGAGGCCACACAGGCTGCCCAGAGCAACTGCAGCTCTGGGCTTCCGATAATACGCAATGGCAGCGCAGTGCGATGTTGTGCTACTTTTGCGATAGCAAACATACAGACAGATATAAGACAGACTGGAGTGAGGTAGCCAATAGCAGCTGCAGCAATGGCTACCTCACAAGGACAGGACTGGAAAGGTTCGCTACTCCTTCGCAGGAGATTGTGAAACCCACAAGACTAGACAGAATGAATGCTTGCTAAACTAGTCACTGCCACAGTGACAGCAAGCATCCACAGACAGGACAGACTGGAATGAAGCAGCCTATCGCAACCGCAGCTATGGCTTACTTCGCAAGAACAGGACTGGAAGGATTTGCCGCTCCTCCGCAGGAGATTGGCGCAACCCACAAAGCAGAGTACAAGAGCACAGATAATTCACACAATAGTATCACAAAGAATTTACAATTACAGCTATCAATGTGATACAATAATCCACGAACTCAATATGGAAAATAACAAAGTACGTGTATATATTGGCAATGAACCAATATATGACGCAAGCCTAGCAAAATAACAAACGCTGACTAGAATATGTATATATTGGCGATAAACCAATATATAACATAGATCAGGAAGACTAGCTAGATCTGAAGCAATACAGCAACTAAGCTAGGCAATACAATACTACAACTCTATATTAGGAGTACGTATATATGTCCCCATGGGAAATATATAACGTAACTCCACAAGAAACTGAACTAGAAAGTAACAATACAAGGAACTAAATTTCACAGTGTTCAGAGACCCAGTAAAAGCCTAGACTGACTGAAACTATGATGGGCGGAGCACGCTTGCAGGAAGCAAACCTTTATACTGAAGTCATCCAATGAGAGCAGGGATGCAAATCTCCACACAGGTGAAAGGTAATCAGTCACAAGCAGACTGGCTTGATTACCATTCCCTAGCTGACAGACTATCGCAAGCAATGCATGCAAAACTATGCTAGCAACTGCATGTAAAGGAATCAGAACTGCTTGGCTGCAGTACCTCTGCAGCCAGCAGTACATGCTGCAGAAGCGATCATGACACAGGCTAGGGATGTTCACCGCGTTCCGCGGAATTCTGTTCTCTGCGATTTCGGCCGGAATTTGGCCCTAGAAGAAGTTTAAAGTGAAAACAACAGGATTCCTTCATGAAAATTTGAATTTCTGCACCAATCAGAGGCCACCGAAATGAATTTCTGCAAATCGGAATTATTTCAGCACCAATTACAGTGTTAACGAAAACCAATCAATCCTATGCTAGCAACCAGCTCCCTAGCTATCTCACCTATTCCACCATTCTGTATAGGTCCCAAAGCTTATGCGACACCTCCTGCGGCGCAAAAACCACCGCCATGGATCCACCGCCAGGTCCCAAAACTTACGCGACACCTCCTGCGGCGCAAAAACCACCGCCATGGATCCACCTCCAGGTCCCAAAGCTTACGCGACACCTCCTGCGGTGCAAAAACCACCGCCATGGATCCACCGCCAGGTCCCAAAGCTTACGTGACACCTCCTGTGGCACCAAAACCACCACCATGGGACCACCGCCAGGTACCACAGCTTACGCGACACCTCCTGTCGCCCCAAAACCACCACCATGGGACCACCACCAGGTACTACAGTTTATGCTACACCTCCTGCGGCGCAAAAACCACCGCCATGGGACCACTGCCAGGTCCCAAAGCTTACGCGACGCCTCCTGCAGCTCAAAAACCACCGCCATGGGACCACCCCCGCCAGGTCCCAAAGCTTACGTGATACCTCCTGCGGCGCCAAAATGACCGCCATGGAACCACCGCCAGGTCCCATAGCTTACCTGACACCCCCTGGGGCGCCAAAATGACCGCCATGGAACAACCGCCAGGTCCCATAGCTTACACCACACCTCCTGCGGCGCCAAAATGACCGCCATGGAACCACTGCCAGGTCCCATAGCTTACATGACACCCCCTGGGGCGCCAAAATGACCGCCATGGAACCACCGCCAGGTCCCATAGCTTACACCACACCTCCTGCGGTGCCAAAATGACCGCTATGGGACCACCGCTAGGTCCCATGGCGTAAGCGACACCTCCTGCAGTGCCAAAACGACCGCAATGGGACCACCGCTAGGTCCCATGGCGTAAGCGACACCTCCTGCAGTGCCAAAACGACTGCAATGGGACCACCGCTAGGTCCTATGGTGTAAGCGACACCTCCTGCGGCACCAAAATTACCACCATGGAACCACAGCTAGGTCCCATGGCATAAGAGACACCTCCTGTGGTGCCAAAATGACCGCCATGGGACCACTGCTAGGTCCCATTGCGTATGCGACACCTCCTGCAGTGCCAAAACGACCACCATGGGACCACCGCTAGGTCCCATGGCGTAAGTGACACCTCCTGCGGCGCCAAAATGACCGCCATGGGACCGCTGCAAAATAAATAAATGACCGGGGGAGCAGCCACTAATTTTTCCGCCAGAATGCGGAATTCCACGAAAACTTACGAAATTCCACAGAAATGTAATGGCAACGGAATTTAGCGCTGGCGGAATTCCGCAATCCCGGCGGAACGGAATTTGCTCATTCCGACCATCCCTACTGCAGGCATAAAAATTATTTATAGACCGTTTGATGTTGGCTGTGATTAGAGTCATTATTGTATTATTAATTTGTAAATGTATCTTGTGTTTGTAATATGATATTACATGCAATTGTATGATTACCTTTCTATGCTGAATGTATGTTTCATGCAGTCTTTCTTTTTGTATTTTATATTTTATAATTATACCATTAAGTTTTAATTTCCATTTATTACGAGTAGATCATAGTTTCCTTGTGTATGTGAAGAGAAGAACCGAGAGCCAAAATATAGTGTAGTAGGTTGTGAAAATGGAAAAATAAAGCAGAGTACAATATTATACTCACAAACATGGGTTACCTCCAGGTAACCACTGTATAAGCAGGTGAGGAGATTAGCCTGTCCTCACTCAGGATTAAGAAGTCGCTCTCTGTAGACAGGAAAAAGATGGGGTATCCCCCTCCACCAAAGGTGGATATTCAATATACCAAGGACAGAGGCGCCAAAAGAATAAAACCAATATTTAAAAGTTTTAAAAAAATTGCTATGGAGGCAGTGGTGGACTTACCTCCAGCAAGTAGACACAACAGACTGTGTGTTTAGAACAAGTTAAATTTATTGGTACACTCCGGGGGGCAGTCGCAACTGTGTGTTTGACAGCTGCACATTTGTAATACCAATCACTGCATACCCACCTGTTCAGTGCACCCACCTACCTACTTGAGCACATGCAGTGTTATATACCAGTCAGTCGCTGCACCTGTTCACGGTACCTGTGTGTGTGACAGCTGCACATTTGTAATACCAATCACTGCATACCCACCTTCTCAGTGCACCTACCTACCTATGTGAGCGCACACAGTGTTATACAGCAGTCAGTCGCTGCACCTGTTCAGCTGCACATAGTATTGATACCAGTCACTGCATACCTGTTCACTGCACCTGTGTGACTGCACATTGTATTAGTCAAGTCAGTGCATACCTTTCACTTCATCCCCCCCAATATGGGCAAAACAGGCAGAGACAGGCCACCCGGCAGGTCTGTTTGAGGTCATGCTGTCATGATTTCATGCAGCCCTGGACCAAAGTACAGTGTTCAGAAGGCGCGTGCCACCAACCCCCAAGATTGTCAGGATGTAGTTGACTATTTAACACTGAACACCTCATCTTCCTCAGCTTCCGCATGGAACTGTAACATATCTTCCTCCTCCTGCTCTGATTCTGGCACCCCACTTAACACACAGTCGGCCGCCACCACCAAAGTGCCATCACCCAAGGGCTCAGCGGTGTGGACATTTTTTTGTGCGTCTGCCTCAGATGAGACCATCTGTACTCTCTGCCACCAAAAATTGAGCCGTGGAAAGACCAAAACCCAAGTAGGGACAACTTCCTTACGAAGGCACATGATGACAAAGCACAAACTGCAATGGGATGACCACCTGAGGAAAAGCAGCACACAAAAGCAAATCCACACACCGCAGTGGAAGATATCAGGCCACAATTATTTCTCAAAAAAGGTAATACCCAAACTGTACCGTGATGTTGAAAGGCAAGTGGTATCATCTCTGGCACACAGCGTTGGGTCAAGGGTCCATCTGACCACGTTGTCTGCAAAGCACGGTCAGGCCTGCCTGAAGACTAAGTCAGTCCTCACACACAGCATCTCTGCCTGCACGCTGTGTGACTGTCTGCCCCAAAACTAAGTCTCTCCCCACACAGCATCTCTGCCATTAAGCCGCTTGACTGCCTTCTCTGCCACCACCAACAGGGTCCACCAGGACTCCAGGCGGTTTCCTGCTAGCAGCGGCCGCTATAATAATTTTTCTGGTGTGTACATGCCTGCCTAATTTTTCTGGCTGTACTGCAGCTGCAACAACAAAACAAAAGGCATGTACATGTGTCAATTCCCCTTCATGATCGTTACCTTGCCTCGGTGAAGGGGCTTGCGTATCACAATGAAGCAATGACCGACGGCTATATGAGTGTCTCTGGGGGGGGGGGGGGGTCACACCCAAGATAATAAGGTCGTTGCTTCGCTGTGGAGAGACCAAATTCGATCAGCTGGACAGTCACTGGTCTATCATTGAGCTACCTCAGCCCGGCGACCATATGGGCTGGAAAGCCACCATCGCCGGCGCTCTGGCCATGGTGCGCACCAGTCCAGCACGGCCGTCACTACACAAACAGCTGTTTGCGGTGCATTACACAGTGAGTTTGGTCTGTCAGTGTGAAGCAGTACACTAATTACAATACCTGTTTGATGTATACACATGCAAGATGTTTTAAAGCACTTTAGGCCTCTAATTTAGCATGCAATGTGATTTCTGCCCTGAAAACGCTGCTTTGCATCAAATCCAGATTTTTCCCCGGGACTTTTGGCGTGTATCCCACTTCCCATGCAAAAAATCAGATGTTAGAGCACTTGAAACATCTTTTCCATCACTTTTGTGGCCAGCATAAATGTTTCTAGTTTTCGAAGTACGCCTCCCCATTGAAGTCTATTGCGGTTCGAAAAGTTCACGCGAACCAAACTTTTTGCTGAGGTTCGGATTCGAGGTTCACGAACCGAAAATTGGAGGTTTGAGATATCTCTACCTCACTCTGTTGCTATGCGGGCGGTGGGATGACGGAGTATCACATGTGTGACGTCACGATTGCAGACAGGGAAGCAATTTGCACAATGCAATCGGCCATCACTCGGCCAAGTTGATCCGCCTGGGGGATCGCTTGTGAGCAGGGCCAGAGCTACCATAGGAAAAATGTGCAATTGCCCCAGGGCCCCAGAGCCTGTAGGGGCCCCCAAGGTGTTCCTCCCCATCTTAACTGTTGCTCCCCAGGGACTCTGCAGAGTCTGTTAAGTTGGGAGGTGATTGGGGGAGGGTCAGTAGCCAGCTCAGGGGCCCAGGAGGGAAATTTGGCTGCAACAAAGGGCCTCTAATGACGCTTTTTGGTTGGGGGGTGTCTGCTGGGGGCCCCCAGGATAATTTTGCCCTAGGGCCCAATTGTTACTTGAACCGGCTCTGCTTGCGAGGCAGTGGCCAGGTGATACTGTACACATGCCTGATTATCAGCTGATGCGGTCATTATCAGCCACCTTTAGAAGCTAATTGATAAGATTGTTGTTGCCCTCCAAAAGTGTGTGTGTTGAGCTGTTTTTATCTTCAGCTGCATTCAGGGATGCAGAGAAATTCATCTGCTTTATTTGTTCAGCAATTTTTTTAAGTACAAGATCATTTGTTCTGCAACTAACAATGTAATCAGTTAGCTTCAATGAAGTGTAAAACATCCCTTTCAGTGACATAATGTTAAAGGGAACCAGAGAGGATGAACTATACATACCTGGGGCTTCCTCCAGCCCCATATGCACGGATTGCTCCCACGCCGCCGTCCTCTGCTGCCTGGATCCGCCGCCACCGGGTCCCGTCATTGCCGCGAGTCGGCCAGTCGGCCGGTGGACGCGGCCAATTCTCTGCATCACAGGGTGCTCTCTCCATACAGATACGCATGTGGCTGCCTACTGCGCAGCCGCATGCGTACATGTATGGAGGGAGCCCCTGTGATGCGGACAATTGGCCGCGTCCGCCGGAAGTGACGGGCCCGGTACCAGCGGATCCAGGAAGCTGAGGACGGCGGCATGGGAGCGATTCAGGCTTATGGGGCTGGAAGAAGCCCCAGGTATGTATAAAATCTTTGCCTTTTTCACCCCTCGTTCCTCTCTGGTTCCCTTTAAGGCTGCCATACATTTGCCACCAGATAGACCAACAGATAGATCCCTCTCTGATCTAATCTAATCAGAGAGGGATCTATTGGCTGCCTTTACACTGCACACAGATTTGCTTGAAATCGATTCAAAACCTGGGGAGAAGCCACTGTTGCCTGCCTCGTCGCCCCCAGGTCACTCTGCTCCCCTGGCCAGCAGCAATTATATCACCTGTCCGGCCAGCACAAGTCCCCGGGATCCGTGCTGTCTCACTTCTTTCCGCGTCCTCCTTGTCATCTTCACTTCCTCTTCACTTCCTGTCTGATCCTGAGGGCGCTCTAATGCAGTGGTGCTCATCCAATATTTGGGTATCCGAACTACCAAGATAATCTGAAACTTTTTATCCCTATCCAAACTTTGTATTGGATTCCGGATTGCTGTGCAAATCCGAATAGCACTATCCGAGTTAATTCGGATTTCTATTTTAAATCCGAAATTTTGGTCAGATTTTTCATTGTGGTATCCGAGCAGAAGGTCTTCAAGGCAAAATTCAGGAGAGAGAGAGAGAGAGAGAGAGAGAGAGATCTTACCTACCAAAATGTTTTGGAAACATTTTCAAGGCCACTTCCGGGTTTCTATCTGGATATCCGAATCCGGCCGGATATTGGGTTCGGATATCCGATTCTACTCGGATAGCCAAAAGTTCGGATTCGGATATCCGATTTAGATCTGGATATCTGGGTATCCGGATCCAAATCAATTCGGATTTTAAAAAGGGGTATCCGAGCACCCCTGCTCTACTGTTTGAACTTTGGCTTGTCACAGAACACGACAGGAAGGGAAGAGGACATGGAAAAGAAGGCTGGCCGAAAGAAGTGAGACAGGCCGGACAAGTGACATTGCTCCCGCTATGCTTCGTCGGTTGTCGCCAAATCGAAAGTTGCTAGTGATGCGCTCCCGACCAGCCGACGATTGAACAAAATTTTCCGGCAGGACCAATCGACTGAATCAATTGATGTTGGATGGCAATCGGTCGATCATCAGAATTTGCACTATCAATTTCACAGCGGATTCAATCACAGTAATCAAATCTGCTGTATATCAGCAGGAATTCGAGCCAGTGAATGGGTACCATAAGAAATGAGGTGCTTTGACCCACAGCATGCTTTGGCATGGCAGCCATTTTTCTTGAGCACAAGAGCCTTCACTTCCTGTTCACTTGCTGAAATGAGTTGTTTCAGCCAATTACAGAGCCTTTAGAGAGGGAAATGATGTGTGCAGAGGTGGTGAAGGGGCATACATTCTTTGCACCATGTAACAAGTGGGACTTTTTGACCTTTTGCTTGGGTTGCTGGAGGTGATCATGGTTAAGATGGTATGGGGTCTGTGCAATATGAGCTGTATTTTATAAGGACTTGGGAAGTTCAATCAATATCTGATTGTTGATACAATATTTTCAACAAAATTGATTTCTTACATAAATAGTGAGCCAGGTAGGAGTCAAATTGAGGATTGTCGATTGAAGATTCTATGTTGTTTTATTTTCTCTTATTTTGGCCAAATATAGCATAGGCAAAGGCAGGGGGGAATTACAGCTGCCCAGAATCCCCCCTCATACCAGGGTCGGTGCAGTGTCTGGGAACAGGCACAAGTTGAGACACCAGAATTTCTGCAGGCATCCTGCAGCTCACAGCACTGCCCCCTTTCTTTCCCTGCTACAGTTGACTTTGGATGGAGCAGCAGCGTGTGAGTCAAGTATGAGCACAGCCCTGTGCCCTGCTGTGTGACTGCTTCACTTTCCCCTTCATTACAAATGTTGGCTGGCCTCATTATTATCTGTATCCAAAATGCTCCTGATTATGGTATGATGTCCTACCATATTATTATACTGTATTGTGCATGGCTGAGAAAGACCTTTCAGGAATCCCCCCTTGAAAATCCTGGGTTTGCCCCTGTATAGGTGTATGTTCTTTCACTTGTTTCCACTTTTTACCCCTACCTAATAGGTGTTTGCAGCATGTATGGGGCTTTGCTATCAACCCAAACAATTGACGCGATTAACGTCAATGCATTTTGCTAAAATATGAAATTCGCTCTGAAATAGCCTGCAATTTCATTATGCTATTTTTGGCCAAATAACTGCTAATTTGAACTTTTTTTTTTTTAGCTCATCCTTAGTCTACTTGTAAAGTTTACAATAACACACTTATTATCACCTCCTGTCATCTTTAATTAAACCATCTTCTGCTTTTTTTTATATGTCAGAAATACTGTAGCTGACTTGCCAGTATATATTCTCATTTCATGTTACTCAGTGACAGCATGCCTATATTTCTCTTTTCCACTTTCTGTTCAGGTGCTCAGTCAATCTGCCTGTAGGGGTTTCTTTTGTTTTTTTTTAATAGTTTTGCTTTAGGGCTAATTTATACTAGAGCTGGTGTTCCAGGTCTGATGTGGCATCCTAGAAGATGTGTGCACACAACTCAGAAATATGTGAGGAATGCTGGTGTTGTTTGGGTAAATGCTCTAGGACCAAATTCTTTTTCTGTGCATCATCACACTTAATTTCCAACATGAGCACTAAGTGGAAATGAGCTTTACAACTAATTTTGCCCCAGGTACATCTAACATCCCCCCTTTCAAAGATAACGGAATTATCTAATATTACTAATAGTAGAACATTGTGGTGGTTTGGGGAAAATATGTTGCTAAATTCAGTTGAATATCATAAAGAAAATAATTATTATTAATGAAATGCTAAAATGCTAATTCAGCAATCTATATACATTTATTAAAAACGATTTAACTGCATTGCCGCCCGTGATTGTTCAGGAATAGATTTAATGTGCCATTGTGTGAATGTGGACAGGTGCAATTTAAAATATGCAACACATTTGTATCCAGTTTTATTTACTCTGAAAAGTTCTGGGCAATCAAGGATGGAGTAGATTGCCATGCAAGTTACAATAATTCAAATTATTTCTGCAGATGCTCATTATGAAACGAAAGATCAAACAAGCCTAGAAGTCATTCTAACATCTGGTTCAACTGTTACACAATTATAATAATGGAGTTATTATTAACACTTCCTCTAAGGATTAACGCATAAAAAAGTGGGAACTTGCTGAAGCAGAGTATTAGCGTGATGAGGTTTATCTGGGAGATTCGGTTCACCGCAAGTGCATGAAACAATTCCTTAAAACTCTTATTAGCAAAAACGGACCTAATTTACAACAAACTCCGAGGAAAAAAAATCCCAAAACATTTATTTTATCTTCTTTGTAAAAGAAATACCCTATTCCTAGGAACCCTGTTGTTTTAGGATAGTGAAGGCAGAGGGTAGTGCTGGAAAAGTTTGTCAGCAGTGTTGGCAGACAGCAGTTTTGTATGCCCCAAGTTGGGTCTCAAATTGCTACTTGTATGCTTATGGAGTTCAACCGTGAGTGATGATATCAGCACAGTAGCCCTGCCCTCAGGGGCATTAATTATGTTGGACCCGGCCCCCTTGCAGAGATCTGTTGGTGTGCCCCCCTCCATTACAGGATGGAGGGGCAGCCAGGGAGCATGGGGGCCCAGTCCAATACATTGCTATGCAAAGCATTATGCACAGCACAAGCATATACATTACCAGCGCATGCATCTCCTCCACTCACTTCCTGGTAAGTTTTCAAGTGTCTTACACTGTGTGCAGCCAGCCAATCACCATACAGATCCAGTCCCTGCATGGTGATTGGCTTGCTGCACGCTCTGCATACAGAACTGCCTCTCAGAACCCCTCTCAGCTCCGTCCCCCACTGCTAAGGTAGCGGCGGGGCCGATAGTTATGCCACTGCCTCCTCTGGCTATTCTATAAAACTATTCTCAGGCCGCTTGTACACTACATACGATTCCGATTTTTGCATACGTCCGATTTTTTATTCTGATTAAAGCATGCAGTACGTTTTTTCATCGAAATCAAAAATTGAATCAGATAAAAAATCAGAATCGCATGTAGTGTGCAAGAGGCCTTATTCAGATTATTATTATTACTGTTGATTAATATAGTGAAGACATGCTACAACAGTCAACAACGGTCTCTACCACATTCATTGTATACTATACAATGTCCCCACTCTCCTCACTTTATAATGGTACTACCATAGTCTAGGGACCAAATGAGGTGGGGTGCAGCCAGTTATCCTTGTGTATGATTGTGGGATATGGTATTTAACCCAAAGGTCTGGCGAAGGAAGGTCCACACAAACATAGGGAGAACATAGAGGCTCCATGCAGAAGAACTGATTCATGTTGGATGGTCTCCATGTTCTAGACCAGGGGTGCCCACACTTTTTCGGCACGCGAGCTACTTTAAAATTTGCCGAGGCCAGGAGATCTACCAACGTCCCAAATGCTACGCACGCATCTCCCCCGCCCACCCCGCGTAGGTAAGCCAGGTATATGTACCTGCAGCATAGTTTACATGCCCTCAGTATAGGTTAGCCAGGTATAGGGGCCCTCAGTGTAGGTTAGCCAGGTATAGGGGCCCTCAGTGTAGGTTAGCCAGGTATAGGGGCCCTCAGTGTAGGTTAGCCAGGTATAGGGGCCCTCAGTATAGGTTAGCCAGGTATTGGGGCCCTCAGTGTAGGTTAGCCAGGTATAGGGGCTCTCAGTGTAGGTTAGCAGGTATATGTACCTGCAGCGTAGGTTAGCCAGGTATATGTACCTGCAGCGTAGGTTAGCCAGGTCCTCTGGACTCCTGGAACCTCCAGCAGGCAGGCCGCTGGCCAATAAGGATGCAGGGGAGAAGACGCGGCAAGGAGAGAGGGAGGAGAGAGGTGGCGCGGCCGATACGTCATGGCTGGGGGCAGCGCCGGGCACGTTACTAGCACGCACGTTGCAGGCTGCCCGCCGCCGCCCCCAGCCATGACGTAGCGGCTGTGCCGCCTCTCTCCTCCGTCTCTAACTCGCAGCCTCTCCTCCTGCATCCTTATTGGCCAGCGGCCGGTAGCTAAACATAATAAGCTGCTGGCCGCAAAATTCAACAAGACGCGGCCGAGAGGCCGCCATCTACCGAGAAGGCGGTCGCGATCTACCGGTAGATCGCGATCGACCTATTGGGCAGCTCTGTTCTAGACTGACAATTAGCTGGTCTTTTCAGAGTCCTCAGTGGCTTATTTGCACATCCTTGGTCTTGTCTTGCAGGGAAGGTTAGTAGTTGGGGGGGCTCACAGCTTTGGGCCCCTCTGCAACTACAGGGACTGCTCCCCTCTAATGACGCCTCTAGATGAGAGTGAGTTTTAAGCATTTAGGTGTATAGAAAGGGTGTTGGTTTGGGACGGGGTTAGGGTTAGACATCAGACAAGCCAATAGTGGCATATTCTAACTATCAGCCACACCTGGTGCCCATTTGAAAAAGCAACTGTTTTGAGTGTACTCAATGTACTGTATCTGAGATTTTTTTTTTTTTTTGCACTGCACATTCACCCCAATAAACTTTATCAGTACTTGATGGCATTTATATTAAGCAACATATGATGGGAAATTCTATTTATAGCCATGAATGATATCATTTAATGCCAGCAGATGCATGCTACCGGATGCAGTTGTGATCTTGTGATTTAGAAATAGATCCCTTGGCCTGCAGTGGACAAGTATTCTTAATTGTAATATCCTTTTCTCCATACATCGTACATGACTCAGCTAAACTCTAGAATTAGCCCTACAATTTCATGTCATTTGTAATTGTACCTTAAACCATCCCCAAGTTGCATATGAATACCAGAGGCTCGTGTTTTTCTCAGAAGCGATCACTCAGTAAAATGCAGGAGAATAAAAGAGGAGCAGCTGTTCTATTGCTAATTGTGAATGGTGGATATGTGGCCCAGATTTGCGAGCCTGGCTGTTGGAGGAGATTTGTATGCTGCTGCAGGCTTTGGCCTCTTCCTCTACAATCATCTAATTGGATTTTCATGTCCAAATCCTGTTCTCTTAATCAAAAGGCAAACAAAATCAATCTTTCAAGTTCCACGAATTTGAGTGGAGCATTTAGTTCTTAAGCAGTGAAAGACATACTCTATAAATATCCTTCAAAGCCTGGCTTCTTAAACTGTTTAACTGTTAGAATGCTGGGGTCGTGTAAATCACCATGAAGATCTGCTTTGCGGAGGTAAGATAGATAATGAAGGAAAATTATTAACGTGCTTGGTGGCTGTTTTAATCTGTCAGAGATGGGAGGAAAGTTACAAGAGTTATACTCTCTAATAGAGAGCTAGAAGGACCACTGGAGCTGCTGGCTTACCGCACTGCAATACAAAGCCTATGCAATGTTCACAGTGCAACTTTAGCATTGCATTGTAACGTCTAGTGTTATGGTAACACACTGTTGCAGTGCGTTACTTCTAAATGCTCACAATACCAGGTATAGGAAAGCATACTTTTCATTGCCTGTATGCTTTACTGTACCTACTTTATACTACTAGTAGTATAAAATAAGCTAAACATTTTAAAAATGAGGAGGTAGCAGTGGACTTACCTCCCCAAAGTAAACACAAGATACTGTTGATAATTTCAACAAAAAAACTTTTATTTACATACTCCAGACTGGTGCAACACGTTTTGTGGGCATATCCCACTTCATCAGGCTATAATAAGGAGTACACAACTTGTTCAGGTCTATTAGTCTTGCTTAGCACCTCAGAGGTGCTAAGCAAGACTAATAGACCTGCATGAGATGTGTGGTAACAGTAAAAAAGGGCGCAGGAGGCTAGTGGACAAATCGGGCGCCGCCATTCACTCCCATAATAAATATCGTTTAATGGGCGCCCGATAGGAAAAAAGGGCGCCGGAGAAAAATAACGTTTTAAAAGCGGCGCCCGGAGACTTAATGTTTTATTACTGCTTCTCATGATTACACATTATTTAATGATTTATACATTTTTTAATATTATTTTTAAACGAAAAACAGTACACTATTTTTTTCAAACATTATTTTTAAACGAAAAACAGTACAATTTTTTTTTTACATTATTTTTAAACGAAAAAACCGCACAATATGTTTTTGAAACTTTATTAATGCTTATCACAGGGGGGTCTTAGGTTTAGGCACCAACAGGGGGGTCTTAGGTTTAGGCACCAACAGGGGGGTCTTAGGTTTAGGCACCAACAGGGGGGTCTTAGGTTTAGGCACCAACAGGGGGTCTTAGGTTTAGGCACCAACAGGGGGGTCTTAGGTTTAGGCACCAACAGGGGGGTCTTAGGTTTAGGCACTAACAGGGGGGTCTAGGGGTTAGGGGTAGGTACAGGGAGGGTTACTTAGGCACCAACAGGGGGGGGGGTCTTAGGTTTAGGCATCAACAGGGGGGTCTAGGGGTTAGGGGTAGGTACAGGGAGGGTTACTTAGTAATTTTTTTTTAAACATTATTATACGTTTCACTATTTAAACGAAAGATTAACGTTTTTACAATTGCCGATTTAATGCACATTATTTAATGATTTATAACTTTATAAAACATTAATTTTAAACGAAAAACAGTACAATACATTTTTAAACGTTATCCATGCTTATCGTTTAAAACCCTGCGCCCTTTTTTCCCAGCGCCCCTTTTTAAGGTACGCGAGATGTGTACTCCTTATTATAGCCTGATGAAGTGGGATATGTCCACAAAACATGTTGCACCTGTCTGGAGTAAAAGTTTTTTGTTGGAATTATCAACAGTATATTGTGTCTACTACAAGGAGGTAAGTCCTCCTCTACCTCCTCATTTTTTTTAACATTTTTAGCTTCTTTTATACTACTGGCACTTCTGTACAACTGTACAATTGTATCCATCCCTGGTGGAGTGGATTTGGCCCCTTTTCTTTTGATCTACTTCTCAATCCTGACCTGGGACAGGTCTAATACTCCCCACCTGCCCATATAGTGGTTACCTGGATGGTAACATCATACTAACGCTCTCACACCCACCTTTACAGTACATACTACACTATACTGGGCTCTTGGTGTCTCTTTTTATACTTAATGCAACGGTAACACAGTGTTAAACTGCATTACCACTTTTTTTTGTTGCGTTATAACGCAACTTTACAATTGCAACTCTACTTGCAACTCTACTGCAGCTAAGTAAATATTGCAGCCACTACTGCACCTGTGCAGTGATTTTTCGGGGGCTGCCCAGCACTGAATCCCGGAGGGTAAAGAGGACAAAAATGTGAATGTTTTTAAAAGACATTTAAAGTGAATCTGTAATGTAAAAAAAAATTGCCCCTGAGGGTGCTTTCCTTTGTAGGAGGAAACCTCTGGATCCTAATGAGACTTCCCCCTCCTGAGGAAAGTAATCCAGGGGCTATTCTTTTTCATTACAGATTCACTTTAAATGTCTTTTAAATACATTCAAATTTTTGATCAATTTGCCAGACACTCAATTTTTAATTTTAATTTTCTATTCCATGCAGTGTCAATTCTGCTTGAACAGATCATCATATCAGAGATTTGTGTTAGGTTAAATATAATGTAGTTGACAGGTTTATTTTTTTATTAGTTAATACTATTTAATTGTAGCTGAGTCTTTTATTTTCAATCTCATTAATTAACAAAGAAAACAAAGAATTAATAGGTATAGATAGCAGAATAAATTATTTCCATTAATGAATACTGGTGAAGGAACAGGTACCATAATGTCATGCTATGCGCTGCCTACAAGAAGTTGTGTTGATGGGTGTGATGTACTCAAATTGAAAATCAGCCAGCAAGTCTGAAAAAAAATTAATGAGCTAGCAAACCTGGACTGGATTTTTCGAAAGTGTCCACTATTAGCTGAGAAAAGATTCCAACCCTTGTCTGGTTCACAGGCGCGGAGCTAGGGGGGGTCGGGGTAGGTCAAGTGCCCCCGGGCGCCAGGTCCCTAAGGGCGCCCAGCTGAGCTGATTTTTTTTTTTCTCTGCGGAGGGGAGCAGCGCAGAGAAGAGAAGAGGGAGAGCTATGCGGACGGTGGAGAAGGGGGCCATCTCCCCCCCTTCTCTCACCTTAGGGCTCTCCCTCCCTCCATCGCTGTCCCCTCCGTTATTGTCCGGGTGCTGGCGCAGCGGGCGGGACTCACCTCCGTCTCGCTCCAGCGCCGGCCGGAAGTTCGGATCCCGCAGCCGCTGCTCTGGTCTGGACTAGACCAGAGTAGCGGCAGATCCATCCGCGCTGCGACGAGACGGAGGTAAGTTCCGCCCGCCACTGCCAGCACCCGGACATTAATGGAGGGGACAGCGAGGGAGAGAGAGCAGCTCTCCCTCTTCTCTGCGCTGCTCCCCTCCTGCTGGGGAGGCAGGGAGGGGGACACCTGGCTACCTACTCTGGGCATATATACCCCTGTCTACATCTACTGGGCATATATACCCCCTGGCTACATCTACTGGGCATATATACCCCCTGGCTACATCTACTGGGCATATATACCCCCTGGCTACATCTACTGGGCACAAATACCCCTGGCTACATCTACTGGGCACAAATACCCCTGGCTACATCTACTGGGCACATATACCCCTGGCTACATCTACTGGGCACATATACCCCTGGCTACATCTACTGGGCATATATACCCCCTGGCTACATCTACTGGGCATATATACCCCTGGCTACATCTACTGGGCATATATACCCCTGGCTACATCTACTGGGCACAAATACCCCTGGCTACATCTACTGGGCACAAATACCCCTGGCTACATTTACTGGGCACATATACCCCTGGCTACATCTACTGGGCATATATACCCCTGGCTACATCTACTGGGCATATATACCCCTGGCTACATATACTGGGCATATATACCCCCTGGCTACATCTACTGGGCATATATACCCCTGGCTACATCTACTGGGCATATATACCCCTGGCTACATCTACTGGGCATATATACCCCTGGCTACATCTACTGGGCATATATACCCCTGGCTACATCTACTGGGCATATATACCCCTGGCTACATCTACTGGGCATATATACCCCTGGCTACATCTACTGGGCATATATACCCCTGGCTACATCTACTGGGCATATATACCCCTGGCTACATATACTGGGCATATATACCCCTGGCTACATCTACTGGGCATATATACCCCTGGCTACATCTACTGGGCATATATACCCCCTGGCTACATCTACTGGGCATATATACCCCTGGCTACATCTACTGGGCATATATACCCCTGGCTACATCTACTGGGCATATATACCCCTGGCTACATCTACTGGGCATATATACCCCCTGGCTACATATACTGGGCATATATACCCCTGGCTACATATACTGGGCATATATACCCCTGGCTACATATACTGGGCATATATACCCCCTGGCTACATATACTGGGCATATATACCCCTGGCTACATCTACTGGGCATATATACCCCTGGCTACATCTACTGGGCATATATACCCCTGGCTACATCTACTGGGCATATATACCCCCTGGCTACATCTACTGGGCATATATACCCCCTGGCTACATATACTGGGCATATATACCCCCTGGCTACATATACTGGGCATATATACCCCCTGGCTACATATACTGGGCATATATACCCCCTGGCTACATATACTGGGCATATATACCCCCTGGCTACATGGACTGGGCATATATACCCCCTGGCTACATATACTGGGCATATATACCCCTGGCTACATATACTGGGCATATATACCCCCTGGCTACATGGACTGGGCATATATACCCCCTGGCTACATGGACTGGGCATATATACCCCCTGGCTACATATACTGGGCATATATACCCCTTGCTACCTACTCTGGGCATATATACCCCTGGCTACATATACTGGGCATATATACCCCTGGCTACATATACTGGGCATATATACCCCCTGGCTACATGGACTGGGCATATATACCCCCTGGCTACATATACTGGGCATATATACCCCTGGCTACATATACTGGGCATATATACCCCCTGGCTACATGGACTGGGCATATATACCCCCTGGCTACATATACTGGGCATATATACCCCTGGCTACATATACTGGGCATATATACCCCCTGGCTACATATACTGGGCATATATACCCCCTGGCTACATATACTGGGCATATATACCCCTGGCTACATATACTGGGCATATATACCCCCTGGCTACATAGACTGGGCATATATACCCCCTGGCTACATATACTGGGCATATATACCCCTGGCTACCTACTCTGGGCATATATACCCCTGGCTACATATACTGGGCACATATACGCCTGACTATATATACTGGGCACATATTATTCTCCTGGCTACATATACTGGGCATATATACCCCTGGCTACATATACTGGGCACATATACCTCTGGCTACATATACTGGGCACACATATCCCTGCCTACATATACTGGGCACATATACCCCTGGCTACCTGTTCTGTGGACATCTCTACCCCTGGCTACCTGTTCTGGGGACATCTATACTGCTGGCCACCTATTCTGGGGACATCTATACCGCTGGCCACCTATTCTGGGGACATCTATACTGCTGGCCACCTATTCTGGGGACAACTATAGACCTGGGGCTACCTATTTTTGGGGAACCACGTCAGATTGAGTGTATTTTGGAGAACTGCTGCCAGGTGAGAGGTGTCTACCTTATTAAGGGGGCATTCTACCTATTTATGTGAAATGCTGTCTATTTATGTGACTCATGACTGCTGAATTTGTCTTGTTGGGGGCCTCATGGTTACTGAATTTGTCTTGTTGGGGGCCTCATGATTTGTTGGGGGCCTCAAGATCGCTGAATTTGTCTTGTTGGGGGCCTCATGATTGCTGAATTTGTCTTGTTGGGGGCCTCATGATTGCTAAATTTGTCTTGTTGGGGGCCTCATGATTGCTGAGTTGGTTATGTTGGGGGTCTCATGATTGCTGAATTTGTCTTGATGGGGGGGGCTCATGATTGCTGAATTTGTCTTGGAACATGCTGGAAGGTACATACTGAGGGAGGGTGGGTGAGCGTGAGCCTGCTAACCTCCATATACATTTGGCTCCACCCATAACCACGCCCACATTTATTATGTGACCACGCCCCTTTTTGGCGCGGCGCAACCTTGACTTTGGGGGGCGCATTAATAGTCTTTGTCCCCGGGCGCTGAAAACCCTAGCTACGCCTCTGCTGGTTCATCTACCTATAGTGGGTTTAATGAAGGTTCACAGTCAGCTGCAAGCATCTGAGCCACAGTAAGAACCGTTACTTACTTTCTTTTTTTTTTTTTAAAGGTTCTTTTATTTTTCAAATATTTTTATAATAGAAATTAACAACACGCAGATATAAGAAGGTGTAAAAAATGAGG
This sequence comes from Hyperolius riggenbachi, assembly GCF_040937935.1. Taxonomy (NCBI): domain Eukaryota; kingdom Metazoa; phylum Chordata; class Amphibia; order Anura; family Hyperoliidae; genus Hyperolius; species Hyperolius riggenbachi. The sequence continues at coordinate 124,108,607 of NC_090652.1, read as the reverse complement.
TTTACACAACCAACATAACTTGGATGTACTGGTGTAGAGGGAACTTTTGCGACAGTAATCCAGCACTGCACCTAGAGATGACTATCAGCCGAGCAATAGTAGAGGAACAGTCCTTGGAGTTAAGGTAGACATACATCTAGCGATACCAAGAGACAAATCTCTCTTTTATCAAATCTGATAAGAGAGAGATCTGTCAGCTGCCCATACACCGCAGGCCGATTCCTGATTCAGCCACATATGTCCACCTCGCTGCCTAATGTAAATGTCCCCCATGCCCCGTCCCATGTAAAGTCTATACATTACCTGCCTGTGGCCTCCGCTTGCCCCTTGCTGGCTTCCAGGATTCCTCTACTGCATACACGCACACCCTACATGGTTTCCTAGTAAGGGCGCATGTGTGTAATGTCATGCGCACCCTTACTAGGAAACTACAAGGGGCATGCATGGAGAGGGGAGTGGGCCCGAAGCCAGCGGAGGGACAAGCGCATGCCGCAGAAAGATAATATATCATTTACATGGGGCACCGGGGGGGGGGGGGGGACATTTACATTAGTAGGACAGCGATGTTTGAATGCAGGGAAATTGCACGCTGTTCCCACCGCCTAACCCTATTGAACAACATCTTGCAGCATGCGGGATCGAGAATGTGACCAATTTCGGGACAAAATTGATCGCATTGTTGGTTGGGCATTTACTTGGCGGTACTGATTTTGATCCAATTCGATTATCATAATCGAATTGGAAGGTTGATCGGCCGCCAAGTCGCCTGATGTATGGCCACCTTAAGAGATGTGGCTGTCCAGAGTCAACTTGGATCAAGGGACCCTTCCACAGAAAGAGCATGGTCCTTAGGGTCAATCGACACATGTCTCCCATAAAGCAATGGAAAGCTCAGGGCCCACATGGAAGTATACACCCGAGCTCCCCAATAACAGCAAATATAAACACAGGACAAATCTAAGGATAAAAGGAGTGTCACAAGGGCATGATCTGCAGGCTAGAACTGCTCTTTAATAAAACTAGGCAGCCCTAATGACGATAAGTTATTCTTCTTAATAAAGATACATTCTTGGAGGTAGATGTATGTAACTACAATAGCACTAACTAATTAATTGACTGAGATTTCAGCAATATGGTCTGATATGACCCAGATGAGGTTTGCATACAGCTGCAGTCAGTAAAATAATAAGCAGAGCAGATTTGCTAGATCACTTAGCTCAATTAGTGTTGTTTTTTTTTACTTTTTTTCAAACTTGGTGATAATTTCATACTTTTAGCTGTGCAATTGTCCTGGGGCAGGAAAGCATGGGGCAGAATGATTGCAATGCACCCTCCTCTTGCATATTACCCTGCACTTGAGTGTGCCACAGGGTAATATGTATAGCCCCGCCCCCTGCTCAGTAACATACTCCCTGCTGGAAAGGAAGTAAGTCACTGGATAAGTGCCTCATTGTACATGCGCGCCACACCGCTACCATTTGCTGATTCTTACCGCGTAGCCATGTGTCGCCATAGACTTGCATTGCTGCATAATCCATGTGACAGGCACAGATCATGCAGCAATGTACTGCAGAGTTTGAGGCGGGGTTGGGGCAATTTCGCTATTTCTGTTATATCACATCCCAATAGTGTGTAAGTATCCATAGACTTACATTGCTCTCATGACGAGCTGCAGCGTGGAAGAATATTGTGATGAATGGCGTGTAGTGTGAAAGTAGCCATAATCAACCACATTCAGGGCCGGTATTCTCATGAAGCAAGGTGAAACATTTGCATCAGGCGCAGAGATTACAGGGGCAGCATGTTGGTACTTTGAGTTTACACTTACAGCATGAGTAGACGGAGAAGCAAGAGGAGAGTGAGCGAGGTGAAGAGGTCATCATTGGGGAAAAGCAGCTTGTTGTGGTGTGTGATGAGTCTGACAGTGAGTTAGGAGGGTGAAGGCAAGACTCAGCAGTGTTTAATTTGACTTGCACAGCAGGAGGGAGGGATGCATCCTCACAAGTTTGCCTCAGGCAGCAAAAAGTCTAGAACCCGCCCTGATCACACTACATTGTTATGGAGATCTTTCATTTAATCCCACAATTATATGTGTGTCATTAGTTATTGTAATGGTTATTTTAATTGTAGAGTGTTTTGTAGTAATGTGTATCAGTGTTGCTCGGATACCTCATTATCCTATTCGAGTTTGGTCGAATTCGGATAGTAAACTATCCGAATTCACTCGAAGTTCAATATTCGAGTTAATCGAATATCCGATTCGATCTCGGATATCCGACGTCACTATCCGAGTCTGTATTCGAGTAAAATATTCGAGCTGGCCTTAAAGCGGAATATAACCCTGCATTTCAACTTTGCTCTAAAACATTATTTACAGCATATTATATGCAAAAAGCATTTTTTTTTACTAGACCAGCATTGGAAGGGTTAAACACAGAGGTTTTAAGTTCCGTGGAGAGATATGCAGACGTGCAGATAGTTACATTCTATTTAGTTATATGTATATATTTAGAAATGTTACACACTCTTTGGCTGTCCTCCAACTCCTTCTCAGTGAGAGAGATGAGTGTAAACAAAATGTATCTATCTCAAGTTCGGATGCGTCTGCAGAAATCTCCAGGAACTTTAAAGCCCTTCTTCTTCTTCTTCTTCTTCTTCTTCTTCTTCTTCTTCCTCTACTACTTCTTCTTCTTCCTCTACTACTTCTTCTTCTTCTTCTTCTTCTTCTTCTATATCTTCTTCTTTTTCTTCTTCTTCTTCTATACCTTCTTCTTCTTCTTCTATATCTTCTTCTTTTTCTTCTTCTTCTTCTTCTTCTTCTTCTTCTTCTTCTTCTTCTTCTTCTTCTTTTTCTTCTAATTCTTCTTCTTCTTCTATATCTTCTTCTTCTTCGTCTTCTATATCTTCTTCTTCTTCGTCTTCTTCTTCTATATCTTCTTCAACTTCTTCTTCTATATCTTCTTCATCTTCTTCTTCTATATCTTCTTCTTCTATATCTTCTTCTTCTTCTTCCTCTTCTTCTCTATAATTATAGTATGTGTTTTCCTTTCTTTTGTAATATTTTTTTTTACTTCATTTGTGGAAATATTTTATTTTAATAACAACACCATAGTTATATTTGTGTTGATGGCATAATAGGTAGTGGCACATTGCAAGCCACAGCGCCTTTTTCTGTGTACCCTGGCGGTGGTACAACACAGACATCAGCAGGAGGAGAAAGTAGTTGCAAGTTGTAGTGTGGTAAATTTAATCGCTGGTAGGAGAGTGGGTGGCAGCAGAAAAAATAGAGCTTCTTCTGTTTTCCCTGGCAGTGGTAGCAGCACACAGACAGCAGAAGCAGCTACAGGAGGAAGAGTAGTGTGTGTCAGGAAGTGTGATTTGATTGACATAATAGGCCCTGGTTCTGAGCGGTGATACCAGGGCCGTAAATAAATAGCATGAGGTTCCAGACAGCGGTCGTGAAGCCCACATTGTGTCCAATGCACAATTGGGACAGCACAGTTTTCAACCCAGACCCCTCTAAATTAATTTAATTTTTTTTCCCCAAAATAAATAATGCAGGGCAGGCAGCTATTTTTGAGCGTAATAGCTGGTGGCGCATGGGCAGCAGCACCTTGTAATGTGTTCCCTGGCAGTGGAGACACAGACAGCAGGAAGAAATACAGCAGCAGCAGCAGCAGCAGCAGCAGCAGCAGGTGTAATGTGTGTGCGCCACTTCATATCCCCCTCTCGCCGACAACAGGGGCCAGGAATTCGCCTTCCACCCAAGCCTGGTTCATTTTGAGAAACGTTAGTCTGTCCACAGACTTGTGAGACAGACGAGATCGCTTCTCAGTGACGACTCCACCAGCTGCACTGAAGCAACGCTCTGACAGTATGCTGGAAGGGGGGCAGGAGAGCACTTCCAGGGCGTACTGCGCAAGCTCGCTCCAGATCGGCAGGTGCTTGACCCAATACTCCATGGGATCAACAGGGGCCACGCTGTCAAGCCCGCTGAAGGACCTCATGTAGTCAGCCACCATGCGGGTCAAGCGCTGCCTGTGACTGGAGAAGGATGCTCCTGCAGGCACCTCCTCTCTAGTGCTTGGCAGCTCTACACTCATGTAGAGCTCATTGGTCAGAGACAGCAGGTCTGTGGTGCGCGTGCGCTTGCTGCTGGTGGATGCAGGCACCTGCTGCTGCCTCTGTGCTGGCTGGACAGTGGGGGTGGATGGCTGAGGGAAGGTTTTCTCCAAGTGCTCAACAAGGGACAGCTGCAAATCCCTCATTTGTTGCGCACGGTCTCCTCCTGCAGGCAGGAACTGGCTGAGCTTCCCCTTCAGACGTGGGTCCAGCATCATGCAGATCCAGATGTCCTCCCTCTGCTTCATCTGGATTACCCTTGGGTACTTGCGCAGGCACCTCAGCATGTGCGCTGCCATTGGGAAGAGTCTGGCCACGTCTGCTGGCACATCATCGGCAGCCCCAGAGCCGACAGTGCTGTCCTCCTCTTCCTCTGCCTCCTCCATCTCATCCTCTCTCCACCCCCGCACCAGTCCAGCTGCGCTCTGCTGCTCCCCCTCATCAGCAGCAAGGTCAGGGACCTCCACCAACTCCAAGCCCTCCTCCTCAGAGGTGGCCTGTGAAGCTGCCTGCAGCTCCTGCTGGTCCAAGGCTGCCGCTCCCTCTTCCACCAGTGCATACAGGGCCCTGTCCAGCACACACACCAAGGGGACCCACTCGCACACCATTGCCTGGTCCCTGCTTTCCATGTTGGTGGCCTGCAGGAAGGGTGTCAGGACTGAGCACACCTGCTGCATGAACCCCCAGTCCTCCGTGGAGATGATGGACGGGAGGTTGGTGGCAGCACGCCCAGTTGCAGTGATGGAGGCAACTGTTGCTCGTGCAAGGTACTGGCTGACAGCCTGCCTCTGTTCAACCAGATGCTCCAACATCGCCAGGGTGGAGTTCCAGCGAGTTGGAACATCGATCATGAGCCGGTGCTGTGGCAGGTGCAGCTCCTTCTGCACCTCTTCCAGGCTCGCTACGGCTGCAGGCGAGTGCCGAAAATGACACACAACTTTCCTTGCCGCCTCAAGGAGTCGGTCCATCCCCTGGTAGGTCCGCAGGAACTTTTGGACTACCAGGTTCAGGACGTGCGCCAGGCAGGGGATGTGGGTCAGGTCTCCCCTGCTGATTGCAGCAACCAGGTTTGCCCCATTGTCGGACACCACCTCTCCGACTCTGAGGCCTCTGGGGGTCAGCCAATTCCTCTCCTGCTCTCGGAGTTTGGCCAGGACATGGTTCGCCGTCAGTTTGGTCTTCCCCAGGCTGACCAATTCCAGCAGCGCTTGGCAGTGGCGGGGCTTCACGCTGCTGCTGAGGTGGGGGGTTTGGGCTGGTGTGCCGGAGGATGGAAGCGTATCAGAGGAACCTGCTGCAATTCCGCTGACCCTACATGGTGGCACCACCCACTGCGTTGTTGGTGCTGCTGCTGCTCTGACAGTGCCCGATGCTGCTCCCCCCTCCTCACCCCCTTCCACCAAGCTGACCCAATGCGCGGTGAAGGACAGATAGCAGCCTGTCCCAAACCGGCTGCTCCACGAGTCCATGGTGACGTGGACCCGTTGACCCACCGTGTGCTCCAGCCCTCTCCCGACATTGGCCATCACAGATCGGTGAAGTGCAGGGATGGCCGTGCGTGTGAAATAATGTCGGCTGGGGATTGGCCAATCGGAGGATGCACACATCAGGAGGGCACGCATGTCGCTCCCCTCCTGCACAAGGGAATAAGGCAGGAGTTGGGAGCACATGGCCCGTGCCAGCAAGCCGTTCAGCTGACGCACGCGACGGCTGCTGGGAGGCAGAACCCTGACCACCCCCTGGAAGGTGTCGCTGAGCAGGGTCTGGCGACGCCTTTTGCTGGCACGGGGATCAGTGGAGGGAGCAGAGGAGGCCACTGAGGACTGGCTGCCAGAACTGGCCTCAGTGTCGGCAGCAGGAGTTGCAGAGGGAGGAGGAGCAGTGCGTTTCTGACGCACTCCTGCTGGTGCTGCTGGAGGAGGTGGAGGAGGGCGGGTGGCTGCTGCCGACGGCTTCGCAGTGGTGGCAGGTCTGCCACTGCCAGCTTCCTTCAACTTCATGAACTCCTCATGCTCATGAAAGTGTTTCCCTGCAAGATGGTTGACCAGAGAGGTGGTGCCAAACGCAGAGGGCTCCTTCCCTCTGCTGAGCTGCTGGCGGCACTGGTTGCAGGTGGCATACTTGCACTCCAAATATGGCAGGGTGAAATAATTCTAAATTGGGGAGGTGAAGTTGCCCCTTCGGCTGGAAGGTGCTGCTGCTGGTCTCCCTGTGGTGGTTGGGGGGGGGGGGGGGGGGGGTCTTGGTGCGGCTGGTGGTGGCACTGGCAGAACTCATCTCCGGATCAGCATGCTGTGTGGCCTGCATACCACGCCCACTTGTGATCCTGCCCATGCCTGCGATGCTGATCCTTCTAGCAAGGCCCACAGATGCATCCTCCTCCTCAGAGTTGATGACATCCCCACTCCCAGGACCTGGCACCCAGTCTCTGTCCTTCACCCTGTCAACATCATCCTCCCCCTCCGCAAACATGTCCTGCTGGGATCCCACAAACTCCCCTTCTGCATGCATGGGCGGATGGACAGTCACCACTGTCTGACTGTCCAAAGCATCATCCCCCAAAGTGCCCATGAGCATTCTTTCCTCCTCCAATTCTGCTGCAACAGCACTCCATAACCCCGCTGTGCTTGGGGATAAGAAGGTGCTGAGTGACAGGGTGCTGGTGTCGCCCGCTGGGGCTGGAGAACTGCACTCCTCCTCCTCCTCCCCAGGCAGTGCTGGGCGGCTGCTGCTGCTCTTGCGAACAGCAGTGGTGGCAGGGGTGGAGGACTCGGTTCCAGAGCTAATGGTGGCCTGCTCATCCACCATCAGTTCCACCACAGAGTCTGTGTCCTTCTCCTCAATAGGACGGCTACGACCTGGCGGTGGGAGGAACATCTGCGCCACACGCTGCTGCTGCTGTGTCTCTGCAGCGTGACTCCCAGCTGTTGGGTGGCCAAGGCGTCCACGGCCAGTGGCTAATGGCGGAATAGCCACTGGTGCAGACGCAGAACTGCGCATGGTGGTGGTGGCGCGGCTGCCACGCCCACGACCTCCTCTCTTGGTGATGCCCTGGCTGCCCTTGCTGCCCCTGCCCAAACCGCGGCTGCTAGTGCCAGACATCATATATTTTTAATATTATACAAATGAAAAAAAAACGTATGTATGTAAAGGCGGGTGGGACAAGTGGGGCACTTTAATGGGGTGGGACTGGTGGTGGTGGGTGTGTGAGGTGATGGACAGGTGTACTCTACAGCAGAGATCGGTGTAGCGCTAACGAGAGAGTGCGCAGTGCTCACATAAAGACCCTAGCTGACCCTGACTGACGGTGTCACTAATTACAGACTACAGTACAATTCAACGAATACACAATACAAGTAATATAAACAATAGGACAGGTGTAGCACTAACGAGAGGGTGCGGACAGCGCAGACGTGCACTACGCACACAAAGACCCTAGCTGACGCTGACTGACGGTGTCCCTATACACAGACTACAGTACAGTATAGTCAGCGAATACACAATAGAAGTAATATAAACAATAGGATGGGTGTAGCACTAACGAGAGGGTGCGGACAGCGCAGATGTGCACTGTGCACACAAAGACCCTAGGTAACGCGGTGACGGACGGTCCCTATACACAGACTAGAGTACACTACAGTACTACTAACTAAACAATAGAAGAATCTAGCTAAATAATAGAACAGGTGTGACTAGATTACAGAGAGCAGATACAGGACAGGTATAGCAGTAAAGCTGGGCCTTGCTAACTACAAAATAGTACACATCTATCTAACACAGAAGTAGTAGTACAGTAGAGTAGGACAGGTGAGAGCACAGGTAACTAGAGACTAGAGCACAGAGCAGGGCAGGCTGCCTTGCCTAGGCACAGGGCCTAGCTGCTGGCTGCAGCTGCAGCAGTGACAGTCTCCCTCCCTAGTCCCTAATCACACAAACTAAACTGCCTAAAATACAATCTATCTACAATACAAAGCAATACAGTTGAATATCAAGTGTTGGAGTGTAAAAACGCTTGGTTTAGAACAATATAAATGCGCTTGCACACAGACAAAAAGCACTGGAGCAATCTCTCAGTACAATCAGTCAGTAAGTCGCAAGCAGGACGAGTGAGGCAAGATGGCGTCCGCTATTTATAGAGGGGGGCTTGGCCACGCTCCCCCTCTGTGATTAGCTGCAGTCAGAGTGCTGGGAGCCCTCTGGTTTGCTTGTGAGGACTCGAGGTGACGTCAGACGTGACGCTATCCGAGCTGGTGATGCTATCCGAGCTCAGATAGCTAGGATATCTCCGGATAGCTGCTTGCTATCCGAGTGCGCTCGGATAGCACAGCCCGGATAGCTAATACTATTCGAGCTCGGTATTCGAGCTCGAATAGTGAAAAAAGAGCTAGGATATCCGAGTATCTCGGATATCCTAGCTCTGATGAGCACCACTGATGTGTATACGTGTATATTATGTACGTAGAACATCCTTGACGTACAAAATAGATTTCTGTTATTTGTTTCACAAGACTGTATGATCTCAGCAAAACTAAACTAAACTGGTGTCTAATGCTAGGTAAACATCAGACAATTTTCTGTTAGAGTTACCTGCCAGATCGATTATTTCCAACATGTTCAATCTGAATATTGATTGATCTTCCACATTTTACGATAATTTTACAATCCTTTTTTGGAAAATCGAAAAATGGATCGGACATGTTGGAAAAAATTGATATGGCAGGTAAATCTAACTGAAAATTGTATGGCAAGCACCTAGCATTGCACATGGGAGTGTCTTGAATTCTCTCAAGTTCTCCAGAATCCCCTCTACTCCAGCATACTCAAAATCTGGCAAAGTTATCAGACAGAGATGATCAGGAGTAGAGAGAATTGTTTTGATAGGAGATATCACACAGAGGTAATTCCTAAAATGTATTTCTGTGTCTACATTTAATGACAAGCTGTGAATACCAGGAATCAGAGTCAGTGTTTCCAAACTCAACTGCTCAAATTACGCATAAAGATAATTTACTTGGAGGAAGAACCCCAGTCGAGATAAAATGTTTAACCACCATTTAATAGGTAAGTTAGTATAACTTACCTTAATGATGGATAAATGCCAATAGGTGGAAAATAGTACAAACGTTTATTAATCACTTGACAAGGCTATTTCAGGTGTAGCTCTTCTTCAGGTCAATAAAAAGTGTCTGAAGAAAATAGAAAATGGCTAAGAGTGGCTAGTTTAAAGACAACTAGCCACTCTTAGCCATTTTTCATATGATCTGGTCCTGCCCTGAAGTTAATACATATTGGGTTCAAATAGTCAAATTCCTGAACGATTATATGGGCTGTCCAATCACATGTGACCCAAGAATCTGTCTACTCTATATCTTTCCAAGCTCCTTCTCTGAAAAGTATGCTCAACGTTTTACTATAGAAGTTTTGCATATAGCCCGAAAGTTCCTTACAAGGTATTGGATACTTACCACATAACCAACTCGCTCTGAATGGATTAGCTGTGTTAATAAAGTTATCCCTTTAAGAAAGGCTATATATGAAAAAAGGGCACTCTTGCCAAATTTAATAGAATCTGTAATACCTGAATAGACTCTCCCCGCACCCGCAGATGATTCATTTATATATCTCAAATGATCTTACTTCAGCATCTGCTTCCTAGATTGATCTCTCTTCAAATATTTTTTTCAAAGAGCCCCCTCGACGCCCCCTAACGCCCTCACTGTTAACTTTATAAGTTACAGACATTGCATTATTGTAACAGGCTGTGTTATTGTTGTAGTGTTTAGTGTTTTTTTCTGGGTTTTAATTTCAATGAAAGCATGCCAGGTTAATGGTTATATTATGTGCATGATGCAGATGTAAACTCCTGTACTCTTGATTTGGTATCTCTGATACTGTTGTATAATTGTGTATATTTCTCTTTTTGTGTTATGATCAATAAATTTGACTTGCTTTAAAAAAAAAAAAGGCAACTACAGGTAGTCCCTGACTTACGGATGCCAGACTTACAAACGTCCCGCCGATACAAATGGCATGTATTCTGCAATTATACGGGAACAAGAAAACAAAAATCAAATTGGACTTGTAGTGTTTGAGAAAATCGATTTTAAAAAATTCAAAGAAAAAATGGCTTTTAAACTTAGATAAGCAGGTACAGGGGGTAGAGGTGACACAGAGGGGGACACAGGAGGCACAGGGGGGTACAGGGGACACAGATGACACAGTGTTCCGATTTAAGAACAGATTCAGGTTAAGAACGAACCTACAGTCTCTATCTTGTTCGTTAACCGGGGATTAAAAAGAGAGTGATCTCACTAGGGGGAAGCAGAGCCTCGGAGGAGAGGAAGAAGAATAGCGGCTGACGTTGGGATCCCCTGGGAGGTGAGTAAAAATGCCCGTTGTGCTCATTACTCTGCATAGACCTCCCGTCGGCTACCACGAGTTCAGCTCAGGATAACCACCCCTAGCTTGTTTTTTCCACCCCAAGCTGGACTGATAACCTGTAAGGAGGTTAAGTTGTATTTACTGTTATTTATTGTTTTTAGGCATGTTATGTTCTTTGAGGAACCTCCTTCAAGTACATTAGTTTCCAATGCCTATTGTCTTTTGTTATTTCTTTTTTCTTTGGTTAACACAATTTTTTTCTATTGGAGTACAACCTATTAATTTTCTACATTCCAGTGTGGAGGCAGCTAAAGCTCTTCACCATAGTTGCCATTTGCTACTCGGGTTTCTGAGCACACAATTTAATGGATTTATTTATATAGTACTAGCTGATGGTGTAGAATTCAGCCACTTTTTCTAACCCTAACATACAATTACTCAATTACTCAATGACCATCAATCATTTTCATTTAAATGAAACAAATCTGATTGGCTGTGGCTCCACCCCCTTTTCTGAATTTGAACCCCAGTCACCCAATGACCAACTTTACCAGGTTTGAGGTTTGTGCCATTAACAGTGCAAGAATGGCAGCAATATTCCTCTTGAAAATCTGTAGATGAATTTTTGATTGGCTTTTGTAGGTTCCACCCACTTTTCTTAATATTAATCCTAGTCATCCAGTGACCAACTGTGCAACGTTTGAGAACCCTACCATAAACAGTGTAAGAATGGCTGCGGTTTACATTTTCCAAGTGAAATTTGTACTTGTCTCCACCCATTTTTTGGTTATGGGGATAAAAAGTATCCTATATGTTATTCCAGGTAATGTACTATATGTGTGTGCCAAATTGTATTCAAATCCGTTCAGTCATTGTTGTGCGATTGAGTAACAAACATCCAAATATCCAAACTTTCATATTTATATTATTAGTAGTGTTGATTGAACATCAAAATGTTCGGGTTCGGGGTGGTTCGGCCCGAACCCAATGAAAGTCAATGGGGACCCGAATATTTATTCTTTGCAGGTCATAAAAACCATTAAAAATGAGGGAAACTTCTGTAAAATGGCTTATGAATAGTGTGTGTGTGTGTGTGGGGGGGGGGGGGGGGCAAATGAGATCCTGGAAAGCTGTTGTTGTACTACAACCTTAAAAAGAGAGCGGCAACGCTAACCCAGCACACAGGATGGGAGAGGAGGTAGTACAGGAGAGCAGGGCCACGCTTTGTGACACAACACAGGCCTGGCATGGCGACAAAATGCATGCGTACAGCAAAGCATTTTTTTCGCCATGCAGTGATAAATATAATGGAATGAGATATTCCTTAACAAGAGAGCGGCAACGCAAACCCAGCACACAGGATTGAAGAGGAGGTAGTACAGGAGCAGAAGGCCACGCTTTGTGACACAACCCAGGCCTGGCATGGCGACAAAATGCATGCGTACAGCAAAGCATTTTGTCGCCATGCAGTGATAAATATAATAGAATGAGGTATTCCTTAAAGAGGAGCTGTTAGGTATAAGGTCTCAGAGAAAATAAACACATATATCAGTAGCTAAAGATTGGCTGTACTTACATTACATATGCATTTCACTGTCCACGTTTGGATTTCACAGAATTTGTATATAGTATATGCAGAGATAGATGCTCCTGACAGCTCATGGCAGGCTCCATGTTTTTCTGTCAAATGTGTCGTCATGTCCTGCCTGCTTCCTGATCACAGATAAGCTCCTACTTGAACAACACAGTGTGCAGTGAATATTAATGAGCCATGTGGCTAGGAACAATAGCTGACTCCTGCAGAGTACTCTGCCCCGAGATTTATCAGTGCTACACGCTGGACTGATTACAAGCTTCTGTAACGTCTCATTAGCAGCCGAGGGGAGGGCCCCAGAATGCTTTGCAGTTTAGTATGCGGCTTGCGTCCTTATGGCTCTGTAACAGACTTGCTGATAAGCACACATCAAAGGTAACTGAGATTTTTATCTTCACTAATGGCTTTTGGGCTTCCTTCTAAACTGTTTAACACAGGAGAATAGAGGTTTAAATTAGCTTCTGCAGCCTGACAGTTACTCTTTAAAAAGAGAGCGGCAACGCTAACCCAGCACACAGGATGGAAGAGGAGGTACTACAGGAGGAGAGCAGGGCCACGCTTTGTGACACAACCCAGGCCTGGCATGGCGACAAAATGCATGCGTACAGTGAAGGATTTTGTCGCCATGCAGTGATAAATATAATAGAATGAGATACTCCTTAACAAGAAAGCGGCAATACTAACCCAGCACACAGGATGGAAGAGGAGGTAGTACAGGAGCAGAAGGCCACTGCAGCCAAAACAGTGGAATTGATCTTGGACTTCAGAAGACACCCCCCCACACAACAACCAATTTTCATCAACGAGATTGAAGTGTCCAGGGTCCCCAGCGTTAGGTTCCTGGGCACAACCCTAATGAGCGACTTAAGGTGGGCGCAGAACACCACCAAAATCCAGAAGAAGGCTCAACAGAGACTATTCTTCTTGCGCCAATTGAAAAAATTTGGTATGACTCAGAAGCTGCTGTCCAGCTTCTACACTGCCACTATTGAAGCTACCTTTTGCTCTGCCATTATCGTGTGGTATGCAAGAGCAACCGCTAGTGACAAGTATACGCTTCAAAGAGTTATCAGCTCAGCGGAAAGGATCATTGGCTCTTCTCTGCCACCGCTAGACCTCCTCCACACCACCAGAATCAAAACAAGGGCTAGCAGGATCTCCCAGGACCCATCCCACCCAGGCTGCCGCTTATTTAAGCTCCTCCCATCGGGCCGACGCTACAGGACCACCCGCCCTAAGACTAACAGGCGTAGGGACACCTTTTTTCCCCAGGCAGCCCTCCTGCTGAACTCCTGCCTCCCGTCGCCACGCCACTCGCTCAGGCCAACTTAGCCAATCAGCCTGGTCAAGGCACACTGGAGCCCGGGCCTGTAAAGAACCCAGCTATTACCCTGGTGCTCTTTTTGGCAGAGCTGTACTCAAGGTGCGGACTCTTTCAATTAACTTACTTATCCATGAGCAGCGCAATATCCAAAGACAGAAGATTTCTGCTTGAAGCAAACCGCATATTGTACTGCATAGACCGTTAAAAATGTGTAGGCACTGACTGTCTCATTGTACTATTGCCTGTCTTGCTTGTATGATTGCTATTTTTTATGACTGTCCCGCTTGTTATGTTCGTTATGTTTATGTCACTGTCTATTGTCTGTTGCCATTGCCATGTGAACCACAACCAATTCCGGGTTCGACCTCGGTCGCACTTGGCGAAATAAATGATTCTGATTCTGATTCTGATTCTGATTTGTGACACAACCCAGGCCTGGCATGGTGACAAAATGCATGCGTACAGCAAAGCATTTTGTCGCCATGCAGTGATAAATATAGTAGAATGAGATATTCCTTAACAAGACAGCGGCAACGCTAATTCAACACAGATGTTAATGGTGCTGGGTCGTGGGGTGTTGCAAAGTCGTTTCCAATCCACGATTTATTCATTTTAATATATGTCAGATGGTCTGCATTTTCTGTGGAGAGGCGGATACGCCGATCAGTAACAATGCCTCCAGCAGCACTGAAACAGTGTTCAGAGATAACGCTGGCTGCAGGGCAAGCCAGCACCTCTATTGCGTACATTGCCAGTTCGTGCCAAGTGTCTAACTTAGAGACCCAATAGTTAAAGGGGACTGATGGATTGTTGAACACGGCTACGCCATCTGACATGTAGTCCTTGACCATCTTCTGCAGGCGATCGGTGTTGTAGATGTAACTGGGTGAATGCTGTTCTGTGGGCTGCTGCCTGGGTGTCAGGAAACTTTGGTGTCCACACCGGAGGCAGTGTTGCTGGGGGCTGGAAGCGAGCCGCCGGTACCCTGGCCTTGCGCGTTTGACTACAGAGTGGGATGTTTGGCTTCCATGTGCCGGTGCATGCTGGTAGTGCTGAGCTTTTTCACATTTTTTCCCCTGCTCAGTGTCTTCCTGCACACCTTGCAAATCACCATGGTTACATCCTCGCTGCTGTCTTCAAAGAAATCCCAGACTTTGGAGGACCTACTGTTTTGTTTGGGAGTTTGGTGCGTGCGTCTTTTGCGTCTCACTTGTGCGCTTGTTGTGGCCGATGTTCCCTGACTCCTTTGTGGCACAATGCCAACTCTTGATGCAGTGGGTTCTTCAGCTGACTCATCTGTACTGCTATCTTCCTGACGGCCACGTGCTGCTGGTGACCAATCCGGGTCTGTGTGATCATCTGAAAGTGTTTTTTTAATAAACAATATACAGGAAAAATCACAGAATATCATGTGGATTGGTGGTACGCAAGTGATCACACTTGGCGGCACTGAACGTGTTTTTTTAATAAACGATACACAACAAAAATCACAGAATATACGTGTGGATTGGTGGTACACTTGGCTGCACTGAAAGTGTTTTATTAATAAACAATACACAGCAAAAATCACAGAACATACCTGTGGATTGGTGGTACGCAAGTGATCACACTTGGCGGCTGTGCTGTCACAACAGCCTCCTTTAATGTTATTTAACATTATTTATATTCTTTGTATTAGTATATTCCAGTCCCCCTGCAAGATTTAGTTATTTAGCATTTCCCAACTGTAACTCCCTGCTCAACAGCCTTGTCTAGATGTTTCTGCAACAGTTGAGTTCAGTTAGTGAGGAGATCTTGCTGTGCTTGTAGTCGCATCGTATTTTTACCTATGAATATGCTCTAAAAACATCTTTGTATGCTTTAAACGCAAGTAAAGATACTACAGATTATACTTGGAGTCATTATTTCATCGAGTAAACTGCCTGTGGAGGTTTCTAAATCAGTGTGGAGTTATACTGCTATACAGACTGGGTCTTCTGGAGTATGCCTCACACATAAAGCGGGAATTCGAAACAGAACAGTAAAAATACGATATCTGCAAGAAGGTAATGAGATTTCCGGTCAACTCATCAGTAAAGGACTGATCTGCAATACGATAAAGGATTACCTAGCTACACATCAAACTCAAATCTACAAAGAGTAAATAGACATTCAGCAAAAAAGTACAAGAATTGCCTGTTTGCCTTCCTACAGTGAATACAGTGAGTACAGATTGCTTCAGAAATTGTACATTTCTTCTGTTTGGGACTATCGCTATTAAGTTTAAAAAAAAAAAAAAAAAATCACCCAGTGATAAGATTCATAAGCATCATATCTGCAGCCATAGAGCATGTCTATTTCTGCGCATTCTATTAACATGGAAGATGAATTAATTCTCGGTCAAGATGATTCAGATAAACATGTTGTACTACCTGAGAGACCAAGGCGGTCAATACATCTTTCTCTAAAGGCAAGAGAGAGGTATGAAGCAGAAAGTGAAGGAATGTTTCATAGTCTGTCTGAATTGTGGATAAAAACGCTGCAACACATATCTGATATTGAGAAGACTGGCAGTAATGGAGAGCAATTAAACAATGCACTTACAAGACTTAAGAAGACATATGAAAATTACAGGAAACTCTCTGAAAAATATTCTTCCTTTCTATCGCAAGTTAGTACAGAACAAGCGTCAAAAGAGTTGAATGACTTTACCACCGCTGATCAATAGAGACATGTTACGTTTATGGAAGCAAAGTTACAGTTAGAGAATAGGATAGCAAATTTTATCGAAACTACATCCTGTACCTCTATTTCTTCTAGACACTCAAAAAAACTGTCAGTGCAAGCAACCTCTCACAGATTTACTAGATCATGCAAATCGCTGCAGTCACTCTCCCAGAGGTCATCATTAAGCATTCAGTTAGTCAAAGCCCGTGCAGAAGCAGAGGCTGCGAAAGCACAATCTTATTGCTTTGAACAAGAATCGACTCTTAAAGCGGACGCAGCACGCAAACAGGCGGACGCAGCACGCAAACAGGCTGAAGCACAGGCAGAAGCAACACGTGTGCAGGCAGAAGCACAGGCAGAAGCAACACGTGTACAGGCAGAGACAGAGGCCCAGTTAGAACTTCTGCAAAAGAAAAGGGAAGAAGCAGCAGCTCTAGCAAGGTTAAAGGTCTTCGAACAAGCTGTGGAAGAGGAAGAAGGAATGAATTACCCTAGCCTAAAGTCTGCTGACGATCCTGCTAAACGAACTTTGCAATTTGTTATGAACCAGAACAATGGATATACTCCCCTGCATACAGCTGAAGTCTCTACACCTACCTGTTCAGCAAGTAAGCAGCCAGAATGCATACCATTAAAACATGAATCTCAGCTTAACACTGTACCTTTGAAGGATTCTGCTATGCTGTCCAACACTACAAGTCCAAGAGAACAAATCTATACACCTTGTCAGACCTCAGCAAGATATAATCACAAAGAAATATCACAACCAATTGGAACAAATCCCATGAATCTCATAACACAGTCTTTTTCAAGCTCCCATGCTCCAAACATCACACAGATCAAACCCTCGCCTGGAGTAAACGCATCTGCATCTCCATTCTCTACATCACCACTGGAACAGCACAAGCCACATACTGTCTGCAGTGGTGACGCATTTCCACGTACAGAAATAAAATCAGAAAAGTCTGAAATTGAAGAAGTTGGCAAGTATATGATTCGCCGAGAGCTTCTTAACTCTGGACTAACACAATTTGATGATCAACCAGAAAACTACAGAGGTTGGCGAGCTACATTCAAGACTATAATCCAGAACCTGGAGATTGAACCTATAGGAGAACTTGACCTACTTATCAAATGGTTGGGACCGCAGTCATCAGAACAAGTTAAAAGACTGAAATCTGTTCATTGCGATGATCCAGCAACGGGTCTTAACATAGTTTGGGAGAGAATAGAGAGAGTTTATGGATGTTCTGAAGCTATTGAGCTTGCCTTATTCAAGAGACTTCGAAACTTCCCAAAACTGTTTAACAAGGACAACCACCAGTTTCAAGAATTAAGCGACCTTCTTCTTGAAGTAGAAAGAGCCAAGGCAGACCCACACCTTCCAGGTCTTGTCTACTTGGATACAGCTCATGGTGTAAACCCAATTGTACAGAAGTTGCCACCAAATATTCAGAGTGAATGGGCAAAGAAAGGATCTAAATATAAACAGGACTATAATGTATCCTTTCCACCTTTTTCTTTTTTCTCCAAATTCATTAGAGACATAGCTACTGTAAAGAATGACCCAAGCTTTTTATTTTTTGATACTACAGTTCTTCCTTCAACACCTTTAAATTGCGATACTCAAGGCAAGTTTAAGGACTCACGGAACTCTATCTATGTCAAGAATACTGGAATCTTCTCAAGTTCTCAAGACTCTGATTTTAAACCACAGCAAGTCAAGGAAAATGATCCTAGGTATCAATGTTCTATTCATAACAAGCCACACCCTCTTAGAAATTGTCGTGTGTTTAAACAAATGCCCTTTGAAGAGCGCAAATCTTTCCTCAGAGAACACGATATTTGTTATAGATGTTGTGCATCTACAGACCACTTTGCTAAAGACTGTAAAGTTCCTGTCAAATGTTTTGACTGCAACAGTGATAAACACATAACGGCTTATCATCCTGGTACTCCCAAAGAAGTGCTTCAAACTGCTCAAGCCTCAAAGACTACACCAAGTTATGGCGGGGAGAGTACTGAGGAAATGACAGCATCTGTATCCACAAAATGTACTGAGGTATGTGAAGAAGGATTCCACAGAAAGTCATGCAGTAAAATATGTCTGGTCAAGGTATATCCAGAAGGACGACCACAGAGCGCAGTGAAGATGTATGCTATCCTTGACGACCAGAGCAATCGTTCATTAGCAAGTCCAGAATTCTTCAACGTGTTCAATATTCAAGGAGAAACCTGGCCCTACACTTTACGAACTTGCTCAGGCCTGGTTAAGATATCTGGAAGAAGAGCACATGGTTTTGTGGTAGCATCTGAGTATGGAAACACAGAATTTTCACTTCCAACACTTATCGAATGTGATCAGTTGCCAAACAATCGAGAAGAGATCCCTACACCAGAAGCGGCTCTTTATCATCCTCATATGAAACACATAGCCAGTTACATTCCACCGCTTGATGATGATGCAAAGATTCTCCTTCTTTTAGGCAGAGATATCCCAAGAGTCCATAAGGTGCGACAACAATGCAATGGACCAAATGATGCCCCTTATGCACAGAAATTAGATTTTGGATGGGTCATAATAGGAGATGTTTGCTTAAATACATTTCAAGAGTCTTATGATGTGTTCTCATGCAAGACCAGCATCAGAGAATCTGAATGCACCTTTCATTCACTTAAACATCCTTTTAACTTTCAAGTTCAGGAAAGTTTCAGTTTAAAGACTTCATGCGATGTACAAAAGAAAATCAGTTGTAAGAACAGTTCTCATCAAGACTTTGGTGACACTATATTCCAAATAACTCGTGATGACAATAAGACAGTTCCTTCCATTGAGGATAAAGAGTTCATAAACATCTTGAATAATGAATTCTTCAAGGATGAAACTAACAGTTGGGTAGCTCCTTTACCGTTTCGTTCACCAAGAATTAGACTTCCAAATAACAAGAAACAAGTTATTTCTAGGCTAACTTCACTTAAAAAAATTCTGAAGAACAAACCCGATGTGAATGATCACTTTATAAAGGCAATCACTAGTGATATGGAAAGGTTCGCAAGGTGAAAGTGAAGACAGCAAGAAATGGTAGTGTTAAGACTTTGTTTAGACCCATCATGGAGACAGTCTTACTCCTGCCTTCAAATGAAGATGTCTTATCTACTCGATCCAAGGGAACAGCCTGATATGCCTTCGAGTCTACTGAGTTACAGCCTTTCTCCAGTGATGGAAGATTCTTCAAAGATCTGCATTCAAGAATTAATGTTTATGTTTTATGTTTTCTCTCTTATTTTCTAGTCTTAATTATACATATAGTTTTCAATGTTAAATTGTATTATATATAGTGGTATCTACCGATACCAAGCGGGGAGTGTGCTGTCACAACAGCCTCCTTTAATGTTATTTAACATTATTTATATTCTTTGTATTAGTATATTCCAGTCCCCCTGCAAGATTTAGTTATTTAGCATTTCCCAACTGTAACTCCCTGCTCAACAGCCTTGTCTAGATGTTTCTGCAACAGTTGAGTTCAGTTAGTGAGGAGATCTTGCTGTGCTTGTAGTCGCATCGTATTTTTACCTATGAATATGCTCTAAAAACATCTTTGTATGCTTTAAATGCAAGTAAAGATACTACAGATTATACTTGGAGTCATTATTTCATCGAGTAAACTGCCTGTGGAGGTTTCTAAATCAGTGTGGAGTTATACTGCTATACAGACTGGGTCTTCTGGAGTATGCCTCACACATAAAGCGGGAATTCGAAACAGAACAGCGGCGCTGAAAGGACCTGATTCACAAAGCGGTGATAACTCAGTTATCACGCCTAAAAGACTTTAGGCGTGATAACCTTTGCACCGCTGAGTTAGCACCGCTTTGTGCTGTTTATCGCACGCATAGGGATATAATTCCCATAGGGATTAATGGGCGCATCGCGCGCACCGCGCGCATCACGCTGTGTGCTGGGCGACTGCGTGCGCAACACTTTGCACGCGGGAATTTCGCACGAGTTTCTTCTTATCACGCCTAAACAGAGTTTAGGCATGATAAAGGGCTTTTCACTGGCGTGCAAACAGTTTGCACCGCTTTGTGAATCAGGCCAAAAATGTTTTTTTAATAAACAATATGCTGCAAAAGTCACTGAAAATACGTGTGGATTTTTAACAGCCCTGTGGGTGCTGCAGCTGCTGTCAGCTGTGAGGCTGGGGCCCTGAGGCTGGCAGTGTGGCCCTGTGGGTGCTGCTGTCAGCGGTGAGGCTGGGGCCCTGTGGCTGGCCTGGCTAGCAGTGAGGCTCTGTGGGTGCTGCTGTCAGCTGTGAGGCTGGAGGCTGGGGCCCTATGGCTGGCACTGGCAGACAGTATGCTACGCTAAACTCCCTACCTACCCAAAGCTAAACCCTAAAGCAAATGGCGTCGATCACGCGCGTTCGGGTATTTATGCAACCGAACACGTGACCCGCTTGGCCAATCACAGCGCGAGACACGTGTTCATCAGAACGTTCTGGCACGTTCTGCCGAGCGTTCGATCAGGGGCAAGTTCGAGCTGAGCATTTATCATGGACAATGAGTTGTTCGGATGGTGTTCGCGGCGAACCCGAACACCCCAAATTTTGCCAAACCCCGAATAGTGGCGAACACTGTTCGCTCAACACTAATTATTAGTGAGATTTATATAGTATGCTATGGTATAAGGCCATTAAAGACAACAGACACAGATACATGGCTATAAAGCTGGCCATACATACATCAATTTTCCTGTTCAATCGTAGTTAGGAATCTATTGCAAGAAATATTTGATTGATGATAATTTCGATTTTAGGTTAATGGTAAATTCTATCAATTTGAAAAAGTTTCAGGTGTTGCTTTGCGTCATTCTTATTTACATGATATACTTTTACAAATTGCATTAAGCAAGATGACAACCCCCGTAAAACAGACAGAACATGTCCCCTTTTTTAGCCAATAAGGCAAAATGACAATATACTAAAGTAAATGCAGTTATTTACTTATGTAGAACATGGTAAGGGTCAAGTGAAGAAAAGTTTGATTCACTATTCAGGATAACTTAAAATAATATTTTTAGAATGTAGCCGTAGCTACAGTTATTTTTGAGATATCTGCATAATAGTACAAAGTCACTGCTTGGATTAATGTAAGTTGAAGAGTTCATTTAACAGCACTTATGACAATTGAAGCACAGTTTATGCTGAAAAAATAGTGGCTTTGACAATGAATATTAAATTGTAACTTTAGACCTCAAAAATCACACTAATATCTCAAGAACAAATGGTGAGAAAGTCATCCTGCAGAAATATATGAACGTTCTGAAATGCTGTGCACAAAGCTTTCATAGAATTGCACTAAATCTGATATTGTGTTTGAATTGTCGTCATCAGCAATTCAGTGTTCATTTTCATGTATAAATAGACGGCTATAGAGTCTATACAGCTGCCTCCATAAGGACCGTTGCCTCTCGCGCACATAATAGTACTGGAGAACATATTCATTACAAGATAGACAATAATTAACACAATATTGTAGCTATTTTTATGCATAACATTTGTTTGTATTAATACACTTAAGCAGATGCCATCTGCCTAGGGTGTTTAATTACACAATTAGCTTGCTCCACAAAAGCATAGCAGAACCAACAATTTCAGCAATCTCTTGCTTGGAATGTATTTCTGTAGTGGTAAGTAACCATATTGGGATATACTGTTCAAGAACATATTATAGCAGTCATGGCTTTCTTTGTAGTTCTGCCCTCTCAATTGGATTGTACCATTGTTTCCACATAAATGTAATGGTGTACTTTGTCATTATGTGGAACCATACATTACTACTACTACACATGCTGCATTTGTTGCTATGTTGTGCTACCAGTGAGGTAGATTTCTTTATTTTCAGTATCTTTTAAGGCACACCTGAAGTGACATTTGACATGATGAGATAAACATAGGTATATTTCGAACTAGCTCAAATAAGAAATTGTCTGAAGTCCTTTCTGTTTACCAATACAGCAAGCATTCAAAACGAATGTTCTTATCTGCTCAAATGAGCTTGTCAAACAGCTTGCCAAATTCAGTCAGTTTACTGAGAAGTAAATAGAAGCTACAATCATGTTATCTGAGTAATAAAATGCTACTAATGAGGTTTTAGTGCTGAAAAGTTCAAAAGGTAATCACGTCTATTTATTTTTCAGCTCAGCAAATCA
The DNA here is from genome assembly GCF_040937935.1 of Hyperolius riggenbachi. NCBI lineage: Eukaryota > Metazoa > Chordata > Amphibia > Anura > Hyperoliidae > Hyperolius > Hyperolius riggenbachi. Next base: position 124,086,272 of record NC_090652.1, on the reverse strand, counting down.
GAGGCCTCAGCCGCGCTTATGTATATATACATTGCTGGTGAGGTAGATGCAAGGTGAGCCGAATGATGACTCACCCTGCTGCAGCTCAAATCCTTGGCGGAGTTAAATACCATTCCCTCTATCCGAGTTGTAGCAACTCAGAGGGAGATGTAATTCGGGGTCCCTGAATTACCCTTGTGCGGGGCAAGTAGTATAGCACTAGTGCTTTAGCAACACCCAGTCTCGGCACTCGGTGCCTGCCGCCGAGCACCAAAACAACCTGCTTCAACAGCCGCTATTTAGAATTCAGTCTTAAAGTCAAGTCCTTAGACTGAAAATACAAATATGAGACTCAGTTCTATTTAACTACAAACAAATACAATTAATCATTTCATAGGTTTATTTTCACATCAGGTTTGCTGTTAATGCATATACATACATTTTGGGGAGGGGCAAACCATTTGTTTTCAACACACACAGTGTTGAAGATCACATTTTGGGTGGTGTTTTTTTACTAACATATTTGTTTACCACACATTCGATATTTGGATTGAATGATTGTCCTATTTTTTAGGCATGTTTTAGTCAAAGCTTGACCAGTTTTACTTTATTTTTTTTTTTTTATGAAATCAGTCATCTTGAAAGGAGAAACAAGAACTTTACCGAATACAATTGCACAAACATGCTCCAATAGAGACAAAAAAAATGAGAGCTATACTAATGATCTCTTTAATATTTTGTCCATTGTAAGCAAAATTATAAAAGATTTAGAACTTTCTGAACTACCGAGGAAGCAGCTGAGTACCTCAAAACTTACAACGGTCAACAAACATTTTTTGACACGTTGAGAAAATAATTGGGTCTGCCAATATTTATATATGCACCTTAAGATGAGAGTGCTGATTTTGTGGCAATGGTTGAATATGTTAAAAGGTCAAAATAACTCCCACATCTAGCCACATCATATGCATAGAAGGTGAGATAAATACAAATAATTTAAGAGCACTACAATATTTTTCTTCCAACCAGTGATCAGAAGGATCTAAAAATGTATAAAACTATATAAAAAATAAATAACATAAGAAAAATAAGTCCAGTAGTAGCACAAAAGTCTCTGCAGGTGTCCGCTCTATGATGGCTCACCGTTGTTTTACAGTCCACCACCTTGCATCCCATAAAGGGATTGAACTCACCCAGCCTGTGTGACCACTACTAGATTGGTCAGATAGCGCTCTATGGACATCCCACGATAGGCTCCTTGGGTTTTCTCTTTTCCTTTACTCTGGCATGCAGATGTTAAGTGGAATCTTCAATCAATAAAAGCCGTCCCCCGCCACACTGATCTCTCCAGTCAGTCTAGCTTCCTAGGCTGCTAATGCTTATTGTGCTGATGCTTGCATACACCAGAGCCCCAGTGAGTATGGCTGATTTGCACTTCCTGGTTGCACATTCTGGTTGGGTCACATGATGTATCCAGTCAAAGACTGACCAATCTTGTAGTGGTCACACAGGCTGGGTGAGTCCAATCCATCACGGGGTGCATGGTGGTGGACTGTAAAACAATGTTGAGCGCTGTCTACCAAACCAAGAAAAGTAGGTGAGATGCATGGCCTTATGAACACACTTTAAATGTGATATGTAATTTCATTACACAAATCAAATAGAGTGTTTAAGCAAGGTTTTATAAAAAAAAATGAAAAACTGCAGTTATGTTTTATTATCCATATTTGACTGCAATCAGGCATTGAACTAGATATATACACACAGTGCCCATCTTAACCCCATTATTTGGGGCTGTATGGCTGTGGCGTCGAGTTCATTTCAAGGTTCCAAAAAATACTATTGTCATCTAATTTGCTTTAGAGGTTAGAGCCACTTGGGAACATGAAAAAATAATATAATAGTACTACTTATACTACTAAAATAGTAGCATAACAAACTCATAATTTTAAAGTATACTGACACTTAAGTTTTCAGATGAAATGGGTTTTAAGATTTGGGTAGACTCTTCAAAAGGAAAGACTTCACTCCCTTCTTAGAGCATCCTTGTCTTATGTTATGGAAAAGGCCCTATATTCAGTTTCTGCTCAGAGAAATGGGTATTATTACAGGTGCATGTAGAAAGGGTGCCAGGGAAAAAGGGCCCAGGGGATAATGAAATCTCAATAACGATAAACATTGTTAACAAAATTGGTTAATGATAAATACCATTTTAAAGCAGACGGGCGCTGTATCGTTCCGTAATTCAACAATACAGCTTAACCCAGCCCTACTCTCACACAGAACCCTCCCCTGGTGGTGCCTAACCTAACCACTCCCCTGGTGGTGCCAAACCCTATCCACACCGCTGGTGGTGCCTAACCCTAACCACTCCCCAGTGGTGCCTAACCCTAACCCCCCGGTGGTGCCTAACCCTATCCACCACGCCTGGTGTTGCCTAACCCTAACCACCCCCTGAGTGGTGCCTAACCATAACCACCCCCTGGTGGTGTCTAACCCTAACCACTCTCTCTGCACAAACATCCTTACACACATATAAATTATAATATATTTGATAACGTAAAATCTGTACAAACAAAATAATATGACAAAAAGTATAATGTTGCAAGCTTCTAAAACGATAACATATTTCATAAACTTTAATGTTTTAATGTTGTTAGCAATATTTATAGAGCAATTTGTTTTCTGCTTTGGGCACTGTATTAACAATAAATGCATTAGAGTCTATGGCAGCGCCCTTTTCGTCCACTAGCCGCCGGTGTCCTTTTTTCCTGCTTCCATTATTACTGTGACACGTGCAGTAGCAGCCATTAGGGGTGACATGAGTGGGAATCTAGAAGCACCCTTTAACCACCCTGGCGTTCTGATTAAATCGCCAGGGTGGCTGCGGGAGGGTTTTTTTTAGATAAAAAAAAAACTATTTCATGCAGCCAACTGAAAGTTGGCTGCATGAAAGCCCACTAGAGGGCGCTCCGGAGGCGATCTTCCGATCGCCTCCGGCGGCAAGAGATAACACGGAAGGCCGCAATGAGCGGCCCTCCGTGTTTCGCTTCCCTCGTCGCCATGGCGACGAGCGGAGTGACGTCATTGACGTCAGCCGACGTCTTGACGTCAGCCGCCTCCGATCCAGCCCTTAGCGCTGGCCGGAACTGTTTGTTCCGGCTACGCTGGGCTCGGGCGGCTGGGGGGACCCTCTTTCGCCGCTGCACGCGGCGGATCGCCGCGCTGCAGCGGCGATCAGGCAGCACACGCGGCTGGCAAAGTGCCGGCTGCGTGTGCTGCTTTTTATTTGGTGCAAATCGGCCCAGCAGGGCCTGAGCTGCAGCCTCTGGCGGTGTTGGACGAGCTGAGCTCGTCCAGACCGCTCAGCTGGTTAATGCAGGGATGTCAAACCAGTCCTTCGAGGGACCGGTTTGACTACCCTGACCGTTTTGATTACCAGCATCCAGCAATACTACCATCTGCGATAAATGTAAGAATGTAAATAAGGGTAATGTAAGATTTTACAAAAAGAGTTTTATTCATTATTTAGATTCATTAAAGTTCCGCTTTGAGTTTAGCAAAACAAATTGCAATAGAAGTATTAATACAATATATTTATTCTTAACAACTAACGTTTTAGCCCTTTGTGATTAAAATTCTAAGAAAAACAAAAGTTTGCTTTCCTAAAACAGAAAGAATTTGCGATAATTCAGGTTGGAGTGACCTCGAGATGTCTCCCAGGCACCACTGCTGAATATATGCAAATTAACCATTGTACCCTTAGAAGCTAAACACACCTCCAGAACCGCTGGAATGCAATGATGTGTCAGCTTGTTAATATGTACAGAGCCATAATAATCCAACATGCATACAGACTGTTTCGGATTGTTTGATCCTCATCAGTGCATGGCATGGATTAATTTGGCTCTATGGAGTAGGGCTTGTAAATCCGAGAGGCACAGACTAACCAGCAAGCTCATGGTGACCCAGAACTCATTGGGGTGTGTAAGGGACTACAATGGTCCTAAAAGCTCCCTTACTAAGATGTTAAGAAAAACAAAAGTTTGCTTTCCTAAAACTGAAAGAATTTGCGATAATTCAGGTTGGAGTGAGCTCGAGATGTCTCCCAGGCACCACTGCTGAATATATGCAAATTAACCATTGTACCCTTAGAAGCTAAACACACCTCCAGAACCGCTGGAATGCAATGTGTCACATCACTGCACTGCACTGCACTGCACTGCACTGATCAAATAATCCGAAACAGTCTGTATGCATGTTGGATTATTATGGCTCTGTACATATTAACAAGCTGACACATCATTGCATTCCAGCGGTTCTGGAGGTGTGTTTAGCTTCTAAGGGTACAATGGTTAATTTGCATATATTCAGCAGTGGTGCCTGGGAGACATCTCGAGCTCACTCCAACCTGAATTATCGCAAATTCTTTCTGTTTTAGGAAAGCAAACTTTTGTTTTTCTTAACATCTTAGTAAGGGGGCTTTTAGGACCATTGTAGTCCCTTACACCAGTGGTGCTCACCGCCAGGTCGTGATCACGCTTACACGTGGATTCACGACCATTTTGACGCATTCCGCCTCGGACACGAAAATCCGTGAATAGATTTTCAACCACGAAAATCTACTTCGGCTTCGCGTGAATGCGGACAGAAATCCGCATTCACGCTCGTGAAACCCGGGGCTGAAGTCGTGGTTTGCGGAAATGCGTCAAACTATGCGGAAGTGACACATTGCAGGCCAATCTGAGTGCCCCAGCCAGGCCCTAGCAACCAATCACAGGAGGGGAGCTATGCCCTCCCCTCCTGAATATAAAGCGGCGGCCATGATGGAAAAGCTCTGTCCTTGCTACTAGACTGTGGTGCTGAGAGGATTATCTCCAGGCCATTGTTGTTTAAACAAGTGCATTTATTGTGTTAAAAACAAAGCGTTTTTTTTGCTAACACTGCTCTTATACTGTACACAGTTAGCTAGTCAGTGAGTGATTGCTGTAGTTAGTTGTAGTCAGTGTAGTGTAGTGGGAGTGTGGGAGTCTAGTGATTATTTAACTGTGTGTAGTGCTGTGCAGGCAGGTTCAGTGCTGCAGTGTAGTGGGAGTGGGGATTATCTGTGTGTAGAGTGCAGGCAGGCAGGTTAGTGCAGCTGCAGTGTTCACTTGTATATTCCAGTGACAGTTATACACTTGTACTATTTGCAGGCAGCCAGTCACACCGCCAGCGCCGCCACTCTCTGCCAGCGCTGTTCATTTATTCTGTCAGTGACCTTGTGCCGTGCCCAGTGCCCACTGCTCGCTCGCTCGCTGGCATATGAGCATCTCATTACACAGTGTGACATCCTTGTGTGCCCACTGCATCCTTCAGTGACCTAGTTGTATATCCAGTGCCCACTGCTGTGCCCACTGCATCCTTCAGTGACCTTGTACTGTGGCCACTGCATCCTTCAGTGACCTAGTTGTATATCCAGTGCCCACTGCTGTGCCCACTGCATCCTTCAGTGACCTTGTACTGTGCCCACTGCATCCTTCAGTGACCTAGTTGAATATCCAGTGCCCACTGCTGTGCCCACTGCATTCTTCAGTGACCTTGTACTGTGGCCACTGCATCCTTCAGTGACCTTGTACTGTGGCCACTGCATCCTTCAGTGACCTTGTACTGTGCCCACTGCATCCTTCAGTGACCTAGTTGTATATCCAGTGCCCACTGCATCCTTCAGTGACCTTGTACTGTGGCCACTGCATCCTTCAGTGACCTAGTTGTATATCCAGTGCCCACTGCTGTGCCCACTGCATCCTTCAGTGATCTTGTACTGTGGCCACTGCATCCTTCAGTGACCTAGTTGTATATCCAGTGCCCACTGCTGTGCCCACTGCATCCTTCAGTGACCTTGTACTGTGGCCACTGCATCCTTCAGTGACCTTGTACTGTGCCCACTGCATCCTTCAGTGACCTTGTACTGTGGCCACTGCATCCTTCAGTGACCTTGTACTGTGCCCACTGCATCCTTCAGTGACCTTGTACTGTAACCACTGCATCCTTCAGTGACCTAGTTGTATATCCAGTGCCCACTGCATCCTTCAGTGACCTTGTACTGTGGCCACTGCATCCTTCAGTGACCTAGTTGTATATCCAGTGCCCACTGCTGTGCCCACTGCATCCCTCAGTGACCTTGTACTGTGCCCACTGCATCCTTCAGTGACCTTGTACTGTGCCCACTGCATCCTTCAGTGACCTAGTTGTATATCCAGTGCCCACTGCATCCTTCAGTGACCTTGTACTGTGGCCACTGCATCCTTCAGTGACCTAGTTGTATATCCAGTGCCCACTGCTGTGCCCACTGCATCCTTCAGTGACCTTGTACTGTGCCCACTGCATCCTTCAGTGACCTTGTACTGTGCCCACTGCATCCTTCAGTGACCTAGTTGTATATCCAGTGCCCACTGCTGTGCCCACTGCATCCTTCAGTGACCTTGTACTGTGGCCACTGCATCCTTCAGTGACCTAGTTGTATATCCAGTGCCCACTGCTGTGCCCACTGCATCCTTCAGTGACCTTGTACTGTGGCCACTGCATCCTTCAGTGACCTTGTGCTGTGCCCACTGCATCCTTCAGTGACCTTGTACTGTGCCCACTGCATCCAGTGATTCATTACTAGCAACATGTCTGGCAGGGTTTCGCGGGGTGAGAGGAAAGGGAGTTCAATTGCCTCAGCCACTTCTGGGACTGCTCCACGTCCAGGAAGAGGACGCCCAGCTGTACGTGGTCGTGATGCAGCAGAAAAGGGGGCAGCAAAGCCTGGGCCGAGTCAGCGGACGCCATTGTCCAAATATTTTAAAGTTTCTGGTCCCCGTGTGGTGGTTGAGCAAATGGAACCTGACGTACTCATGGACATCATGACTTCCTCCCAGACCTCTACTGTGAGCACCACTCCAAGCAGTAGCAGCAGCAGCCAACATCCCACGCTTGTTGTGACATCCACCCCAGCACCCACTGGTCAGCAGCCCTCCCAGGATGACAGCGTTCTGTCCCTCAGTCCGGCATCTGGGAACCTGCTGACGCAAGAAGCACAGGACTTACTGGGGACTGATGTGGCAGAGATTGAGATCGGGCCACAATCACAAGCGTTGTTGAGTTCTGGTGATGAAGAAGAGGGGTCTGTGTCTGGGGATGTAGGGACAGAAGAGGAGGCGGGGGAGTCAGAGGAAGAGCTGGATTATGATGATGCTGCTGATGATGACGTTGTGGACCCTAACTATGTGCAGCCTGCTGAGTCCGTGGAAGAATGGTCAGAGCAGGATGACGAGTCACCTCGGCCTAGGCAAGGATATCGCCATATGTCAGGCAGGGGCAGGGGCATCGGCAGCAGTGGGCGTGGAGGAAGTAGACAGGACACTGCTTCAGCCGGCACCACCACCATGCAACCCCCGGCAACTACTACCACACATTGCTCCGCTGCACCCTCTGCTAGTGGGGGCCGCAGTAAATTAAAGTCACCAGTGTGGGATTGCTTTGAGGAATGTACTGATGACAAAAGGTATGCGGTGTGCAGGTTATGCAGCAAAAGATTGAGCCGTGGGAAAAGTCTGAGCAAGATGGGTACCTCATCCCTCCAGGGCAGGGGCTGGCAGGGGTTCCTGAGAGCAGAAGGCCCACCAGCGCAGCAGCATCCTCCCTCCCTCAGGGTCGTGAATCCCCCACAGCAGCAGCAGTAGTAGCACGCAAGCGCTCTTCCACCTCGGCTGCTCAGGACACAGACATTGAGGCTGGCAGCCAGTGTTCGTCTCTCTCCTCTGTCTTCCCTGCATCCCAGCGTCGTCAGACCCTGCTGAGCGACACCTTTCAGGGTCTGACCAAGCCTCTGCCTCCAAGCCACAGGCGGATCCGCAAACTAAATGGCTTGCTGGCCCGGGCCATGGCATCACAGCTGCTTCCCTACTCCCTGGTGCAGGAGGGGAGCGCCATGCGGACGCTGCTCCAATTTGGCATCCCCGAGTGGCAAGTCCCCAGTCGCCACTATTTCAGCAGGAGTGCGATCCCAGCACTCCACAAGTTTGCGGTGGAAAACGTGGCCCGTTCCCTGGACTACTCTGTGGGCAAGCGGGTCCACGTGACCATGGACTCGTGGAGTAGCAGATTTGGGACAGGTCGCTACCTGTCCTTTACGGCCCACTGGGTGACACTGATGGAAGGGAGGGAGGACAAGAGCGCATCAGCCCAGCTAGTGGTGCCACCACGCGGGATCAGGGGGGATGCAGAAGGGTCCTGTCACGACACTCCCTCAGCACCCGGAAAGCAAGCCCGCCTCGGCAGCAGCAGCGCCAAGCCTCGGCACTGCCAAGCCCTTTTAAAATTGGTGACCCTGGGGAAGGAGAGGCTTACGGCCACCAACGTCCTGGCCGCCCTCAGGAAGCAAGAGCGGAGGTGGCTGACCCCCAGAGGCCTGGAAGTGGGGTATGTGGCAGCCGATAACGGGGCCAACCTGGTGGCAGCAGTGCAGCAGGGAAACCTCCAGCACATCCCCTGCTTGGCCCATGTGCTCAATCTTGTGGTGCAGCGCTTCTTGCGCACCTACCAGGGGATAAGCGAGCTGCTGCAGGATGCCCGGGCGGTGGTACGCTTTTTCCGCCTGTCAGCCACTGCCTCTGCACTCTTGTCCACCTTACAGCAGCAGTATGGAAGGCCACAACACCGGATGATCATCGACATGCCAGTTCGCTGGAATTCGACTCTGGCCATGTTGGAGCGGCTGTGTCAGCACAGGCTGGCTCTTAGGGCCTACATGCTAGACCCAAGTGTCCCCAGCAACCAGCAAGTCCCCATGATTACTGCCACTCAGTGGACACTGATGCAGCAAGTATGCCTGGTGCTGAGTCCCTTCCTGGAGGCAACCAAGATGGTCAGTGAGGAGCGGGCCTCTGTGTGCCAGTGGGTGCCCTTGGTTTGTCTACTGGAGCAGGCAATGGACAATTTAATTGAGCGTGGGGATGAAGCCCTGAGGCAGTTGGAAGAACAGGAGCAGATGGCAGCACAGTCCAGCTCAGAGGAGGGCTCACAGCAGGTAGTGGAAGAGTTGGAGGTCCCTAACCTGAATGAGGAGGAGGAGCAGAGTGCAGCAGGCGTTGTTCGTGGATGGCGGTTTGAGGAGGACAACGACATGGCACAGGAAGAGGACAGGCATGCATTATGGGGCAATGGCGAGGACGAGGAAGATCTTGCTGGCAGGGCCCACTTGTTTCCCATGGCTGTGCACATGTTGCGCTGCCTTCGCAGGGACCCCCGGGTGATCCAGATGCGTTCAAGGGAGGACATCTGGATTACCTTGATGCTTGATCCCCGTCTGAAGGGGAAGCTGGGAGACTTAATGACGCCATCCACCACCGAGCAACGCACAAGGGAGTTGAAGGAGGCCCTTGTGCGCAGACTACTGGAAGCATTCCCCCAGCCTTCCACCCCCACTGTAACTGCTCTGCCAAGCCAGCAAGAGGTGCCTGCCATTGCCACTAGCAGCACAACAACAACCACCAGCAGCAGCAGCAGCAACTGGCGCCCGGAGACCTGAAGAGCCTAAGCAAGAGCCTGTATGCAGTGCAGCAGCCCAGAACAGAGGTGCCCGCCACAGCATCCACCACCAACCAGCACAAGCAACGACTGACCACCATGGTGTCTGACTATATGGGGTCATCCAGGGGGCTCAATGACACCGACAGCCCCGTGGACCCCTTGGAGTACTGGGTCAAGAGACTGGACATCTGGAGCGAGCTTTCCCAGTACGCCCTGGAACTCCTATCCTGCCCTCCTTCCAGTGTCCTCTCAGAGAGATGCTTTAGTGCGGCCGGTGGCGTGGTCACAGAGAAGCGCTCTCGGCTCTCCCACGCCTCTGTGGACAAACTCACCTTCCTGAAAATCAACCAGGCTTGGGTGGAAGGTGAGTTCCTGGCCCCTATTGTCGGACACAGGGGGACATGAAGTGGCTGCTGCATGTGCTGTTGTTAACTATGCCTGCCTTTATAAAGACATTTACTACCTGCCTAGTGCCTACCTTGGTTAATTTTTTGGTGTTATGGTACTACTACCAGTAAGTTGCCATGGTCCTCCTTCTGAGCTGCTGAACTGACCGCCCGCTTTGTCCTCCTGACTCAGTCGCTACTACACTCTGCGTTCACACTGCCCGGGTCGCCGGGTGCATTTAATTTTTTGGCCAGCACTATGACGCTGTGCTACTTCTACTGTGCTGCTGCTGCTGAACTGACCGCCCGCTTTGTCCTCCTGACTCAGTCGCTACTACACTCTGCGTTCACACTGCCCGGGTCGCCGGGTGCATTTAATTTTTTGGCCAGCACTATGACGCTGTGCTACTACTACTGTGCTGCTGCTGCTGAACTGACCGCCCGCTTTGTCCTCCTGACTCAGTCGCTACTACACTCTGCGTTCACACTGCCCGGGTCGCCGGGTGCATTTAATTTTTTGGCCAGCACTATGACGCTGTGCTACTACTACTGTGCTGCTGCTGCTGAACTGACCGCCCGCTTTGTCCTCCTGACTCAGTCGCTACTACACTCTGCGTTCACACTGCCCGGGTCGCCGGGTGCATTTAATTTTTTGGCCAGCACTATGACGCTGTGCTACTACTACTGTGCTGCTGCTGCTGAACTGACCGCCCGCTTCGTCCTCCTGACTCAGTCGCTACTACACTCTGCGTTCACACTGCCCGGGTCGCCGGGTGCATTTAATTTTTTGGCCAGCACTATGACGCTGTGCTACTACTACTGTGCCGCTGCTGCTGAACTGACCGCCCGCTTTGTCCTCCTGACTCAGTCGCTACTACACTCTGCGTTCACACTGCCCGGGTCGCCGGGTGCATTTAATTTTTTGGCCAGCACTATGACGCTGTGCTACTACTACTGTGCTGCTGCTGCTGAACTGACCGCCCGCTTTGTCCTCCTGACTCAGTCGCTACTACACTCTGCGTTCACACTGCCCGGGTCGCCGGGTGCATTTAATTTTTTGGCCAGCACTATGACGCTGTGCTACTACTACTGTGCTGCTGCTGCTGAACTGACCGCCCGCTTTGTCCTCCTGACTCAGTCGCTACTACACTCTGCGTTCACACTGCCCGGGTCGCCGGGTGCATTTAATTTTTTGGCCAGCACTATGACGCTGTGCTGCTACTACTACCACCAGTATGTTGCCGTGGTCCTTCTGTGCTGCTGAACTGACCGCCCGCATAGTCCTTCTCCTGACTCAGTCGCTACCACCACTGCACTCTGCGTTCACACTGCCCATGTCCACTGACAACTCTGCTGCGATGTCATTGCTAATTGCTGCAAAAAAAAAAAAAAATTACAAAAACCTCTCTGGAGCCTTTTTGCCGTCAGCCACTCATCCTCCTCCAGCGGTACCTTCGCCGCCAAGTGCCATTGGAACTCGCCTTCACCTCTTTGACTGCTTAACGCGTATATCCCTTTTTAAAACCACTTATTACCAATTAATAGCCCCATTTAAAGTGTTGATTTCACTTTAAAATCCATTTTCTCGAGAAAAAATTTTTTGGGGGGAATTTTTTATGTTGAAGTTATGTTGCCCCTTATCACCTCGATAATCCATGCTATTTGGGGGACTGTAGCATGTATGGGGGCTTTGTTATTAACGTTAAAAGAAAATCCGCCTCCGGGTGTGAATCCGCGCGTGATTACGCCATTCACGGGAAAAAATCCGCGTGGTTGCGTGGACGCGGATGAAAATCCGCATGCGGCGGGGCCGAATGCGGATTTTTTTTTGCAACCACGCGGATTTCCGAATTCGTGGATAAGGCACATCCGAGCATCTCTGCCTTACACACCCCAATGATTAAAATTCTGTCAGTCTTTTTCCTGTATCTGGTGGTATTTGGTGGTTGTAATAGATAGCGGAGAGGCCGCCGCAGCGGTGAGCGGCATGGCGGCAGTTTCCGCGTCTCAGCCGGCAGCCTCCGCCGCGCAGTTACATGTTGGAGTTTTGCCTGGTCCCTCAGTTGCACATAGACTGAGGGCTACGCGCGCGCCAGGCGACAGGACCTTTATACAAGTAGAAGGGGAGTCAGCTGATCTGCCGGTCAGCTGACTCCAGTAGTGCTCCCAATTGGCTGAGTGACTGGGGCGGCGCTGTGGAGTGCTCTGAGTATATATAGGACCCGCCTGTCAGTTGCTCTTTGTCTGCTGTTGCATATGCTACGTGTTAGCACTCAGACCCTTAGTCAGATCCGAAAGTGTGCTAGAACCAGCAGGAGCTGGTGATCCACACTTAGCCCGATTCTGTTGATAGCTTAAAGTACTAATTGAATTGTATTATTTGTTATGACCCTCTGCTAGCCTTGACTACTCTTCTGCCTACTGATTCTGTGCCTATGCCTATCTGATCTAGTTGCCGACTCAGCTTATACCTTACTCTGATTCTGTCTTCTGTCTTTGTACCGTATCTGTCCGTGTGTTGCCGATCCTGCTTGTCTGACCCTCCTACCCTCACCAGTGAGCTTAGTCCTGGTGAGGGATTCTCAGTTTAGTAATCACCTGCTCCTCAGGTTGATAGCTGCAGTACAGCCTTAATCACCTGCTCCTCAGGTTGATAGCTGCAGTACAGTCTTAATCACCTGCTCCTCAGGTTGATAGCTGCAGTACAGTCTTAATCACCTGCTCCTCAGGTTGATAGCTGCAGTACAGTCTTAATCAACTGCTCCTCAGGTTGATAGCTGCAGTACAGTCTTAATCACCTGCTCCTCAGGTTGATAGCTACAGTACTATCTGAATCACCCGCTCCTCGGGTGATAAGTACCTTCTGTTCTACTGTGCATCACCCGCTCCTCGGGTGAACCGATCACTGATTCATCTGCGTCTCCAGCCTGCTGGAGTACTAATACCTGTATTCAATAGAGATACCTCCCTCTACCAGCTCCTCTTGGATAGTGGGTATCTCAAGCTATAATTACTGTTGCACCAAACACTTATCTTACACCTGGTTGTCCTGTGTCTTGCTATACTTGCATTATTGGTGATTCTGCAGATCACCACATAATCAGGTATAACGTCTGTATTATTGGTGATACTGCAGATCACCAATAATCAGAAAATCTGTACTTGCTGACACTGATCGTTACAGTGCTTTACATACAGATCAACTAGCAATGAATGGAGTTTTGGACTAGAACACTGTGACAAATAATAGATTATTTTTATTGTTTTTTCTGCTGTTCAAATCTAACGTTTTTTGCAGTGTTATAGTTACTGCACCACTATATTTGTTTTTTGCCAAGTTATTTAAAAAAAAAAAAAGTGGTGTTTCACTGTAAGCTCAGCTTCAGTCTTCATACTTTTGCACTTGTGAAATGAGGCTTTTCATTCTACAGTTATTGGAAACATTAGATTTTATTAAATGTCTGAAGGACTTCTTTCATCAATCTGATGTTTTAAACTGCTTTTTATTAACTTCACATGTAATTGTGTAACTACTGGTAGCTCTCTTACCATGGCTCTTTGATCTCCCATCATATATATTAAAAATGAATGTGTACACAGCAGTTGCGATTCAGTCACTTGGATCTAACTGCTGGTTTAAGGATCGATTTTAAAGAGCTGTATTATTGTATTTTATATTTTAAAGAGTAAATGTATGAAACAGATTCTGTTTCAAGGAGCAAAGCTATTAATTCAATTTTTTAAGTACACACATTATTTAGCTGAAATATTTCTAGACTTATAGTTTTTAAAAAAGGGAGCATAAATGAGGCAAAATGATTGGCTCAGCTTTTTCATTGTGCTTTTCAGCTTTATGCAATTTATAAAAAGATAGGCATTAGCTTTTTTAACCTGCTGTCACGTCCACTGTTCAGAGTAGATACGTGTTGATTACAGGAAAATGATTGCAGCTGTATATTTTATGAAGGTAGGTTCTGCACATTCTAATTTGTGTCTTGGGATATGCCCATTCAGAGGGGTGTATTAGGTTATTTCCAACAGGGAAAACATAAGGGCAGAGGTGTTATGAATGGAGTTATTTTGCTTTAGAATTTTACCTAAGACGTTAAATTATGAATAACATAGGAAGTAAAACTAAACTCAAGAAAAATTGGAATAAACCTCACTGTTAGGATATTGAGATTCATATATCTGCTTCTACAGTAACATAGAAGTACTACAGTCTTGGTACAGCATTCTAGCTGTATGTTAATGTTAATGTTGGGTCTCAAAAGTTTGTTGTTGTTCTACTGACCATGGGGCTGATCAGACTCTCCCCTTATTATAGAAAGTGCAGGTAAACTTTACACGGCTCTGCTGTGCTACTCTGCTATGTGGGGAGATGATGATGGGGAGAAGTTATATAGATGTGTGTGTGTATGATTTACCAGTTACTGTTACCATTTGGTCCGTGAGCTTTGTGTTTGTCATGCTTGCATTAGAGGATCATGTTACTGTGGAACTAAGGTGCCATTGTTGACCTAAGACTGAATGCAAAGCCAACTGTCTGGCTGCCACGCTGGTATTTTGGCTTCAGTATCCAGAACAAGCATGCAACTAGTGAATTTTAAAGGTAGGGACCACTATAATGCTATTTGGAAGCAGATTATGTCTTTTAGAACAAGTTCAATAATGCCAGCTTTCATAATCATCATAGGTCCACTTTAACCACTTCACCCCACAGCGGTTTTTACCCTAACGGACAAGAGCGTTTTTCACCTTTCAGTGCTCATCCCTTTCATTTGCCAATAGCTTAATCCCTACTAATCACAATGAAATTATCTATATCTTGTTTTTTTCACCACCAATTGGGCTTTTTGGGGTGGTTATTTGTTTCAGTAATTACTTTATTTTCTATGCATTTTAAAGGGAAGTACAAGAAAAAAATGAAAAAATACACTATTTCTCCAATTTCATCCCCTATGGTTTTAATATCAACACAGCTACTGTACATAAAACCCACAAATTTTTTCTGCCTATTTGTCCTGGTTATCACATGATTTTAATTATGTCCTTAGTACAAAGTATGGTGAAAATGCATTATTTGGAAATAAAGGTGTATTTTTTCTGAGTTTTTTTTTTCACTATTTTCACGTGCAATTCGGATTATAGTATAAACAGTAGATGCATAACTCCTCAGGAAAGGAATTTGATTTGTAGTATAACCCTAATTGCAATTATATGTTATGCATCTACTGTTTATATATACCATTGTATTGAGGAGTTCCCTTTGCTGTTTAACGCACTGCTATTGGCCTGAGGAAGCATGCTTAGACCCGCGAAATGCGTTGCCTGTGGTAAATAAATTCTTTTGATACAACAAAGTTTTCGTCATTGAGGTAAGCTACCTCGTTCCCTTTCGATTTTAAACTGCTTTTAAAAGCTTTTATCTACCAGGGCGCCTCTTTCCTCAAATTGTACTTTAATACAGTATAGAATGTGAGAAACAGAACAGAAGATCAGTCAGAGGTTCTTTCTCTTCCTGTTCAGTCCTGCACACTAGGTTTTTAATATAGTTCTGAGGACTCTGGTACTTACTGAAATGCCCGCCTGTTTTCTCTTCACTGGAACCCTGGAAATATCCTATGCATGCTGTATCACTTTGCTGAGGCAGTAAAAGTTTTCAATCCTTGTCCATAAGAGTTTATGACATCCTTCTGAAAAGTAATGAGTATTGCACAGATTCATTCTGGGGCTTCCTTACCATCTCAGTGGTTTTTATGGTGCCGAATCCATATACTTTGACAGTAAGAAGTCATTTCCCTGAAAAACTATTTTCCGATCTCATTTACATAATGGGCTGTTGAGGGAATGTGCTTGTTTTATGAAAGGGACATCTGAGGATTGTCACTGAATCCTATGCAGCTCAGAATGTCTGTCATTGCAGCATTAAGATGTTAAGTCATGGCAAAAGGGAGACGGTCAAATGATAAAAAAGTGACATAAGAAGCTGCCAGTATCATAACTGCAATCTGGCAAAAAAAAAAAAAAACTTACATGAGAACAAGATCTTAGAGGTAGCATCAGAAAATTCACCAATGAGATTGGAGCTCAACAATTTGATATATTTTTTTTTTTTTAATCACAGTACATATTAAAAAAAAAATATTAACGAACAAGTTTATAAACTTTTGTATTATTATTATTTTATTTAATTTTTATTATTTTTTTATTAGTATTATTTTATCATTATTATATAATTTACCCGTGTAAAAAAATGTTGACTAGTTTGCATCTAAAAGCTGTTTGCACCTTATGGACTAGAGCAGGGTTGACATTTTAACTTTTTCCTTATTGAAATAGAGTTATTTTTTATACTATTTGGAATTGGAGCATGATAGATTTTATTTTGGTGGTATTTTTCTCTAAGTTGTTTTGTGTGCATTTTTAGGCTGCTTTCACAGTGGGACGTTACAGGCACACGTTAGAGCAGCCTGTAAGGCACCCCCACCGCACAGCAATGAAAAATCAATGGGCTGTTCACAGTGCCTATGTTGCGTTACACAGTAACGCTTCACGTCAAGACAACGTACTGCATGCAGTACTTTATACGCGGCTAAGCCGCCTTAGACTGTTTGCACATGCTCAGTATGGGCGAATTTTTTTTATTTTAGGGGCGGAGAGGAGGCAGGGAGAGGCCGCTACGTAACCAGGCACATGGCTACTTGGCATTCATTGCACTTGCAGTGTTTACTCTTTGGAGCGGCCGCTGATTGGCTGGCGAGACCACGTGATGCGGAGAGCTCCGCTCACGTGGTCTCCGCAGCGCCTTCGACAGAGCAGGTGCACCAAGAGCTGTTTGTAACGCGGCTCTTGGTAGCGTCCTGCTTCAACACCACCAGGCGTTGCGTTAGGGGCACGTTATGGGCCCTATAACATCCCCTAAATGCAACGTCCTGGTGTGTAAGTAGCCTAAAGGGAAAACAAAATAATAAAACTGTTTGTTTTTTCATTTTGTTTTTTTGGTTTAGGTTTTCACCTGTTATAGCTTTATGTGTTTATGGTGACAATGTTTGTTTATGAAATTCAGGTATATTTTTTTCCAATGTTATGTACTTTTCTCCATGCACTGTACCATTGTGAAATAAATGTAAAGGTAAAAGTAAGGGAGTTGATGCAAATTGGGAGGTTAACTGGTAATTTTATATTGTAAAGGTTATGGTCTTAAAAGTGGATGTAGTTATCAGAGGTGGTAAAACTGCATTTTTATTGTAATAGCCTCCATGCTTACCCCCAATTTTATCCCATTACATTCCTTGATTACATGCCCCCTTTCCATGTGTTTTCATTTTAATACAATACAATTCTGCCCATTCTACCCATTGCACCGCAGTGGTGGAAAAGTGTACTGGTTAAGGGCCTGCCTCTGACATAGGAGACCTGGAATCAAATCTTGGCTCTGCCTGTCCAGTGAGCTGCACCTATTCAGTAAGGAGTTTCTTGGGCTTGTCTCCCTAGCACTGCTACTGCACTCTTTTGGCTGCCTCACAAGCGCTTTGAGCCCAACAGGAGAAAGGTGCTACACAAATACCGGAATTATTATCATTATTGCACTGCTCGGGGTATGACCACTGACACGTTTATTAAAAAGAACCTGAGGTGGTTCTTGGGGGACAGATGGGACACAGAGGCATCTTATCTGCTTAATGACATGCCTCTGTGTCCCCACACCACCACTCCATGCCCCTCACCACTGTGCTATAGCCCCCCGAGATTGACAACATTATTTGTCGCCATCTCTGAAGTAAACACAGTGGAGAGGGATTCCCTGTTCAAAATGCCTGCCAGGGGCATTCCTAGAGGGTCACCAGACCTACCAACTCTCTCTCCCAGGCCATGCCTCCTGCCGCTCCTCTGCCTCCCTGCGCGCTGGTGAGGAATGAATCTCTCTTACCAGCGTTGTGACCCAGAGGTCATGAAAGTGAAAGTGGGCCCACAGGAGCAGTAGGGGCCACTTGATCCTCTCAGCCCCCTGGATCAAGTAACCTACTTTTTTTTTACATTTTATATGCCCACCTCCGGCTCTCTTTAAATAAGCGTGTTTAGCAGAGCATTGTTTTATACATGTGTACTGTACATGTGCATCATCTCAAGTGTGGGACTTAGAAAAAATATTAAATAAAATAAGAAAATAAAATTGCTTCAAACTCCCTTCTCTCATCCTCTTCAAGCTTTAGTAAAGAGACTCTGAAGCAATTTTTTTTGCTATATTTACCTTTTAATTAGCTGCAGAAGTCTCATCAGCGGTAAACCGCCGCATCCCCGCCGAAAAACGTGGGCTACAGACCCCCCCGAACCCCCGGGCAAACATCCACGACCAACTTGGTCATGGATTGTGCTGCCCTGAGAGACAGAGCTATCAGCTGTAGCTCTGCCTCTCTTGCCAACAATCGCAGCACGAATTGCCGCCTCTCCCCACCCCTTTCTGTGAAGGAAGAGTGAGAGGGGCGGGGAGAGGCGGAGATCCGCCGCGATTGACATCAGAAGAAGCAGAGCTACAGCAGAGAGCTCTGCCCCTTCCAGGAAGCGCCGGCCAGATTCCCCCCAGGGATTTGGGGGGTCTGCAGCCCTCGTTTTTTGGGGAAATGCAGCGATTTACCACTAATGAGAGTACTGAAGCTAATTAAAAGGTAAATATAGCTAGCAAAAAATTTTCACTTCAGATTCTCTTTAACTCCTTGTCCTTCTGGCAGGTTCATGTATTCTATGTGATATGGTGTTTCCAAGTATCCAACCTCTCCCAGAAAAGTAGATAAAAGTGGTAATTTTGTAAAAAAAAGTAGATAAAAGTGGTAATTTTGACCACCTAAATGCTTATCATAAGGGACTAAATATGCAAAACACATATGCAAAATAAACCAATTTACCAGTGCTGTTTCTGATTTCCAATTTTCCGATTGGAAAGCCAATTTCCAATTGTAAAGTTAGAATTTTTTGTTCCGACGGAAATTTCCGACCATCCCTACATGCTATGTAGAACTGAATAATAATTAATCCTAATATTAAAAACTGGTCTAAAAGGGATGCTTGATGGGGCTGAACTGAATTCCCCACAGTGGCTTATTTAATTTTTTGCTAACAAGTCTCACTGGTTGATGCAAATTTATCAATGGGAGGCCCCAGTGAGAAATTCATATACTTAATGGATGGCTCATTATATCAGACAGCAGGTGGTGTGCTGCAAGCAAGCTAAAAGGTGACGTTCACAGGAGAGAGAAATACACGTATGGAAAAAAATACAGAAAACACGACTGACAATAATGAAAGGTTATAGAAGAAGAACAGAACAAGTATACAGTACAACTCAGAAAAAAGACATGACGTTATGAAAAAAAGAAGTACAGTTATGAACACTCGACTTACAAACAACCCACCTATACAAATGTGAAATCTGCTTTTTTTTCCTTTCAAAAAGACCTTGCACTTTTTGAGAAAATTGATTTAAAAAAAATCACAGAAAAAAATGTTTTTTAAATTATGCTGTGGTACACTCAGGGTACAGGGAAACAGATGTGACACAGTGTGTGTGTGTGTGTGTGTGGGGGGGGGGGGGGGGGGGGGCATTGAAGGCATGGGGGAACAGAGAGGAACACTGGAGGTACAGGGAACAGGGATCACACAGAGGGTGACACTGGAGGCACAGGGGCATAGAGGAGGTACAGGGGACAGAGATGGCAAAGTGTTTCGACTTATGGACGGAATCAGGATAAGAACGGACCTCCAGTCCCTATTTAATTTGTTAGCCAGGAACTATCATTAGACATGAGAGGAATACAAGTGAAGAATAAAATGACTGTTTATTAATTATTTTTAATAATATATGCTTATTTATTTTGAATGCATTTTAATATACATTTTTTAATATTTAACTACGGTATGTTTAATAGGTAGTAGATAAAAAATGACCTTTTCTTATCTACTTGCCTGGAAGAGTGGGAATGTTTGAGATATGCTTATTAAAGGCAACCTCCCGATTCCCAGAAGTCCCTGCCATACTAGTACCCCACCCCCTCTTAGGCACCAGAGGTGGATATTAACCCTTTCTCCTTTACATTAGGACAGGTATGTCAAACCGGTCCTACGAGGGTCGAGGTCCTCACACATTTTTGACACAGCTCAAATTAACTGATGGGTCTGAATCAGGAAAGGTGTTGTCCATCAGGTAGAGCACATTCCTCTCTTTCTGAGTCCATCCTAAACACAGGCAAGGATCTGGCCCTCCAGGCCTGAAGTTCGACACATGTGCATTAGGACAAGGTTGCCATGCAAAGGAGGAGGCTCTATGGCCCATTTTGGTAGAGTATCTTCTTGCATTATGAGATATAGTGGCTATGAGAGCAGAGACTCATGCTTTTTGGATCTGTATTCCCTGAGAAATACCAACCTGCATTAGCATAATAAGACTTTAGAGTGGGACAGGTCACATCGCCTTTTATCTAAAGCAATACTGAAAAGACACTGAAAAAACATCTTTGCAATGTATTATTTATTTAATTTTTTGCCTAAAGGAAATCTGAAGTGACAGTGAAAAAAAATGTTAATACTTACCTAAGTAGAGGGAAGGTTCTGGATCTCATAGAGCCTTCATGGTCGTCTCTCCATATCTTAGTCCACCGCTTTCCCCTCCTGTTGAAGTTATTCGACCAACTAATTGAATATGCCTTTGGAAGTGTTTGTGAACACTTTGGAAGCATGCCCAAGTGCTTCTGAAGACAAGTGGGTCAGAACTGAGAATACTCAAATCTGAGCTCACACATGAGTAGAAGCACTTATGTGCCCAGTCGGGAACATAAGTGCTTCTGAAGCATACCGAGGAGTCTAGAAGGCCTGGAATTTTAATAGGAGACAGGGTTGGACTGTGAGGGCATGGACAGAGGACTGAGAAGACTTTGTGGGATCCAGAACTTTCCCTCTACAGAGGTGAGTATCTAACTTTTTTCTTCACCGTTGCTTCAGACATGCTTTAAGCAAAAAATGAAAAATAAACAATAGTAATGAATACCTTGCAAAGATGTTTTGTAGACAGTTTCCTTTTCATTTTCCTGTAGGTTTTAAAGATATTCCTGTATCAGCCTTGCCTTCAATTTAACTGGATCACGCTGCAGTCATCACTGGCAGCGTAACAATCCCCAGGAAATAACCTTGTGACTTCCCAAACTGCCATCCAGACCTGAGTACATGCATGAACAGTGAGCAGGTTCGGTGATCACTGGTTCACTTTTCTTTAGTGACTAATCCATGTTTTCTTTAACCATTTATGCCGCGCTGACATGAGACTCACATCTGCAGCTGCTTCAGCCGCAGGGACATGCTAGTCACGTCCCTGCAGTCTGGGGTGCTTGCTTTGCGGGCAATCATGCGGGCAGATGCCTGCAATCACAATTTTGCTGGGAGCAGGGGGGATTGGCTGCAGAGGACAAATGTCCCCTGTGCCAATCCGTACATGTCCGCCGAGAATAAACACTGTTTTGTTCAAAAACAGTGTTTATTCTTAAATAGAGCCACCACGCTTCCTTCCGCCACCACTTTCCGCTGCTGATTGTTAGATTTATGAATGGGACCAAAGTTCCCATTCATTAATCTCCCTGCAGGCCACCGATGATCGCAGACTTCCATTGATGCCTGTGTCACTTTCCTAGTTACAATGTCAAATTGTTTCCTATGTAGCGTACTTATAATAATAGGATTTGTTCAGCAGGAACATCTTGTAGCCAAATAGTAAAATTGCACATACTGACTTTAGGGAATAAAAAAAAATTAATATCTATGTCAAGAGGGCATATTATTATAAGTGTATGGGCTAAAAATTAGCGATGGATTAAACTGAAAAAAATTTACCTTTATTTTAAAAATAATATATTATCACCATACATTATACTAGGGATAAAATTTTAATGTTGCAATAACCGGGACAAATAGGCAAATAAAATGTGTGGATCTTAAAGGGACTCCGAGCAGTGCAGAAACTATGGAAAGATGCATATCATTTTAAAGCTCTCTTTCTCCTCTTTCCAATGATATATAAACCACCACCTTACGCCTTTTAGTTTTCGCTATTTTCGCGATTGAAATTGCCGCGACCGCGACTTCGATCGCGAAAATAGAGAAAACTAAAAGGCGTAGTGCAACGATTAAGGTGTCGCCAGAAAGAGGAGAAAGAGAGCTTTAAAATGATATCCATCTTTCCATAGTTACATTGTATTACACAGGGCGACTTTTTCTGCTGAATCGAGCTGCTGGCTTGAGAAAAAGTCGCCCTGTGTAATACAATATAACTATGCAAAGATGGATATCATTTTAAAGCTCTCTTTCTCCTCTTTCTGACGACACCTAAATCGTTGCCCTACGCCTTTTAGTTATCTCTATTTTCGAAGTCGCGGCTGCTGCAATTTCGATCGCGAAAATAATGAAAACTAAAAGGCGTAGGGCGGTGGTTTATATATCATTGGAAAGAGGAGAAAGAGAGCTTTAAAATGATATGCATCTTTCCATAGTTTCTGCACTGCTCGGAGTCCCTTTAATTATAGTAGCATGTGGTATTTTAAAACTATAATGGCTGAAAACTGAGAAATAATGATTTTTTTCAATTTTTTTCATAATTATTCCCGTTAAAATGCATTTAGAATAAAATAATTCTTAACATATAGTTCCACCCAAAGAAAGCCTAATTGGCGGAAAAACAAGGTATAGATCATTTCTTTGTGATAAGTAGTGATAAAGTTATTGGGGAATGAAAGGGAGGAGTGCTGAAATGGGAAAATTCCTCTCATCCATAAGGTGAAAAATACCCGCGGGCTGAAATGGTTAATTAAAGTCTTATTCTGTAATCTCTGTGTTGAATAGACCTGAACTTTAAGGGCCCGTTTCCACTAGGAGCGGTGCGATGCGGCTACATAGCTGCATCGCACCGCGTGTATGCTGAAACACATGCACAACAATGGAAGAGTTTCCACTGCGTGCATGTTGTGCAGAGCGGTGCGGAGCCATCCGAGAATCTGCAGCATGCTGCAGATTCTCGCACGGCCGCATCCGCCTGCAGCCGCGTCCCATCTCCTCCAATACACTTCCGCATCGGGAGATGCGGAAGTGATGCGGCAGGCGGCGGAAGTGATGCGATGTGGCTAGGTAGCCGCATTTGCATCACTAAGTAGTGGAAACGGGCCCTAAGATGTCATAAACCCTTTTTTTATGCAGGTAATTGTTTGAGACGTACAAATCTGATGTTTTCTTTTCCTTTTTTTGAGTGAACATAGGAGTTTCTAACCTTTGAAATAACACATATGAGATTAGGGGCTCCAGAGCACCCAATTGCCTGAAAGCAGAAGAATGTACACTGAATTTATATATGTAAGAATAAAATGATAAGAAACATAAGCTTTAGCAGACAGTAAATGTTCCCTGTTTGTTTTCCTGCTAACATTCTAGTTCTCTGGTAAACTCACTGATTCAAAAAGCATTTTAGTCAACTTTATATTACATCCACTACTAGGGATGCTTATTCAGATTCCGCGAAATTTGAAATTTCCGCATTTTCAATCGGAATTCAACATTTCCGATCAGAATTTGGAAATCTGAAAATGGAAATTGAAATTCCGTAGAAATCCGATTTACGTCAACTAGGTAATTTTAGCCAAATCAGAACTCAGAAGCATTGGACCAATAAGAGAATGTATTTTTCGGCAAAATTTGGATCACTGTGGTAATTTTAAACCAATCATAAGACTAATTTTCCAATTTTCCGATTTCCATTTTTTTCTGATTTTTTTTTTTCATTTTTCTTTGCATCCTCTGATGCAAAAAATTACGAATAAAATATTCCTTGAAAATTGCAAATTGGAAAATCAAAAATTGGAAATCGGTAGAACGGAAATTGGCATTGGTGCAAATCATAATTTCCACAGAATAAAAAATGGGCATTTCCACCCATCCCTTTCCACTACCTGTTATATACTGTTCTGAGACCAGATTACACAGAATCCCTTACATTGGACTTAAACTCTTTCCTCCCCGATTTTAGCTAAGAAAAGGGGTTAATTGTTTTTCGAAAGCACATTTTTAACTCAAATAAAATTATAATACAAGCAAAAAAAATATGTTTTTTTACGTTTTAAATAAAAATCACCAAAAACTGGTTTAGTTTTCCTTAAAGGATACCCGAAGTGACATGTGACATGATGCCTGAAGTGACATGTGACATGATGAGATAGACATGGGTAAGTACACAGTACCTAGCACACAAATAACTATGCTCTGTTCCTTTTTTTCTTTCTCTGCCTGAAAGAGTTAAATATTAAGTATGTAAGTGGCTGACTCAGTCCTGACTCAGACAGGAAGTGACTACAGTGTGACCCTCACTGATAAGAAATTCCCCTTTTTATATCTTTCTTGCTCTCAGAAGCCATTTTCTGCTAGGGAAGAGTTTTATAGTTTGAATTTCTTATCAGTGAGGGTCACACTGTAGTCACTTCCTGTCTGAGTCAGGACTGAGTCAGCCACTTACGTACCTGATATTTAACTCTTTCAGGCAGAGAAAGAAAAAAAGGAACACAGCATAGTTATTTGTGTGCTAGGCACTGTACATACACATGTCTATCTCATGTCACATGTCACTTTGGGTATCATTTGAAGGTGGCCACTAATCGTCCAATCTTTTTCTTACCAAATCTATGTAGTATAAGGGTAAATTAAGTGAATATAAAGAATGGAAAATTCCGGCAGTTCCCATACATTAGATAAAAATAGTAAGATTGGATGAAAGAGGTTGGATCATTAGTGGCCACCATTATAATGGGTAAAAGCCATGGCAGAAGGGAGAAGAAACAGAGTGTGCTTTATTGTAAATTTACACAGACAAATATACAGAATATCATCAGCATACAGATGTCACTTGAATCCAATGCTACTAATTAATTTTCCCAAAGGTAAACAATGCAGCTAGAACAGAAAGAACTGAGTCGCGATCCTGAAATCACATCATCTGTTAGAGGAAGAGGAGATGCAGGGTCATTACAAAAACATGAATGGAACAGAGAAGTGGGAAGAAACAAAAATGAATCTCTTCTGAGATGGCCACTCATAGGTACAATTCTAAAGATCTATTGGTGATGGTGAAATGTGGTTTCTGTATATTTATATTTGTAGTCAAATAGTCCTAAAACTCACCAATATACAATACATACATATTATCACAATAATACTAGTTGGAACTAGTGTTGGGCGAACACCTGGATGTTCGGGTTCGGGAAAGTTTGCAGAACATGGCCGCAATGTTCGGCATGTTCGGGCCGAACCCCGAACTCCCCGAACATCCCGCTTTTGGGGGCCCTATGGGGTCGCAGGCATAAGGGGGGAGCATGCCCCGATCGCGGGGGGGGGGGTCGGAAATTCCCCCCACCCCCTCCGCTAGTACGGTACTACTGCTGAACCGCCCGCTGCCCGGCCTCCCTCAACGCGTCACTCTCCGGACTCCTCCTCCTCAGTCACTCACTTCACAGTGCCGCCCACTGCCAGCCACCCACTACCACCGGACCGGTACTTCCTGAAACTTTTGTATGGGGAAGCGGGCAGAGGGGGGAGCGCTAGCGGAGGGGGTGGGGGGAATTTCCGACCCCCCCCCCCGCGATCGGGGCATGCTCCCCCCTTATGCCTGCGACCCCATAGGGGGGCAGTATTCGGCTGAACAGGGCCCTGTTCGGCCGAACAGGGGCTCTGTTCGGCGGCCAATTAGTAGTTCGGGGCGAACCCGAACTTAAAAAGCCGAACACCATCAGGTGTTCGGCCGAACTCGAACATCACCCGAACAGGGTGATGTTCTGCAGAACCCGAACAGTGGCAAACACTGTTCGCCCAACACTAGTTGGAACTAACAGCTTCAAAAATTCTGCCTCCTGTAAGTTATTTATTGATCAGGCCTTTCATCAGCATTGATCAGGTTAGGTAAATGTTATTGCAAAAAATACAATCTTATTTAACAGTGGTTCTTTTAAAGCATGTGAAAATCTGTTCTTGTGCTGAAGTTGCTGAAGTCAAACAACCAAATAATTATTGTAAATATATCATCTAGAGACTGTGCTTATCTGCTTATTTGATTGAACACTGCAAAAATAGTTGCTGCTAGAGTTAAGTGGATCCGAGATGAAAAACTTAGTGATCACTACGATCCGCTGGCGATTGTAGTAATCAGGAGGCAATCATGATGGATCCTGATTACTAAGGGCAGATGTCAGCTGTCATATGAATCTCCCCTCCTACGCCGCATCAGGCTTAGACAGTCGGTGTAGGATTTACATTACGCAGTCCCCAAAAGGTTAACTTTGACATGACATTTCTGTATTATTTGGTACTTTTTCAGTTGCAAGGTGCAGAGAATGTATTGTGTACAATACAAAATTTAAGAGAAGTCTCCTGTGAGAAAACTCATGAGATTAAGTCATTGAATCAGGGCCATATTATCCAAACAGCATATTGCAGTGTTCACCATCAGAAAAATATATTGTACATGAATATAGTATTTACATCCACTTTCTTTATCACTTTACAGGGAACAGGGAACAGTAAACTTTGAGGTACAATAATAAATGATTAAAGTGGACCTGAACTCTTGCACAGGACAGAAGGAAAACAGAGAAATGCACTCTGTATGCATTTAGAGGGTTTAACCCTTTCGAATTCCCCTTCATCTGTGACTAATCACAAGTTGTAATTTGATCTTGCCGCTGTGTCAGCTGACTGCCACAGCAGAGAGCTAATTAGTAAATACAGGATGTTAACAATATGTCTGCTTTCATGAAAGCAGAAAGAACGTTTATTGCTGGATTTGTATCAGCTGTATCAAATAAATGTTTTTCTTTATGCTGTTGCTTATCTTTCAGAGCAGTGGGGAAGTTCTGAGTTCATGTCCGCTTTAAGATATTTTCATAGCCGTTTAAAGAACGTTTACAAGGTAGTGCCAAGGTAAGTGCCAAGTGCCAGCTTATTATCCAGCCACACTTAATTTATTGTTTTCAGTTACAAGATAATGCAAGCTGTTTATTGATTATGATGGGCAATTCTTCCATCTTTAAGAAATAAGAACCATAATTTAAACTGAATAACAGTAATTTTCTCCATTTGATTGTGAATGTGATTAACTGTGGCACAGCAGACGGGTGTGCTAGCACACAAATAACAAAAATATATCCTGAAAGGCTGGCTGTAGATCACCGTTCAAAAGACTCCAATATGTCAACTAGACTGCTGAGATAGTGGCTGTGCTATTGAAAAACTGTCTGAGCGCTCTTCTCTAGGGAGTTGCACTGTCATAGCCCATTCCATTGGTATCTATCTAAGACAGGACTGCATAGAGGTTGCCACAATCACATGTGATATGTGTTGAGCTTGCCACAGTAAGAGATTTTCCGTGTGCCATCTATATATATATATAAAACCGTATGTATGTATGTATGTATGTATGTATGTATGTATGTATGTGTGTGTATGTATGTGTGTATGTATATGCCGTGATCACTCGAAAACGCCCTGGGATGATATGTTCTGGGGGTCTCGTGTCCCCCCTTCACACATGGGCGGAGTTACAAACAGCTAATTAGATTTCACCCATTCATGTCCATGGAAAAAATGTAAAAGGCTGCCATTCTCACACTATTCAAGCCGGAGTCCCCACACTTGGCACAGTTGATTACTTGGTGACCAAGATTACAAATCCATAGCATAAAACAGCCAATCAAATTTCTGCCATTAATTTTAAATGGGAAAATGTAAACTGCAGCCATTCTTAGACTGTTAATTGCAGGGTTTTCAAACTTGACACACTTCTCAGTCACTGAGTGACTGAGATTAATATTCAGGAAAGTGGGTGGAGCATACAATTGCTAATCAAAATTCACCTATTGATTTTCAAGAGGAATATTTAAACTGCTGCCATTCTTACACTGTTAATAATCGCAGAGGCTTCAAACTTGCTACAGTTCGGTCATTGGGTGACTGGGGTCCAAATTCACTAAAGGGGCGGGGCCACAAACAGCCAATTAGATTTTCTTTGTGAATAAACTGCTTCCACTCACACATTTTTGATGCCAAAAATGTGAAAGCTCACAAACTTGGTCATTAAGTGACTGTGTGTTCAGGTTACAAAAAAATGGGCGGAGCCAAAAACACATTTTACTGTGAAATATAAACTGCAGCCACTTACACCATTAATGGCAGGGTTCTCAAACTTTGCACAGTAGGTCACTGGGTGAATGAGATTAAGATTTTGGAAAGTGGGTGGAGCCTACAACAGCCAATAAAAATGCATCTTTTGATTTTCAAAAGGAATATTTAAACTGCTACCATTCTTATACTGTTAAAAGCAGATACTAGGGTGACTAGGGTTCAAATTCAGAAAGGGGGCGGAGCCACAAACAGCCAATCAGATTAATATATTTTTCAATGGGAATATACAAAGAATTGATACCAAGGACCCCAAAGCTGATCAACTTGGTAATTGAGTGACTGTATGTCAAGGTTAGAAAAAGTGGGCGGCGCCAACAACTTAATTTTTTAAATGGCAGGGTACCCAAACTTGATAACATTGGCCACTGGGTGACTGGGATTACTATTCAGAAATGTGGGTGGAGCCTACAACAGCCAATCAAAGTTCACCTATTGATTTTCAAGGGGAATTGCTACCATTCTTACACTGTTAATGGCAGAGGCCTCAAACCTGATACAGTCAGTCATTGGGTGACTGGGGTCCCAATTCATTAAAGGGGGTCGAGCCACAAACAGCCAAGCAGATTTATTAGATTGATTTCAGCCATACTGTTATTGGCAGGGTTCTCAAACTTTACACAGTTGACCACTGGGTGACTGGGGTTAATATTCAGGAAATTGGGTGGAGCCTACAGCAGCCAATCAAAATTCACCTTTTGATTTTCAAAGGGGAATATTTACATTGCTGCCATTCATACACTCTCAATGGCAGAGGCCTCAAATTTGGTACAGTCAGTCACTGGGAGACTGGGGTTTAAATTCTGAAAAGGGATCGGGCCAAAAATAGCCAAAATCAGATCTGTTTAATTTCAATGGGAAAATGCAACTTATTGATGCCAAGGACCCCACAGCTCATAAACTTGGTCACTGAGTGACTGTATGTCAAGGTTAGATATATTCGGCGGAGCCAAAAATAACTAACTTTTTACATGGCAAAACATGAACTGCAGCTATTCTTACACTGTTAATGGCAGGGTTCTCAAACTTGACACAGTTGGTCACTGTGTGACTGGGATTAATATTCAGAAAAGTAGGTGGAGCCTACAACAGCCAATCAAAATTCAGCTATTGATTTTCAAGGGGAATATTGAACCTGCTGCCATTCTTACACTGTTAATGGCAGTGGTCTCAAACCTGCTACAGTCGGTCGTTAAGTGACTGGGGTTCAAATTCACTAAAGGGGCAGAGCCACAAACAGCCAGATTTCTTTGCTGGATAAACTGTTTCCATTAGCACAATTTTGAAGCCAGGAATCCGAAAGCTCACAAACTTGGTCATTGAGTGACTGTGTGTCAAAGTTACAAAAACTGGGTGGAGTCAAAAACAGATTTCTCTGGGAAAATGTACACTGCAGCCCTTCTCACTGTTAAGGGCAGGGTTCTCAAACTTTGCACAGCTGGTTACTGGGTGACTGGGAGTAATATTCAGAAAATTGGGTGGAGCCTAAAAAGTCAATCAAAATTCACCTGTTGATTTTCAAGAGGAATATTTAAATTGCTGCCATTCTTGCATTGTTAATGGCACAAGCCTCAAACCTGATACAGTTTAGTCATTGGGTCACTGGGGTTCAAATTCAGAAAAGGGGACAGAGCCACAAACAGCCAATCAGATTTTATTCACATCACTGGAAAAATACAAATTATTGATGCCAAGACCCCCAAAGTAGAGATGGCCCGAACGGTTCACCGGCGAACGGTTCCAGTGTGAACTTCCGGGGGTTCGCGATCGCGGAGAACCACAAACTTTACCGGAAGTTCGATTCACCCCCATAGTGCACCATTAGGGTAAACTTTGACCCTCTACATCACAGTCAGCAGGCACATTTTATCCAATCAGGCTACACTCCCTCCTGGAGCCACTCCCCCCTTATAAAAGGCAGGCAGCGCCAGCCATTTTTACTCACTCATGTGCCTGCAGTAAATGGAGAAGGGACAGCTGCTGCAGACTTTCATAGGGAAAGATTAGTTAGGCTCTTGTATGCTTCTTAGGTTGCTCCTTGCTGATTCTTATTGCTAAAATAGCACCCTACAACAGCTCTTTTGAGAGCTAAACTTGTTCTTGTGATCTATTTTTTTTCTGTGTGTCCCACTGACATTTGTGTTGCATAGACAGCCTTGATAATTCATTACTGTGTGTGCCACTGCCAGGCTCAGCACATTCAGTGACTACCTGTGTGTGTGACACAGGTGCACATTGTAATACCCATTACTGCATATACCTCCCTGTTGTTCACAGTGCAGCACACACCTACCTACATGAGCTGAGCTAGAGATGAGCCGAAATTTTCGAAATTTCGAACTGCCTTTATTACAGATGCGAAATTTAACATTACGACCCAAATTCGTAATTTCGTAATTAATTTTCAAATCGTAATTTACAATTTCGTAATCGAAATTTCACTCCCGTAATTACGAATTTCGTGTCTCCAACCGAAATTTTACTGTTTCAGGTTTGTAAGGGTTTCTATTCCTCTAGATGCCTAAAATGAATAGCACAGCCAGCCAGCCAGCCAGCCAGCCAGCCAGCCAGCCAGCCCAGCCAGCAGCCAGCCAGCCAGCCAGCCAGCCAGCCAGCCAGCCAGCCAGCCAGCCAGCCAGCCAGCCAGCCAGCCTCCTCCTCCTCCTCCTCCTCCTCCTCCTCCTCCTCCTCCCTCCTCCTCCTCCTCCTCCTCCTCCTCCTCCTCCTCCTCCTCCTCCTCCTCCTCCTCCTCCTCTCCTCCTCCTCCTCCTCCTCTCTCCTCCTCCCTCCTCCTCCTCCTCCTCCTCCTCTCCTCCCTCCTCCTCCTCCTCCTCCTCCTCCTCCTCCTCCTCCTCCTCCTCCTCCTCCTCCTCCTCCTCCTCCTCCTCCTCCTCCTCCTCCTCCTCTCTCTCTCTCTCTCTCTCTCTCTCTCTCTCTCTCTCTCTCTCTCTCGTCTCTCTCTCTCTCTCTCTCTCTCTCTCTCTCTCTCTCTCTCTCTCTCTCTCTCTCCCAGAGATCTGTAGTATTTCAAAACCATACTCACATTCATGACATGTCCAGGGATCAAACCCAGGCCAACCACATGGAAGACAGCTATGCTCACCACCATACCACCAAACACACACTAAATAGACTGCTAACCTAAATCTTACTTGTAGACAGTCATATGAGACACATGCTGGGTGCAGGCTTTGTGATTGGACCATGCGATAGAGTGAGGTGCAAAAATGAAATCATGCCTAGCAGAGGATGGTTTCACAGTGCTAAATGCTAGGCTGGCTGTGGTGCAATTGGTTAGTGCGTCTGGCTAGTAACAGCAAGGTTACAGGTTCGATTCCATCCAGGCATGTCTTTTCCTTTTGCGTTCAACAGTTGTCCAAACAGAGTCAACAGAGCCCCAGATAGCCATGTAGAGTTAGGTCACTGCTAGCCTGGCTGTGGTGCAATTGGTTAGTGCGTCTGGCTGGTAACAGCAAGGTTACAGGTTCGATTCCATCCAGGCATGTCTTTTCCTTTTGCGTTCAACAGTTGTCCAAACAGAGCCAACAGAGCCCCAGATAGCCATGTAGAGTTAGGTCACAGCTAGCCTGGCTGTGGTGCAATTGGTTAGTGCGTCTGGCTGGTAACAGCAAGGTTACAGGTTCAATTCCATCCAGGCATGTCTTTTCCTTTTGCGTTCAAACAGTTGTCCAAACAGAGCCAACAGAGCCCCAGATAGCCATGTAGAGTTAGGTCACAGCTAGCCTGGCTGTGGTGCAATTGGTTAGTGTGTCTGGCTGGTAACAGCAAGGTTTGATTCCATCCAGGCATGTCTTTTCCTTTTGCGTGCGCGCGCTGCGCCATTGAACCCCATGGGGTATTTTGCGTGCGTAAAACTTTACGCATGCAAAACTTTGTGCTCGGTGTTTGGACAACTGTTGAACTCAAAAGGAAAAGACATGCCTGGATGGAATCGAACCTGTAACCTTGCTGTTACCAGCCAGACACACTAACCAATTGCACCACAGCCAGGGCTAGCTGTGACCTAACTCTACATGGCTATCTGGGGCTCTGTTTGGACAACTGTTGAACGCAAAAGGAAAAGACATGCCTGGATGGAATCGAACCTGTAACCTTGCTGTTACCAGCCAGACGCACTAACCAATTGCACCACAGCCAGGCTAGCAGTGACCTAACTCTACATGGCTATCTGGGCTCTGTTGACTCTGTTTTGGACAACTGTTGAACGCAAA